>NC_134710.1:178364831-178717331 GCF_043290135.1 Rhipicephalus microplus
TTATGGAGTAAAACAGCATAAACTAGTCAACTTAAATTCTATTCTTCGAATAAAAGCACTGCTCTGATCACTAAATATCCAAACTCCGGAGTGTTACATGTCAGCACTACAATGGGATTATGGCTGTAATTATAAGCAAACGTAGTCGGTCATATACGATGAAAGTTTACGAGCGAAAATCTTTGAAATTTCAGCCCCTGCTCGGTAAGACTATTCTTACAGTTTTAGCGGAAGTCTGGGACCGTATTCACAAGGCGAACCAAAGCATGCTCAAGCATAGTTCGTAAGAGAAAATTTCAACCAATACTGACAGTACACGAGTCATTAGCGAAAGTGTCTAGCCAATGGCAGCTTACGAACAATATAGTAATAATAATTTGTGAGGTTCATCGTCCCAAAACCACCAAATAATTATGAGAGACGCCGTAGTGGAGGGCTCTAGAGATTTCGACCACTTGGGGTTATTTAACGTGCACCTAAATCTAAGCACACGAGTCTACAGCTTTTTCGACACCATCGAAAGTGCGGCCGCCGTGGCCAGAATTCGATCACGCGACCTGCGGGTCAGCAGCCGAGTACCTTAGCCACTAGACCACCGTGGTGGGTGCCTTGTGTATTCGGCCCCTTTGTGAATTCGAACCTTTGTGAATTCGGCCCCTGAGTTCCAGCATTCAGGGTACGTAGATTGAAATTCTGTATTATGGACATTTCTAGCGTAAGAAATTTTTTAATTCACGCCTTGAATTCTTCGCTACGCAGTATTTAAGATTTTAGTTGAATGAAGGATTGTGGTTTCGTAAAGTAAAGCAGCACACTGCTAAAACTCTGCAGTATAAATTGAGCTTTCTTTGGTGGGCGAATAGAATTGAGTAGCTGCTCACCGATAACTTTTCTTGACATTCGGCATTGCATTATAAGATAATCGCCGCTGGTCAAGCCAGAAAGCACGTTCGATGAAAGAGGAAAATGTGGAAATTACAAAACAGGGGTCAGCAAGAGGAAAATCTTTTAAAAAGTAAAATGGTATGGCGACGATTAACATTCGCGTCATGGCGGAGTGCTGCGTCGATGAACCGTAAAGTTCAGCAGATATCCAGATTATTTCTGGGAACGCCAGCTCTGATGCACACGCCAACGCGACCGTGTGACGTTTCGGTGGCATTCACCTGCTCTGCGGCGTGAACGCTTCATCGAGGTATGTGATTAATTATCAGGTTGCGGAGTGCAATCACCTGGACAGAGTTTGAAGCCTTGTGGTTTCTGGTGTGGTTTTACTAGACACGTAAATAGGAAGCTAATTGACAGCTTGCGCTTGACGTCATGGACGAACAACAAGGCGGCTTGGACGACGTCAACGCAGTATAATCACGTGGTGATTAATCTGCTTCGGCACGATAACGACGTTGCTGAAACGTTACTGGGCCTCTCTGCGTGTATAACGAAGGAAGCAGCATACGATGTACTGATAAAAATAACGCTGCATCGCAATGTTCGCATCCCTCCATGTCGGGGCTTCAACGTGGCTCCCTCAGTGACGTCACTTCATATGAACGCAGATGCGTATGTATTCGACGTTTGAGACACCACGTGCGGTAATTGTCTGTGTACCACATTGCAGCTGCTATGCCTGTGTCATTGCAGCTGCTATGCCTGTGTAATATGGTGGTTTGCCATATTGCATGACGTATACAGGGTATCTTAATACCCTGTATACGTCATGCAATATGGCAAACCACCAAGTCCCAGCGATCTCGCGCTGACATTTTGTTTATGGATTCATAATGAAGTGCACTTTGATCTTTTAATATAAGTGAATAAGCGACGCATGTCATTACTTCAATGACACTAGCACTTTACTTTCGGAGTGTGGTTTCGCTTCGTTCGCTTCGGGGCTCGTCTTTTCACGCCTTCGTGGTTGCTAGATAGTATTGAGTATAGTCCTTGTCACATAATCTGGGTCTTTAAAATGCTCTAAATGCCACGTTTAGCAAGCAGTTACACAGCGGATATTTCGGGAATCACTCGATCCTAATATCGTTTTGTGCCAGCTAATAAATGACACATTTGTAAGGCATCGTTCTGCATCACTCATCGCTTAACTTGTTATTGCAACCATCATGGCAGTCGGGAGGGCCTTATTATACTCCTAAGTATGAATCAGCGCTCTTCTGTATAATCGATTGTCACTTGCAACGACCAAGCTTAAAGAGTACGTCTGAGAACTTTTTTTTCCCTACTACACCGAAGGAATCTTGATTCACACGTACGTTAATATACAACTTTAGCCCATGTAATCATGCCCGTGCAACAGCATAGCTGTGTTCTGTAAATGTGGCGCTCTCATATTGTAGACGCATTCTTGCAGTCTTCGCTGTCTAAAGAAACGAAACTAAAGATGGCATGTGTGGGGCTGATTGATAACCGTGTCGTGCAGCATACTTTAAATTCCTCGTGTAAAATAGTTCTAAAAGTAAGGACCGCAGTTTCCCCTGCGTCTTTAGAGCTTCCGGGCAAATGTGAATGCGACAGCAGGCCTTCTATGCGCCCCGTAGTCTGCCGCGGTTACGTGCATGCGCATTGCGCAAAACCGTGTCAGACTCTTCACTACAGGCATTTCCCCTGTCGTGTACGAACACGCGCAAATTATTTACAACAGAGAGCAGGCGTCCGTGTTCACGTTACTTAACAAGCCGTCATCACACTGCAATGTAGCTAGCTCTTCTATATAAGTAAACGAACCAGAAAACTAAGGTTAAATGAAACTTCACTGGTCCAATAACAAGAACAAACAGAAAGGATATGTCGGGATTGGCGAGTAGCATAATCTCTTACACTTCTGTGTAAAATTTAGGTTTATTTTTAGGCATACTCTTCATATGTTTCAGATATTCTACGCTGTTGTCGGTCCTCACATCGATCAGGGTGAAAATTTTGTCGAGACAACATCATATGTGCACATATCATCATCAGCAGCCTGACTATGCCCACTGCAGGGTTAAGGCTTCTCCCATGATCCGCCAATCAACCCCGTCTTGTGCATTAGCTGCCACGTTATCCCTGCGAGTTTTTTTAATCTCATCTGCCCGTGCAACTAACTTTCTGTCTCCCCTTCGTGAGTTTGCCTTCTCTGGGAATCCAGTCAGTTACCCTAATATCCAGCGGTTATCCTTCCCACGTGCTATGTGCCCGACCCATGTTCATTTCTTCTTGATTTCAACTACGATATCCTTAACCCCGGTTTGTTCTCTGACCCATGTTCTCTTCTTGTCTCGTAAGCCACCACGACGTCTCTTAAGGTTACACCTATCATTTTCATTCTGATCGCTCGCTGCGTCGTCCTAAATTTAAGCTGTACCCTCTATGTAAGCATCCAAGTTTCTGTTCTGTAGGTAGGTACCGGCGAGATGCAGCTGTTATATTCCTTCCTCTTGAGGGTTAGTGGCAGATTACCATTCATTATTTGAGAATTCTTGCCGAATGTGACCCACTATATCCTTATTCTTCTAGTCATTTCACTCTCATAGTCCGTCTCCGTGGTTACTATAACTTGTCCTAACTAAACATAATTTTTTTAGAACTTCCAGCGTCTCTCCACCTATCGCAGAGTCTGTTTTCAGGCGAGACTCTTGTCCATTACTTCAGTTTTGTGCACACTAATTTTCAGGCCTACTCTTCTGCTTGCCGGGTCCAGCTCAGTAATCATGAACTGTAATTCGCTGTAATTCGTCTGAGTTACTCATTAAGGCAATGTCATCAGCGAATCGCAGGTTACTAAAATATTCTTCATTAAATTTTATCCCCAACTCTTCCTAAGCTAGGGCTCTGAAAACCTTCTGTAAACACGAGGTGAATAGCATTGAAGGGATCGTGTCGCCTTGCCTTACTTCCTTCTTTATTGAGAATCTGTCATTTTCTTTATGGAGAATTATGATGGCTGTGGATCCACTGTGTATTTCTTCCAGTATGTTTATGTGGAGTTCATTGGTGCCCTGATTTCGTAGTGCATATTCGACGCTCCAAATGTGCCGTCATTGCATATTCTGGTAAAATTTACCCAGCCGCTTCCACCAATAAGCA
This sequence comes from Rhipicephalus microplus, assembly GCF_043290135.1. Classification (NCBI taxonomy): domain Eukaryota; kingdom Metazoa; phylum Arthropoda; class Arachnida; order Ixodida; family Ixodidae; genus Rhipicephalus; species Rhipicephalus microplus. The sequence goes on from NC_134710.1 coordinate 178,368,909, forward strand.
GTCTAGATCTATTGTCAAAGAACTTTCTAACCTATAAGTACAGATCGGCTAAACAGCAGATAGCACAACAAAACAGAAAACGATAATGAAGGGGGAAGGTGAAAAGAGCAATGATGGGACATATGTTGCGACGCATAAGTAAGCGCATCAATGAAGCGTTTATAAAAGGGATAAAAAAGAACAGCGCTGGGGTAAAAATGTGAGCAAAACGTGTTATACGCTGCGAACGGAGCTGCAATAAATTTTTAAACGAGTGAATATGCAATTACAGGACATGCGCTGCAACGTAAAAACGTACAACAGGGTCTTCGTACTTCGTCCTGAAAACAACGTCGCCGAGAAAAGAGAACAGACAAAAAGAATCTCAGCGCTCTTACATAGGCAAGTGATTTTCGTATTGAAACACATCCTACCTGTCCAGGTAGCTCGCTTTAAACGTTTGCCTAATAAATACGCTGCGCAAGAAAACACTGGGACTACGAGGAAATACAACAGACTGGTGCTCTGTTTTTCGCGCGGGGTGTTCATTAAGGATGTCACACCAGCTCAACCACAAGTTCCTCTCGCTTTAAACATTCCCATTTTATCTTCTCCGGCTTTAATAGGCGAGTCTGCCCTCTTTGCGAAGTGGTCGACACGATTCAAGGTTTTCCACCATTGCGCTACTAAAGGACTTGCTCGCGCGCGGAGGCAGGCGCCATAATTGGTTAGAAGAAATTAATTTTTGCTTTAATCCGGCTACGTAACCGCTCAAGAGCGTTGAGGAATGCGAGTTGTAAAAGATACTGAGGACACCTGAAATAAGGTATTCAGATCATACGGGGCGGGGAATAAGCCATACTTGATAATCAAGTTGATATACATATAAAGATGTGGATTTAGGGCCTATATAGACTGAGAACAGCGATTTTCATTCTCTTTCTTTTTGTATTATTCTGTTTAATTTTCAGTACCTTTTTCTAGTAGTAATTATATTTATACCTATAGTGCCTCGACGGTATCACTCGCAGGTAGAGCATGCCCTGTATGAGACAAAAATCGAAGCAAAAAACGAATTATCTGGCGTTAACATTGGTTTGACTGGAAATAGGGATTTAGGTATAAGCAGCACTGGACAAAAATGATATGCTTTCCTGTTATGCCGCGTGTTTCCTCATGTACCTGCACTTGTTTCGCAGATACCTTTTAAGCTGAATCTTCAGTAGTGTTTACATGCTCGTCTATGCCGCTGAGCGTGCTCACTTGTTTCGCCATGAAAAGGCGTGCGCGCCTACCAGTCAGCGAATCGTGTGCTCTAAAACTTTAGATCACACAATGTGTGTGTGTTCTCTGTTGCAGTTATAGAAGTTCGCAGAGAGAGCTTCTTCGATACCGACAGGTGCGCTCTATGTTTGCACAACTCACATGGTAACTGCTATGGAAAAACGTGATCGCGCACTAACGCATTACGGCTCGACGAAGCGTATAAGCATGATGATCGTCTCCGTTCTTCAATTGTACCGAGTGCATGCTCTCGAATCTCGTGCCGCGTGTATGCCGGCGCCAGGGTTGGCCGTCGGCAAACATGCGGACGAAGAGGCACTCTGACCACGACAGGCATATCGCACCGTGGTCACTGTTGTTAGGGTGAGGCGGTGACGTTACCTGGTGGGCAGACATATCCACAACTGCATGGCGGCAGAGCGGTGGCAGCGCCTGGGTTCCCACACTCATGACTACGGAGAAGTGCTGTGCCTGCTACGAGCAGCTGGGCCGCAGCGGCAGCCCGGGCGGCCGCATGGTATGCCTCGTCGTCGGCGTCGCCCCAGCGACTCTTGATCGGCGGCGCAGAGCTCTTCGCGTAGGCACACCGGCGGCAGAGAAACAGCCGCCGAGCGAAAGTTGTGCCGCCGGAAAGAAGGGGATCGCGCGGGCAAAAGTTACGTCAGGCGCTACGTAACCGGGCTCCAATGGGCGGCTGCTTTTTGCTTTTCCTTCGCGTGGGGGCCCCTCGGCGGCGCATTCACTCTCGGTCGCCACAACTGCCAGGGGGAACTTATTTTCTGCCCGGCGTTGGGTTGCGTCACACGCGTTGTTGTAGGTCATGGCGGAGGAAATGCGGTCCGCTCCTTCTTTCGTGTTTCTGTGTCGACGCGCGCGAGCGGTGAAAGTGAGCGGCGGGGGCCGTTATTGAGACCGGCCGCTTCGATGCGGACCGGAAGTTTTGACCGCGTTTCTCCCTCGACCGGTCAACACCCCTCTCCACAGTCGCTACAGCAGTAAACAGCTGGTGGCCAACTGTTTCCGCATCTCACCTAGCATCACCAACACCCTGCCAGTTTCGCGCCCACACGGGTTGCGTATATAGCCCTCCACAAAAGCCCCCCGACAACTGAACGCGTAATGACGCTGCTAGTTAGGCTGCGCATCACGAGTCGCAAAGGATAATCCAAACGACGATAGCTCAAACTGTCACACTTCTAAGGATAATCTAAAGCTCCACTAAGTCAGCAGAACCACCATTCCCCTCATCGAACGAATCTCTGGAGCCCCGAGAGACCCATCTACGTCATGTAACTATAGAGCCACTGCGTCGTGGTGGCACCTTGCACCCGAGCTACTCCTTCACGGAACGCGCCATTAGACAGACACGCCCGCATCGCCTTTGGGTATACACGGGTGTCGCCCCCGTGACCCTCGCTTGTCTTTACCACGCTGACTTAAGCTTACAGAAGAGCGGAAAAAATTCACTTAAGCTGGGCATGCACTAAATGTGATTACGGCGACAGTTTTTGGTTTCTCAACTAGCGCGAAAATGTACCGTCGGCAGCGTCAACAAGAGTGACCCAAAGCTCATCATCATTTGATGACGTCACCATATGGCGCTCACATAACGTTACAGACTGCAAAATTCAACGCCATTGTGGAGTTAAATGATGGTGTCATCACGTAACCTCGTTGCCTGGTCAAAGATGGGCCGATTATGAAGACAGTACAGAACCAGGAGGAGTGGGGGGGGGGGGTACAGAAAGCTTGCAATGCTTGCGATCCTGAAGGCAGCGTAAAAACACATTAGGTGTAGACGGCTTTCGGAGTGAGGTGGGGATGACCAATACGTCGACGTGGAAGAAACAGAAAATGGTTCTCGCCTTCGAGTCGTCCATTAGGCGAATGCATAAGCGACCCTGGGAGTTTTTCCCTCACCCTTTTTTTTTGTCTTGGCATTTGTGTACTCTGCTCTCTCTTACATAACCTCGTCGCCCTTCTTCCACTCTATACGACAACAACTGCAAGGGGCCGAATTTACGAAGCCTTTCTTGCGTAAATTATATTTGCTAGTGGCCCACACACTTTCACAAATGATACGTCTAAAGCTTGCGTTGCCTGAAATTTCCCCTTACGAACATTCTAGCGTGATTCGTTTGTAAAAGTCTGCTTTTAATAGAGCTGTTTCTCGTTGAACAGGAACCTATAATTAGAGGTTTCACTTCGCAATCACTGCCTCGCAATGAAGTCGTCATACGCTACGTTATCTTTCTCGCGCCCAAGTTTGGACGCATATCCTGCAAGCTTCAAATAGCTGAACCTATGAATGCGGAAGAAATCTTCGAGTTACTGACGTGTAAGAATACAGGAGGAGGAAGGAGAAACAGGAAGGTCAACCAAACGTGCGTTCGGTTCGCTAGTTTACGCAGGGTCAAGGGGACTAAAGGATGAAAAGATAGATGGTAAGAAGGGAACATACAAAAAACGATGCATTTAAGTCAAAACTACACTGCTGTGTTCTGTAGCAAAGGACACAGGACCCCAAGCTATCACATTCCACTGCCCCGGCGCGGTGGTCTAGTGGCTAAGGTACTCGGCCGCTGACCCGCAGGTCGCGGGAATGAATCCCGGTTGCGGTGGTTGCATTTTCGATGGAGGCAAAAATGCTGTAGGCCCGTGTGCTCAGATTTGGGTGCATGTTAAAGAAACCCAAGTGGTCGAAATTTCTGGAGCCCTTCACTACGGCATCTGTCATATTCATATGTTGGCTTTGGGACTTTAAACCCCCATATCAATCAAGATCACATTCCACTCTAGATTGTCGAGTCATGGTGCTTACCGAAGGCTTGCAAGCACTGGACATAGAACATCCAGTACCTGTTGTGCGGACACACAGATCGGCGAACTCACGCATGAGTCGACTCACTCAGACTCAGATCGAGTCGTCAGTCTGAGTCTGAGTGAGTCCGGGTGAGTAATATTTTGTGCACTATGAGCCCATGTGATTCCGGTTGAGTAAAATTTTGGTGAGTTGCAGTCCCAGTGAGCCCAAAACGCAAAATGTATTTCTTGTCTGAGTCAAGTATAGGGTCAACTAAGGTTCTATTACTCAACTTCAGCACTACTGTCAATCCTACGTCGGCTCACGTTTCTATTGACTTCTTCTCAAACCTACTCCAAACTACCAGCGTTTATACACCAGCTCATTATTTATTGGTCAAATGCGTGATTTACGAAGGAGAGGGGCGGGGGGTGCCTTAGACTCTTAACTCCTTCGGCAACTATTTCCCGGAAATCCTTGGTAAAAATATCTGGTGTGAGTCACCTCTTTCAATAAAAATGTCCTTACTAGATTGTAGCCATCGATATCACATATTTGAAGGCACATGATCAAATGTTGCAAAGTAGAGCACCGATTGTGCGAGATATTGGTGTTAAGGAGCATTAACACCACGTTCGAAAAAGCCAATAGTACGCTAACGGACACATGAGTCAGCTCACGCTAACTCACTCAGACTCATATAGAGCCATGAGTCTTAATCTGACTAAGTCCAAGGGAGCAATATTTTGATTAGTCTGAGTCGGAGTCAGTCCGGCTGAGAGTTTTTTTTTTTTTTGCGAATCTGCATCCGAGTGGGTTAGATTGATGAAAGTTTTGGTGAATATGAGTGCGAATGAGTCTCAAGCAGAGGTCGGCAAAACTTGTGCAGCTCACTCAGACTGGCTTGTTAAACATATTTCGTGCTTTGGACTCACTCTGATTCACACTTATCAAAGTTTTACTGAGACGGACGCACTCAGACTCACACTCACGGAAATTTACTTCAACCAAACTCACTCGGACTCAAACTCACCAAAACTCACCCGTACTCACTCAGACTCAGACTCACGGTTCGGTCTGAGTATGAGTGAGTTCGATTGAGTCGACTCATGAGTCTATCAGTCTTGAATTAACTTATTGAAACCTGGTGTCTATGCTCTTTAACACCAATACCTCACGCAATCGGTGCCCTTCTTGGCATTGATTGATTTAGTACCTTCGAACACGAGTGAGTTATACGAAAGGTAATGTTTCTCGGAAGAGATGACAACATAAGATATATTTATGAAGAACTTCCCCGGAAGACTTGGCTAGGGGAAGATGAAGACAGCACTGACGTTAATTCGCGTATCTGATCAATAAGTAAAGAAATGATGTTTGAAGGGCACTGCTTTGGAATATGTGGGAGTATATTCAAAGTAGTGACACTAATAAAGCCAATGAGAACAAAAATTGGACGCGATGATGGCGCCGTCTGGATTATGTCGGTAATCCAAAAAAGATTGAATTATCACTATTTTACTTACAACCGAAAAACTTTTTATAATCTCTTACTCTGAAAAAACTTTTTCGAACAAATAACAACGAAGAATATTGTTTGTATAATTTATTGCTGTGCACAAAATGAAATAGTTTTCAAAAGCTCAAGGGTGTTTTGATATGGCGGCAGGCATTCCCGTCTTCTTCTACGTCATGGCTGCCCCCGCTCGCTGCGGCAGCCCCTTTCTCAATTTCTCTCGTTTCCATGTAGTACATTGCAGTAAACTACTTACTACAAGCTCCTAAGTTTCTTGCATACTTACCTTAGTAAGTTGGGATGCCGCATACAGGCCGAGCGAAATGACAACGCTGATCACACAAGCTTGCAGCAATAAATCATTTTAATGCGAGTCAGTCTATCGATGGTTACATCAAATAAATGTCACGTAAATAACAGTTTAGCAGACACAGTAGTGAACAATATGCATGCATCAGCGTTCATGCGCAAAGAAGGTACGTACTACGCATAGTCCCAACGCAGATGCCCGAAGCACAGAAGCTGCCCAGGGCTGGCTGATATATCCATCGCACTCCACAAAACCTTCGCTGGAATAAGCAAGGGTATACCGCTTACGTCCCGGTACTTGTGTAGCTCAAGATTTCGCAACACCTTGTTGACAGTACTTTGTAAACTTTATATCATTAGTATCAACATATCCGCGTGCCTTTCATGAGCAGTGCGGCGCGACTGTTTCTTTTCTGGTATGCGCTGCCACTTAAAGTGCGTCACTTACCAATTTTCTAAAACTAAATGAGAAACAGTTTTTTATGCTTACCATTTTTAATCTTACAAATAAAACCATAAAAAAAGGCTTCGTTCAGTTTCGTTTACCTACGCGGGCGGTGCGCTGTCGTCGTTTTGATGGTGGCGATGCTTCACGGCGCGGCCGCGAAGCTCGCAACATGCCACTGGCTTGGTATAGTCTTGAGTCCAGGTAAGACCGATAGTAATGCTGAATAGTGTATAGATAGGACCCTAAGCCGGCAAAAGAAAATGAAACTCACTCAGACTCGCTCAACAAATATATCTTGTGCTTTTGACTCACTCAGACTCACCAAAATATTCTTGGCCTGGACTCACTCAGACTCACGGCTCGATCTGAGTGAGTTCGCCGACCTATGGTCTCAAGGGCGAAATATATTTCTTGAGTGAATCTGAGTGAGCTCTACGTTATTTGCCGATCAGTGGTGTGGACTCAGCTCATGTGGATTTCAGCCTTCTGATGAACACATGAAGCATGTCTAAGAGTGATTGAAGCAGTATGAGCATTGATTTGGGTTCTGGAGTTCTCAGTTGGAGATTCAGGATTCACTTTTGCCCACGTGCACTGTAAATATGCCTGTCTCGGCGACTTCTGCAACGGAGGCCAAGCTGTGTCGGTTGTGTCTATGCTTTTGATGGTGTTCTTGTTTGTAACGGCCATCACTGATCCGTGCGGCTGCAGCTTCGGCCCATAGGAATTCATCATGTTTTATACCACTCGTGTAGAATAGATGTTAAAACAGGGCATCGAAGAGACGCTGCGTATGCACTCTTAAAACAACAAAGGTAGGCCTACTTACTACACACTACCTGCATTCACACCTGAGGAATGACTGCAGGTAGTACACCACAGACATTAACTACCTCAGAGCAGAGGTAGTAGACCACTTACATTACTACTTCAGAAGCCTCCTGGGTAGTAAATGTCTGTGGTCTACTACCTGCAGTTACTACTTAGGAAGTGAATGTTGTAGCAGCACTTTACTACCTCAAAAGTTAGTAAGTAGCACTACGTTTTTTAAGAGTGTGCAGAGGCGTCGGTGTTCTGTTAACTTCGGCGCCGACGGCGCCACTTTGTGAAGGTTGCAGCGGCCTCGTGATGCGAAGCATGGCCTCTCACCACCTGTTTAAATACAACTATATCTCTTTTCAGTTTTGGGCAATCTTTTGAGGGGCTTCGTGTGGTTTATCACAGTTTGAACACTTGAGAATTTTACAACTGTCCACGGGATGCGTTTTAGAGCAGTGAGAACGCGCTTATCTTTACATATATGCTTCTTACGTGACCTCGTTTCATGCAGTTGAGACATTGCAATGACTTCAGCACTAAAACTCTTCCAAGGTGTAGGAATCGGTCCACCTTTACATACGAAAGTAGACACCACCCTTTAAAATTTCTTTGGAAGCAGCGTGAGCTACCCAAACGAACAACCTTGTCGATGACACTTTGTCGATGGAACCTTGTCGAGGAACCTTGTCGATGAGCTGGCATTGGCTGCATCAGCCTTGTAGATGACGCCGTTGATGAGGTTGGAGCCCACCTAGATGCAGAAGTGGACGTTGATTCCATCCAGCTCTGCGACGTTGCGCGGTATGTTCACTGCATGCAGCAACATGCGAAACATCAATCGCCGTGGCGTTCTTACGCGGTTTCATCAAACCTCGATTATTCATTCTAGCACCAGTTTATCGAGCAATGCCTAAATAAATTGCATGTTGAGGCACCATCGGGGTCATCAGGAACGAAAACGATGGTGTTGGCCTCGGTCTTTCGAGGCACTCTTTCATTGAGTGCGTTTGCGGATGAAGGGGCCCTGGCGTTGCGTCTCTTCGCCTTTCAGCTCATTAGAAGTTCGAAGTCGTCGTCAGATGGTCCCTCGCCTGACAGCGTGTAAACATCACTGTCCTTGCTGTCGCAGTAAGGGCCCGCCCGCTTCTTGGATGTGACCGCCATCGACGCCGCATGACCTGGCAGATGTCCGAACTGGTCCATGTTCATCGACGATGAACACAGCAATAGGCATCACGAGGTTCACATAGTTTTGCGTAAGAAAAGTCAAGAGGTACTGGAACAGCGTGCAGCTAGACAGACATTTCATAATCATCATCCGGGACTCCGTGTAAGATCACAAAGTTGGTGAACAACCACGTACGCTTCTCTGTAAAAATACAAATTTTCGGAGAAGTTATATGCGATAGTTCACCAACTGCCGCTGTAAGCGCGGTTAGCGAAATCGTAATTGAAAATGTATAGTCATGATGCCCAGGCCGACTTATAAACATAGTAAGTGAATTCGTCTGAAACGTTCATGTCGCTCATATACGTACGTACTTTGTTTATTCACGAAAAAAGTGAATAAAAATACATTTCATTGGCTTCTCCAGGACGGCGTTAAAAGTCACGAATACCTGACATTGTATCAGACCCTTTTCTAATGAACACATCACTCAGTGAATGGAATATCTCTCATATCGCATGGGCTTAACACGGTGGTCTTAAAAAGGGACATTACGAAAGACGTCACCACTTCTACATCTCATCTGCATATCATCTGCATAAGCGTATAAAACTTGCATACGTATGCAAATGGGTACAGCAATGCATAAATATTCATGAACTCACAATGCAAACTTCTACAATCGTAAAAGTTTGTAGCACTTCAAGTCTATCACTTTTTTTCTGGTCCTTAAGCACTAGAAAAAAGTGATAGACATGAAGTGCTACAAACATAAGCCCAAAACAAAATTTAGATATCACTCTGGCATCAATAAAACACTAGAACTTGTCAGGTTAGGGAAAATTAACATCTGAAGCATTTTAACCTATTTTCGAAATAATGCTCCGAATAGTGGCAACATTGCAATATCTATGTATGTATCGCATACATTGTACCTATAGGAATGTTCCTGCACTCTTGTTTATTGTAACAAGTGAAATAAAAATAAAAATCCACAATTTTAACACTTTTGTTCCATTTTACCCCACCCTACACCATATTTTTCACTTAGGCCTCACTCAAATTCAGAGTGGCCCAAATTTTTGTGAGCCGGATGACTTTCACTCATGAAAATTTTTATCAACGGGACTCACCCGGATTACGATTCACAAAAATAATACTCACCCGTACTCACTCAGACTCACGGCTGGATATGAGTACAAGTGAGTCCGAGTAAGTCGACCTATGAGTCCCTTAGCCTATATAATTAGCTTGTTTGATCATGGTGTGAACACTCAACAACGTCTCGGCTAATGGGTGCTCTCCTTGGCCCATTTTGATATAGCAACTTGGAATACAAGTTATCAGTGGTTGCAAACGTGTAACCATATTTTTCTTGAGTGAGACGAAAACATAAGTGGTATTCAACAAGAACTTACGTGAAAAAGTCGGTGGGGAAAGGGGAGGGGGTGAGCTAAAGGCACACCCTTGCGTAATTCATGACTCTTATCAATAAACATTGAAGTGGCGTATGAACAACACTGAATTGGAGTAAGTGTGAGTAGACGCCCGTATAAACGAGAATACAAATAAGGTTGACAATCGGCGCTTTTAGCTGACCGTTTTTCGACCCCCGCTCCGCCCAGCCAGTCGGTAGTTACGCTACTGCACATGCGCAAGGCGGTCGGGCGCTGAGCGTATGAGCGGACCGTCGGCGTCAAACTGAACTGTAGCGAGTGAGGCATCACGAGACGCGAGTACAAACAACCAAAATGGCAGCCTCTTTTGCCTCGGAAAACATACCGGTTGTTTGATCAACACGCAAGCCCCTGATGGCAATTCAGGACACACAAAGATCTGTGCCGTCTCCGAGAAATCGTCGCAGCCACTCCCTTTCAAAATACGGCGCATGTGGGTGACGTTCTACGCAGCGATACATCGAGAGCTGACACTTCGAGCCATAAAGGGGTGTTTCAAGCTGCAGCTTTGGTACTTTCGTGAAAAAGACTCTGCCAACCTGGGCTCGTAAGCCATTTAATGTATACAATAGTAACAATTTTGTTTTCAACATCAGCCACATTCAGAAACGCTCTTTAGTTTTTCTTGCTCCAAGGCAACGCGCTAAACGTGTCCCTTAGGGACAGCGCACTTGAAACGCGTTTGTGCTGCCTTGAAGACTTAGATTGTAGTACCGCTTCAAGCCATGCTTACAAAAAAATTAAAATAATGCTCACGCGTCAAGCACCACCATAACGCGAAAGTAAAGCAATTCACACGGTTTTGAAACAAAGTTTGTTTTCTTGCTGAAGTGGAGTTTTTATTTTCTTTTTTAACGTACCTTTGTCTTTCACGCTCCGGTGGCGTCCCGATTGCCTTGACCGAAAAGCGCTTGGCCAAAACCAACAATGCGCGTTGCGCTCCAGTAACGTCGCGCGTCTGATCTGAACGGCGAACGCACCGCAAAATCGGTCAGCTGAAAGTACCTATAGTAATGTGCAAGATGAGTAAATAGCACTAGAGGTAAAAAAAAGTAATACTCGGACTCACACTCATCAAACGATTTCTCTGCCAGGCAGACTCAAACACACCAAAATATTACTCACCCGGACTCACCCAGATGCAGACTCTTGGCTTGATCTGACTCTGCCTGAGTCCGAGCGAGTCGACTCCCGAGAGAGTTCGCCTATACTTATAAATGTCGAGCACTCATGCAAGGAGCATGGGTGCGTGTTTTTTCAGTGCAAGTAAAAAGAGAACAAGCAGTACTGGTGATTTCCAAGATGCAAGTCAAACTAAGAGGTTTACGTTTACAGTAGTGTGCGCTCGCAATTAGTCCACAAAGTGAAACGTCGATCGTGAGGCACACGCACAAGCTATACAGCGTTCTCCTTTCAATGTTTCGTATAGCCGATATTTCTCGGAAAAGCGTCCCGATGTGTGATTCATTTTTTTTCTGTTCTGAAACCTTATGTGATTGATATATACGAACAATTCAGCAACGATTTATTCGTCACAGTTGGTCTATGAGCCATTTTGGTGTACAGCTCACATGATTTATTTTGAACATGTGAAAGTGTGCTCCCTGTATTTCTAATTAGGATCTATCAATGCGTACACTTATGTTCAATGGGGAAGAAAGGAGCTACCGGAAATCCCTCGTAACTGATGTCTTGCACAATCTCTCGTAAAACTTTCTCGTGCTCTCACACTATTTCATTGCTTAGTTCACGTCCTACATTTGCCCTCTCCGGACGGGAACTGTGCAGTTAAAAAAAGCATCATTTATTCGTTTCTTGAAGCAGTGCCAGTGTCGACTGAAGCTAAGTGTTGCCCTCATTTAATGAGAAATGGCAATCGTGAGTATCTAGGGAAATTGCAAGAGTTCAGGGACCAAATTCGGGCTGTACAAATAGCCCACGATGTTGCAACCAGGCTCTCACGTGACCATCCTAACGTTGGGCGCGGCCTGTTGAGTGATATTCGCGTTTCCCAGGACGCTCAGTGATGTTTTACATCCATTCATCCATCCAACCTCACTGAGCCCTATTATATCCCATTTAACACCCTCTAGCTCCTCGAATAGTACAGCTAGACTTCCCTCACTAGATAAGGTTCTAGCATTAAACGTTGCCAAGTTCAGGTTCCAATGGCGGCCTGTCCGGATCCAGAGATTCTTAGCACCCTCTGCTGCGTTGCAGATCTGACCGCCGCCATGGTCAGTTGCTTCGCAGCTGCTGGGGACTGAGGGCCGTGAGTAATTTGACGTAAGCATGTGGGAGGTAGTGGCCAGTGAGGTTAGGAGGACAGATGAGGCCTATACGGTGCTACAGAATGGGCACGTCCTTTGCTACAGGGGCTTGGCAGACAGAAGAGAACTGGGAGTGGGGTTCCTAATTCACAGAAACATAGCTGGCAACATAGAGGAATACTATAGCATTAATGAAAGGGTGGTAGGTATCGTAATGAAACTGAATAAAAGATACAAGATGAAGGTAGTACAGGCTTACGCGCCTACATCCAGCCATGATGACGCTTCAGTTGAAAGCTTCTATGAAGACGTGGAATCGGCAATGAGTAAGGTAAAAACACAGTATACTATAGTGATGGGCGACTTTAATGCAAAGGTAGGGAAGAAGCAGGCTGGAGACCAGGCAGTAGGAGATTATGGCATCGGTACTAGAAACGCCAGAGGAGAGCTACTAGTAGAATTCGCAGAACGCAATAATTTACGGATTTTGAATACCTTCTACCGAAAACGAGAAAACCGCAAGTGGACATGGAGGAGCCCTAATGGCGAAAATAAGAACGAAATAGACTTTATAATGAGTGCACAACCTGGAATCGTGCAGGATGTGGAAGTGATTGGCAAGGTACGATGCAGTGACCATAGAATAGTACGGTCTCGAATTCGCCTAGACTTGAAGAAGGAACGACAGAAACTGATACGCAAGAAGCCAATCAATCAGCTAGCACTGAGAGGGAAAGTACAGGAATTCAGAGTGTCGCTGCAGAACAGGTACTCGGCTCTTAGTGAGGAAACGAACCTTAGCGTAGATACAATGAATGATAATCTAACGCGTATCATTACGGAGTGTGCAGTGGAAGTTGGAGGCAGGGTAGTTAGACAAGACACTGGCAAGCTTTCCCAGGAAACGAAGAACCTAATTAAGAAGCGTCAAATCATGAAAGTGTCAAGTACAACAGACAAAATAGAACTGGCAGAGCTTTCGAAGTTGATTAATAGACGTAAGGTATGCGATGTAAGAAGGTATAACACGGAGAGAATTGAACACGCTCTGAAAAACGGAGGAAGTGTCAAAGCATTGAAGAGGAAACTTGGGATAGGCAAAAGTCGGATGTATGCACTAAGGGACAAAGAAGGCAAAATAACTACCAATATGGATAGGATAGTTAAAATAGCAGAGGAGTTTTACAGAGATCTGTACAGTAGCCGTGACAACCACGGCCTTAATACTATAAGAACTAGCAGTAACCCAGATTACACCCCACCAGTAATGATAGAAGAAGTCAGGAAAGCTTTGGAGAGCATGCAAAGGGGCAAAGCTGCTGGTGAGGATCAGGTAACATCAGATCTGCTGAAAGATGGAGGACAGATTGTGTTAGAAAAACTAGCCACCCTGTTTACGAGGTGTCTCCTGACGGGAAGAGTACCAGAGTCTTGGAAGAACGCTAACATCATCTTAATACATAAGAAAGGAGATGACAAGGACTTGAAGAATTACAGGCCGATCAGCTTGCTCTCTGTAGTCTACAAGCTATTTACAAAGGTAATTGCTAACAGAGTAAAGAAAACATTAGAATTCAATCAACCAAAGGAACAAGCAGGATTTCGAACAGGCTACTCAACAATTGACCACATTCATACTATCAATCAGGTAATAGAGAAATGCTCAGAGTATAACCAACCCCTATACATAGCCTTCATAGATTACGAGAAAGCGTTTGATTCAGTAGAAATATCAGCCGTCATGCAAACACTGCGGAATCAGGGCGTAGATGAAGTATATATAAACATTCTGGAAGAAATCTACAGGGGATCAACTGCTACCATAGTGCTTCATAAAGAAAGCAACAGAATACCAATCAAGAAGGGTGTAAGGCAGGGGGACACAATTTCCCCAATGCTATTTACCGCGTGCTTACAGGAGGTTTTCAGAAGCCTAGAATGGGAACAGTTAGGGATAAGAGTCAATGGAGAATACCTTAGTAACCTGCGCTTCGCCGATGACATTGCATTGCTGAGTAACTCGGGGGACGAATTGCAACTCATGATTACGGAGCTAGACAAGGAGAGCAGAAAGGTGGGTCTTAAAATTAATCTGCAGAAAACGAAAGTAATGTACAACAACCTCGGCAAGGAGCAGCGCTTCGAGATAGGTAATAGTGCACTTGAAGTTGTAAAAGACTATGTCTACTTAGGGCAGGTAATAACCGCAGAGCCGAACCACGAGACTGAAGTAACTAGAAGAATAAGAATGGGGTGGGGCACATTTGGCAAGCACTCTCAAATTATGACAGGTAGTTTGCCACTATCCCTCAAGAGGAAGGTATATAACAGCTGTATCTTGCCGGTACTTAGCTACGGAGCAGAAACCTGGAGACTTACAAAGAGGGTTCAGCTTAAATTGAGGACGACGCAGCGAGCAATGGAAAGAAAAATGGTAGGTGTAACCTTAAGAGACAAGAAGAGAGCAGAGTGGATTAGGGAACAAACGGGGGTTAAGGATATCATAGCTGAAATCAAGAAGAAGAAATGGACATGGGCAGGGCATGTAGCGCGTAGACAGGATAACCGCTGGTCATTAAGTGTAACTGACTGGATTCCCAGAGAAGGGAAGCGGGTTAGGGGGAGACAGAAGGTTAGGTGGGCAGATGAGATTAAGAAGTTTGCGGGTATAAATTGGCAGCAGCAAGCACAGGACCACGTTGACTGGCGGAACATGGGAGAGGCCTTTGTCCTGCAGTGGACGTAGTCAGGCTGATGATGATGATCCATCCAACCATTCATCCATTCATTCATCCATCCATTCATCTACCCACCCATCCAAGAGAAAGCTAATGAGCGTATACTATTCCCCAAAACCCAAAATATTTGTGTCTCATTCCTTTTAATTAGCGTCGCGCATTATTTTTATAACTCATGGAAGTCCTGATATATATATATATATATATATATATATATATATATATATATAATATGTGTGTGTGTATGTGTGTGTGTGTGTGTGTGTGTGTGTGTGTGTGTGTGTGTGTGTGTGTGTGTGTGTGTGTGTGTGTGTGTGTGTGTGTGTGTGTGTGTGTGTGTGTGTGTGTGTGTGTGTGTGTGTGTGTCCACACTTTTATTGATGGGCGAACGTCTGGTGTCCGAACTAACCCATGCCCTGGTTAAAAAAATTGTTGCGGATCAGTGATCAGCGCCTAAAACTTTTGTTCTTTCCGTAGTGCTTTTTAAACCTCTTCGCTGTTAAGTGTGGCAAGTGCTCTGAGCTCTATGCATGTTTACCGAAGCCAGCTTGCTTCGTTGCCGCAAAAATTTTGTTATTGCGGACTTTCGTTATTATAGGGTTCAACTTTACAACTTCCCAACGTGTCCTGGAAAGTACGTAGGCGTTGAATTTACTTTTGTGCTCCAATTCGCAGAACACTGTTTTTGTTACATGTAAAAGTAACTAGAGCAACAATGCATGTTCACCGAAGGTTTGATTGCACGCGTATGAACACTTACGCCACCCTCAGGTTTCGTTCCAATGCCCCACCGCGGCGGTCTAGTGGCTAAGGTACTCGGCTGCTGACCCACAAGTCGCAGGATCGAATCCCTACAGCGGCGGCTGCAAATTCGATGGCAGCGAAAAGGCTGTAGGGCCGTGTGCTCAGATTAGGGTGCACGTTAAAAAACCCCAGGTGGTCAAAATATCCAGAGCCCTCCACTACCGCGTCTCTCATAATCATATGGTGATTTTGGGACGTTAAACCCCCCCCCCCCCATATCAAACAAACCCCACATATCAAACAATCATTGAGAATTGTTTTGACAGTCTTTGACGTAATGCGCTTGAAACAACTTCATGGCAGCTCGTAGCACAAGCATGACGACGAAAGAATAGAAACTGGGGAATGTACTTCCTGTTTGCGCCATAAGTCCGAGCGATTAAGTGAACGCGTTAATTTTATTTCACGTACAACATGAACAACAAGCGTTATTTTTCGTTCAACAGCGTCTCGCTACATTAAGGCTCTTTCGTCCTGTGAACTTGTGTGTTCTCAACATGGCGCAGTTGACGGAGCAAAGTGAACATTTCTTTTCTCCTGGGGAAAGAAAAAAAAGCTTTGCCAGAAAATACGACGCTTCTGCGGATTTTCTTCTTCTAAAGCACAGTCCGCGATGAATGACTAAGAAATGTTAAATAACAGCCCCTTACACTATGAAGATGGGGTGAAGTTTGCCTCATCAAAAGAGCTAGGACGAGGGCTGAATAATTGTTTTGAACTTGACTTACACCAATACCCTGAAAGTTTTGACACATATTGCACGTAATATCCTCTTCAGTTACACCTAATCTAAGCCCGCTATAGCGTGCAATATTTTAGAATATTTCAAAACAGAGTAGATAGCGGCAGCATGACACTCAGGACCACTTGAATAAGTCGTTTATCAAGAGATAACCCCCGCGAGGAGACCACGAAAATCTGCATGCCCTGTAATGCATGAAAATTAATATCCGGTGATATTCCAGTAATCGTTTGAAAGGTACACAATTAGGCTACACGTATAACACTTTCGTTGGTCGCTACAGAGAAGAGAAGAAGCTTTGTAAGCATTTCACATCAATAGCATCGATCAACACACCAAAAAACAAGAACAGCAATTTTCATTTAACCTCTTACTAACCTGCACACTTCAGCATTGGGCTCAGTACTATCTGTAACGCTTGCTATATTTTCGCAATATACAAACTTCGTGAGCATTTTTTAAAGATAACTTTGAAGCTACCATGTAGCGATAGTCGCAGCGAAGTACCCAGGCAAAATTCTCGGAAAAAGAAAATACAGGTGGGCGCCGACGAATGGAAACACAATGAGTTATAGAGGTTGATTGAATTCTGGCCCACTAAAGCGCAAAAAACACACAACGAATGGAACGTAAACGAAGATGACGAGTGCTGAACTTTCAACAACCTTTATTAGAAAATGGCACCTATAGTTATGCTGTTCAACACTTTATGACATCATACAGTGCACATGCGTAGATACGCCATCTTTTATCG
Source organism: Rhipicephalus microplus (assembly GCF_043290135.1). Lineage (NCBI taxonomy): Eukaryota > Metazoa > Arthropoda > Arachnida > Ixodida > Ixodidae > Rhipicephalus > Rhipicephalus microplus. The sequence continues at coordinate 178,386,000 of NC_134710.1, forward strand.
GTACGTGATAGGGATGGCATATGTTTACACCACCGTCCCCCATTTAAGAAATGAGTTCTGCTTCTATGATTTCACAGGTGATTCGCGTCTTGCTCTACATGATGACGGAAGGGATGTTTAGGTCGAGAGAGCAATCTGCATGGAAGGTTGTGCAATAATAGCTATATACAGTATAGCAAGAAAACCTTCAAACTCCTTTCCGTCACGGGCGTTCTTTACATTGTCCGCGTTTTCCCTTAGCCTACCATTTACACATCCTCCGGTCTGGCCAAAGAACACTTTTCCGCACTTTGAAGGAATTCCGAACACCACCCCTTCTGCGTAATCGACAAAGGGCCTCTTGTGCTTTCTGCCACAGAACTGTTGCGTCCTTGCCTCCGGATCAGTCATTCAGCAGAGCTCAGAATGCCTGTTTGGCGCAGTGAATATATGACCTTCACATCGTACCGCTAGGCTACCTTTTTTTAAGATGTGCAAAAGCTTGTGCACATAAGGTATCACAGCTACCTTCCGCCCGTGCGATGTGCTCGCTTCACAACATGACGGGCGACGGCGCATATTCTTGAGCACACTCCCTGCCACCGAAATGAGGAAGGCCGGGAGAAGGGGGGGCGGGGGGGATTGTCAGTGCTTGTCAGCTTTAAAGCTTGACTCTCGACCGCTTCAGTACTGCAGTGAGGGCAAGATTTTTTCAGAGCGTTCTAGAGGCACGACGAGCCATCAGCTCGTTTAGCGAGCTTTTGAGTGGGTGGACTTGCAGAAGTGATTTATTAGCGCGTGGTTTATAGCTACAGCAGGCACCAACACCTTTAAAACGAAACCGGATATTTAGAAATTGAATTTGGCTATTTAATGGAAGATCGTGCGTTAGAATAAGGGAACTCATCACATCTAAAAAGAAATAAGGCATCACTTGGCGATTCTCTGTGGGTAAGAACCTAAAACAAGATAATAATCATCAACTAGTCTGAATACGCTAAGAACACTTTTATTGATGTGCGAACCGTTAGTATAACGATTCAAACGAGCCAGAACTAAGTCGCTGAAAATTGGGACGGAACGAATCCATGCGCATTGTTTTGCAGGTGTAAAAATCTTTCTACCAATATGTATGTCGATCACAAACGCAAAGCTTAAAAGTTATTAAAAAACATTAGCGGAAATTCCCGCAGTGTTTTGGAAAGCAATGGCACTGTGTTAGTCGCTGGAATGCTCAATGCATTCATGGATTAGGTTATGAGGTAGAGAGTAAAGAAAAAAAAATTTTTGATGTCAGTCGAAGACGCCTGACAGCACTTGTTGGTGATAGCACTAAAATTTTGAAAACTTGGTTAGTGTTTGCCACAATAAAAGGGGCGTTCATCACTAAAACCTCAAAATCATGCTAAAAAAAGATTATTTTTTACTCTCTGACTTATAACTAATGCCTTGAATCAGTTTGCCTACTTTTCTAAAAAAACCTTTTATTCATTAAGGTAAAACAATCAGGGCAGCTTCTATACACTTTTGCGCGCATTTTAGGAGCGCGTATCTTCATATTGATGTGATACTCAGAATTAGATCAAAGTGCGTAGGATTTTGAGCTCAACATCCACAAATTGTAGATTACGACATGTGCCATAAAGCAGTCACTTTGATATGTTACTAGAAAATATTTTGTTAAGTAAGTCTGCATTTTGAGCTCTTGGGCCAATGACGTCCACAGCTCAACAGATCTAAGTGTAATACATGCCAAGAGTGCTTGTACAAACTCTTCCAAGAAAAAAAAAATCGGCAGATACGCACAATACTGATATAATAATCGAGTTCAACAGCCACTGTAATATTTAGAGCTGTCGAAATTGGAGAGATCTCATTAAACCTGGTGACAACCTCCACTGAAAGCACACTCAAAGTATTGGAGGAGATATGAGCTAAGTGCTTGAAATCCTCGAGTGGAGACATTGCTAATCATCCCTATTTTCTGAAAAGAAGTAAAGGCAGCGTTTACCGTGATGCGGGATGTCAAATAACAAAGAATGTGCCCTTGAAGCTTTCGTCAGTCTGTGTGTAGCGTAACGTGTTCGCACTTACCGTCATTGTGCACTCTATGAATGCAGAAAGCAGTCCTACCATCACGGTTGAAAAGCTGTCACACGCTCCACAAACGGGGCATGCAGTAAAACTATACTTCATGTTTGTCGTGAACTTGTCTTTTCAATGCGAAGCATTTCTTAGCGAACTTAGGTGACTTTGCGCGTATCTATCTATCTATCTATCTATCTATCTATCTATCTATCTATCTATCTATCTATCTATCTATCTATCTATCTATCTATCTATCTATCTATCTATCTATCTATCTATCTATCTATCTATCTATCTATCTATCTATCTATCTATCTATCTATCTATCTATCTATCTATCTATCTATCTATCTATCCATCTATCTATCTATCTATCTATCTATCTATCTATCTATCTATCTATCTATCTATCTATCTATCTATCTATCTATCTATCTATCTATCTATCTATCTAGCCACTTACGACTTTTAGCTCCCCTGGACGAACATAAGTGACTAGCCATAACATGAAAATCACGACATATTTGCCATGAATGTGAAGGTTTACATTCCATGCTCTTGCTGCTCTTGCGGTGGTTTTGTTCACACGACATGTTGGTAAACTGGTATGGTATGACGTGACTGCATGGAGAACATAAGCAACGGACTCTAATATGAAAATCATGACATGCGTGTCATGTAAGTCATGACTGCACGCCACGCTCATGGTGCGCTCGCGGTCGTTTCGCTAGCTTAACGTATACCAAATCTGGTATTTTGTGACGTCAATAGATGACGAAGGTAAATAACACGTTCAAACGTGATAATCATGACATACGTATCATGTAACAACATGACTACATAGCATACTCATGATGTGCTCATGGACGTTTCACTAGCTTCACATATACCAAATTTGGTATTACGTCACGTGAATGAATGACGAAGGTATGTGACTGGTGCAAACATGATAATCATGAGATGCGGGTCATGCAACAACATGACTATATGCCACGCTCATGATGCGCTCGCGGCTGTTTCGCTAGCTTCATATATACTGAATTTGGTATTATATGACGAGAACGGATGACGAAGGTAAATGACACGTCCAAACATGATAATCGTGGCATGGGTGTCATGTAAAGCATGTCTACATGCTACGCTGTTAATACGCTCGCGGTCGTTTCGTTAGCTTCACGTGCACCCATTTTGGTGTCACGTGATGTCATTAGATGATGAAGGTATATGACGCGTCCAAACAAAATAATAATGATATGCATGTCATGTAAAACATGACTAAAAGCTACGCTCATAGCGTGCTCGCGGCCATTTCGCTAGCTCCACATATACGAAATTTGGTATCACGTGATGCGAATAAACGACGAAGGTAAATGGCACGTCCAAACATGATAACCATGACATGGGAGTTATGTACGGCATCGTTTACATCCGCCTCTAAACGTTGTGTTGATTTTAAAGTGACCTATAAATCTTCCTCATTCGTGCTTCGCCTATCATCGATTCCCACTGTACGTGGGTGGGTGGGTGGGTGGTGGGGGGATGGATGGATGGATGGATGGATGGATGGATGGATGGATGGATGGATGGATGGACGGACGGACGGACGGACAGATGGACGGACGGACGGACGGACGGACGGCCCAACAGCAATGAAGAAAATGTGAGATACACGGACGCAGTGGCTTACCTTCCAAATGGCCGTTTTGCTATAAACGTGGTCTACGAAAGCGGCAAAGCATTCAGAGCAGCATCCATACGTGCCAAGGATCCGAGTACAGCGGAAGAGCTGGGCATAGCCTTTGCCATCGCTACATGCAAAATACGCGGGCTACTGTGATAACAGACTCGCAAGAGGCATGTAGAAGATACATGAACGGAAGGATTGGAAAGGCAGCACTACATGTTTTAAAAAGCACCAATGATGACAAAATAACCATCCTTTGGACACCGGGACTTGAGTCTCTCGCGGGGAACAAGGCGGCGCACGCCGCGGCTCGAGATCATGCACGCCGAGCAATCTCCGACACGCTGGGATCACGTACCGACAAGATGAGCATGAGCGCATACCGAAGAAGTACGCAGACATTTTGGCACACTACAGAAAGCAGAGGAAGTGGTATCCGCCAGAACACAAGAGCCCGAGTAGGGAACAAGCGGTGACATGGACAAGACTACAAGCCGGAACTTACCCGCACGGAACATTGATGCACGCTATGTATCCATGGACCTTCCGGCGGGACTGCAAGTTTTGCCCTCCGGACACGCGCAACACTCTGCGCCACATGGTGCTGAAGTTTCGCAACAATCCGGACATACCACCGTCGTCACCGCCAAGTGCAAACGCAAACGAAGAGAAAGAAATGGATAAAGAGGAAGCATTCGAAGACCACTGGGAGGCTTTCCTGGTGACGCAGGACCCCGACAACTAGCTACGATTGGTGAACCGGGCTCGAGCTGCAGCAGCGAGCCATGGCTACCTAGACTGAGGAGGCCACCCACCTTTGGGCTGAAGTACAAAGAGCCTGCTCCAAATAAAGTTCATTTCATTCATTTTGGTGTGTGCGTCAAGCGTGCAGTGGGCCGCTGCGATTTGCCAATTTTTTAGGCAGTTGCTGCTCATGATAACAGTCAGTGTGTACGACTGAAAGTTTAAAAAGAACAAAGTCATGTTCACTTTTATAGGCATGTATATAACGCCTTCATTTTGGTTTGAAAAAAAAATAGCAAATATCTTGACCGTATCGGCCAATATATTTATACCTACTCGACGGGTAATCGTAGTAGATTTCTGTGCACATCATGTGGCATGGGAAAGCACCAGGAACAATGCAAGAGAATGAAGATTAGCAAGCTTCGCCGGCACTCATGTCCTCTCCCTCCTGAAATGAAACAGCCTCACTTTTCTTCAAAGTGGGACAGATAGGAGCTACATCGATGTTGCTTTCGTTTCCAATTCCTTCACCGCGTATTGTTAAATTGTTTTTGGATGTTGACATACTCAGGGATATCATATTCCAACCTATACTCACATTGAAAAGCTTTGCATATCTTGCCTATACGTAAAACCATTCGGATAATTTATTCGACCACTTTCACAGAAGAGCTATTATATAGGAGGCTTCCTGTCAGTCGTAGATGGAAAATGATAATCACGAACCGGCACGTGTTATTATCAGCCTCTTCATCATCTTCGTCCACTTCTGCTTCGTTCTCAGAAAACATGCGCCAATTGGTCTGACGTGAGATACAATAACTCTAATGGGTGAGAAGACAAGTGCATAGAGAGGTAAATAAAGTAAAAAAGAAAGCGCGCTGCCTTCCTGTAATGCTTTCTCTATTCAAGCCTCTCACACTTTTACAAAATTGTCAAGCTGAAGATGCCGCAGAAAACTTTTGCGCAAGGATCGCAGTGGTTTGTCCAGGTTTTCTTGCCGGAAGCTATATATCTCTTTTCTGCGGCCTCGGTTTTGTACGTGCTCCCTATCTATTTGTTTTGCTTTACACCTGTAACTTTCAGACTCAGCCATCCAATTTTCCAATGTAGGATAGCGTACTGGTTTTTATGAACAGATTAACCTCCCTCCCTCTCTTTTCTCCTGATCTCTTCTTCCAGGAACCGAATGTTGTTAATCTAGAACATTTTGAACGTTTACGAATCTTCTTCTTCTTTACTTTTTTTTGTCTTTGCGTGCCTCAATACGGGGTAAAGGAGCTTCAATCCTAAACATTCAAGCAATAACTTACCGAATGCCGGACGGTAATGGAACCAGAGTAACCAAGATATCTCTTCTTTCTTACGATCACCTATATCTTTGAGTATAGGTACCCCTGACATCTGTATCGCAGTTGTACGCGTTCACAGAGGCCATCTTTATTTCCATCAGTTTTTTTTTAACCACAGCTACTCCATTTGTCCATAAATATTCATATCCGCTGGTGACCTCCATGGCTTAAGAACGTTATCTAGAGAGGTATCTTTCAACGGCCTTCAAGGCACCCGGCTTGCCAGGGATTGTGGCATGCAGGAGTCAATTTTTTTCCGCCAACCTAAATCAAGGTAACATCTTGTGTAACCGTCGGCGCCCTTAACACGAAAGGTTGCCTTCCTGCAGACTCACAGCTCCAGTGTACTGTACCGTCTGGAGACTAAAATGAGACGGTTTTGCAGTACTACTTCTGTTACCGTGCATATACCCACGACACACAAATCCGCAAGCAAAATAAATAAATAAATACAACCGAAACGTGTTTCGCGATTGATGCACAGCTCTGTTAAATTGAATGCAAAGTATATCTGAATTCCAGCTTACGTCTATTGGTAGCCCACTGATAATACAGCACGTCAGTGACAGATTTTGTGCCTTTAGTATTCACTACCATGCAGGCGGAAAATAACAGGGAAGAAGAACTATTCTGAGACAGAAGTGCAGAAAGCAATGTTTGTAACCTCCAAGCAAGAAAGCGACCAGCTGCGGTCACGCTGCTTCTCTCATATTTGCAAACCTTAGGGTGATAACTGTATTTTCCCGGTGCCACAGTCTTCCTCCACCACTCTCTCTGTGCGCAAGGCTATTGTAATTTCAAAACATGACAGTGCATGCACTCAGCCTTCGACAGCACGCGATCTACTGATTTGACCAGACTTTACTAGTACAGCATCCTGCCCTCGCGTTACAACTTTACAGGAAAAAAATAGGTGATAGCCAGGTAGATAGCCTTCCGGCATTCAGAACTGCTGTTGAACAGTACATCTGCCAATAAGGCGACGAACATTTGCTCATCTGATGAAACTGTGTCGCGCAGCTTGAAAAACATAATATCACCCAGTCTGGCTGAGATTCAGAACGCTCTGTGTGTTGGACTCTGAAGGTACTCACTTGATTACAACTCTGGAAAGTCTGAGTGCGAGTGAGCCTAGCTGACGACTGATTTTGAAAAGGGCAGCGCAACGACATGAAAAAAGAAAGAGAGAGAGAGAGAGAAAGAGCTTCCCTTTTCAAAATGAGTACTACGAACCAGCTGACCCAAACCAAAGTACTTTCCGACTGAGGAGACTTTTGATGACGAGAGCTCTGGGCGAGACCTTGAGCAAACATTTATACTGTGAGCTAGTTCAACGAAATAGGCTGAAATGCTATATATATATATAAATATATATATTAAAATGGGGCGTTTTAGAGTGGCACTCTATTATAAAACAGGAGAGCGGTCACGATGCGTCAAGTGGTAATGGCGGAACCAGCCTGAGTACCCAGCCAACCAAACGTCGTCTTCTTCACCGACTGAGTCATACCCCCTGCCTTTCTGAGTAGCACTCATCTTCTTCACATTTTCCTCCCCTCCGGAAAAGAGCCATCCTGACGACTCATGGGCAGGAGACAATAGAGGGATCGTAATACGGTTTTAGGCAGTCTATGTGGACGGTCTCACGTCCACGGCGTCATTGATCATGGGGCTGTTCAAGCGGCTCCACGATGTAATTGACGGGTGAAGTTTGTTTAACCACACGGTAAGGGCCGTCATACTTGTACATCAGTTTCGTTGAGAGACCAGGGCTCGTTGAAGGGACGCGAAGCCAGACAAGGTCATCCGATGCATAAGAAGCCGGAGGCGTCGGGCTATCGCGGTGGTGTTTCTGGCGTTGCTGTTCAGCACTTGTGAAGGAGCGGGCAAGCTGACGACACTCTTTCGCCTATTTAGCAGCTTGTGACATCGTCGTCGACTCAGCAACATCTGGGTGGTAAGGAAGGATGGTGTCTATCAAGAGGGCTCGCGACCATAAAGAAGGAAGTATGGAGAGAAACCAGTGGTTGTCTGGACAGAAGTATTATGCGTGTATGTTACAAAAGGGAGAATACTCTTCCAGTTGGTGTGATCGGTTGCGACGTTCTTTGACAGCATATCTCCTAATGTACGGCTGCAATTTCTTTCTGGAACTCACTACCATCAATTATTAAATCAAGCCCCTCATTACATTGTTTCCGGTGGCATCTAAAACAGTTCTTACTGACATATATATATATATATATACATATACATATATATATATATTGTCAGCAGGTACCATGGACCTTATCGCGTCATAGAACAAACTTCCGCTGTTAACTACCTCATCGAACCCCTCACGGCCACTGTGGACCTGCGTCGCCGAGGCCGCGAAATCGTACATGTGAATCGCCTCAAACCATATCACGAACCACTTGTCCTCACGACACCTTAGAACACTTACTTGGCACCATCTTCAGCGAGGGGGGAATATGTAATGATGATTGTAGTGGGTCATGCAAATCTCGGCACACACATTGTCAGTGCTAAGCACGAGACGCTCGGCCCGGACTGTCGCTGATTTTGATAGCTAGGCCTACGCTCCTACCTGGTCTCGGATAACAGTTTTGACTGTCTCCGTTCTATATTATAATATATATATATATATATATATATATATATATATATATATATATATATATATATATATATATATATATATATATATATATATATATATGTGTGTGTGTGTGTGTGTGTGTGTGCGTGCGTCTGTGTGTGTGTGTGTGTGTGTGTGTGTGTTTAAATACGGTTGTATGCATTTATGTGTATGTGTATAGGTTCTGAAGTGACACTGTATTAGTTAGTGATATGTATGTGTTATGTTATAGTCATTTATTCCAATTAGTTATCTCCTGTTTTATCACTTACATGTAAATATTTTGAACTACCATAAGTTTCAATAATATTTTCATTACGTTCATTTTGTTTTATTCGCTTGCTGTTTTTTCCTTAGTTGCCCATCTTTGTTCTATATTTTTATACATGAATTCACAGGAGGTCCCCCTGACAGTTTTTACTTTGGGACCTCCTCATGTATTATATCAACTTTTTACTTGCACTGTATTGTACTGAGTAAAGAGCTTTAAAATTTATAAAAAAATCGTTCTGTAATGCCATTAGTTTGAGGATGATACGCGGTGGTGGTGCGATGAATGACTTGCCATTCCTTGAGAAGCGATTCAACGGCGTCCGACAAAACCACACGCCCTCGGTCACTCAGGAGTTCACGTGGTGCACCGTGGCGTAAAATGATCTGATGCAATATGAAACGACCGACGTCACTGGCTGACGCAGAAGAGAGTAGTGAAGTTTCTGCGTAGCGCGTAAGGTGATCGATAGCGACGATTACCCAGCGATTTCCAGCCGGTGTAATCGGAAGAGGTCCATACAGATCAATACCAACATGGTCAAACTGTAGGGCAGGACAAGGTAAGGGTTGTAGTGGAGCTGGAGAACTTGGAGTGGGATTCTTCCGGTGTTGGCAAGCGAGACAGGAACGTACGTAGCGACGAACGAAGCGGTACATTCCACACCAGTAGTAGCGATGGGACAGGCGGGTGTAGGTTTTTACCACTCCAGCATGGGCGCATTGTGGGTCGGCGTGAAAGGAGGCGCATATGTCTGAGCGGAGACGTCTGGGAATGACGAGGAGCCATTGGCGTCCTTCGGAGAGATAATTCCGTCTGTATAGTAAACCATCCCTGATAACGAAGTGCTGTATTCGACGGCACATACCTCTAGGGATATTTTGCGAGGGAGTTCGACTCGACAAGTTGACAAGTGAAGCGATCCAAGAATGTTTTCGTCGCTCCTGTAGCATGTCGCTGACACTAAGTGAAGATACGTCGGGGGCAGGCGAAGACGGCGACTTGTCACTACATCGTAGAGGTGATCGGGACAAAGCGTCTGCGTCGGAATGTTTTCGGCCAGATCGGTAAATGACGTGAACGTTGTACTCTTGTAGCCGAAGCGCCCAATGGGCGAGCTGACTGGTGGGATATTTTAACGAGGAGAGCCAACATAAGGCATGATGATCTGTAACCAAGCTGAATGGGCGCCCGTAAAGATAGGATCGAAACTTGCCTATGGCCCATATTATGGCTAGACACTCTTTTTCGGTGACTGAATAATTGGCTTCTGCTTTTGTGAGTGCCCAACTGCGTAAGAGATGACGTACTAATCAAATCCAGGTTTACGCTGGGCGAGCACAGCACCGAGGCCAACTCCGCTAGCATCCGTGTGTATTTCGGTCGGGGCAAGAGGATCAAAATGTCGCAGTATAGGAGGTGATGCAAGAAGTTGGCGGAGTGTGGCAAATGCATCATCCCAACCTGACGACCAACTAGAAAGGTCGTTGTTGCCGGCAAGAAGGTCAGTCAAAGGCGATATGATGGAGGCGAAGTTGCGAATAAAACGACGAAAATATGAGCATAAACCGAGGAAGCTGCGAAGTTATTTAAGGTCTTCGGCTTAGGAAATTCGGCAACGGCACGGAGTTTCGTCGGATCCGGAAGAATGACATCTCTAGATACAACATGGCCCAAAAGTAGGAGTTTTCGAGCGCCTAAGCAGCACTTCTTCAAGTTGAGCTGTAGACCGGTGGAGGTGAGGCAAGTAAGCACTGTCTCGAGCCGCTGAAGGTGCGTTGATAAGTCGCTTGAAAATACCATCATCATCATCATCATCATCGTCGTCGTCATCATCATCATCATCATCATCATCATCATCATCAGCCTGACTACGTCCACTGCAGGACAAAGGCCTCTCCCAAGTTCCGCCGGTTAACCCTGTCCTGTGCTTGCTGCTGGCAATTTATACCCGCAAACTTCTTAATCTCGTCTGCCCACCTAACCTTCTGTCTCCCCCTAACCCTCTTCCCTTCTCTGGGAATCCAGTTAGTTACCCTTAATGACCAGCGGTTATCCTGTCTACGCGCTACATGCCCGGCCCATGTCCATTTCCTCTTCTTTATTTCAACTATGATATCCTTAACCCCCGTTTGTCCCCTAATCCACTCTGCCCTCTTCTTGTCTCTTAAGGTTACGCATACCATTTTTCTTTCCATTGCTCGCTGCGTCGTCCTCAATTTAAGCTGAACCCTCTTTGTAAGTCTCCAGGTTTCTGCTCCGTAGCTAAGTACCGGCAAGATACAGCTGTTATATACCTTCCTCTTGAGGGATAGTGGCAATCTACCTGTCATAATTTGAGAGTGCTTGCCGAATGTGCTCCACCCCATTCTTATTCTTCTAGTTACTTCAATCTCGTGGTTAGGCTCTGCGGTTATTACCTGCCCTAAGAAGACATAGTCTTTTACAACTTCAAGTGCACTATTACCTATCTCGAAGCGCTGCTCCTTTCCGAGGTTGTTGTGCATTACTTTCGTTTTCTGCAGATTAATTTTAAGACCCACCTTTCTGCTCTCCTTGTCTAACTCCGTAATCATGAGTTGCAGTTCATCCCCTGAGTTACTCAGCAATGCAATGTCATCGGCGAAGCGCAGGTTACTAAGGTATTCTCCATTAACTCTTATCCCTAGCTGTTCCCATTCTAGGCTTCTGAAAACCTCCTGTAAGCACGCGGTAAATAGCATTGGGGAGATTGTGTCCCCCTGCCTTACACCCTTCTTGATTGGTATTCTGTTGCTTTCTTTACAAAGCACTATGGTAGCAGTTGATCCCCTGTAGATTTCTTCCAGAATGTTTATATATACTTCATCTACGCCCTGATTCCGCAGTGTCTGCATGACGGCTGATATTTCTACTGAATCAAACGCCTTCTCGTAATCTATGAAGGCTATGTATAATGGTTGGTTATACTCTGAGCATTTCTCTATTACCTGATTGATAGTACGAATGTGGTCAATTGTTGAGTAGCCTGTTCGAAATCCTGCTTGTTCCTTTGGTTGATTGAATTCTAATGTTTTCTTTACTCTGTTAGCAATTACCTTTGTAAATAGCTTGTATAGTACAGAGAGCAAACTGATCGGCCTGTAATTCTTCAAGTCCTTGTCATCTCCTTTCTTATGTATTAAGATGATGTTAGCGTTCTTCCAAGACTCTGGTACCCTTCCTGTCAGGAGACACCTCGTAAACAGGGTGGCTAGTTTTTCTAACACAATCTGTCCTCCATCTTTCAGCAGATTTGATGTTACCTGATCCTCACCAGCAGCTTTGCCTCTTTGCATGCTCTCCAAAGCTTTTCTGACTTCTTCTATTATTACTGGTGGGGTGTCATTTGGGTTACTGCTAGTTCTTATAGTATTAAGGTCGTGGTTCTCTCGGCTACTGTACACATCTCTGTAAAACTCCTCCGCTATTTTAACTATCCTATCCATATTGGTAGTTATTTTGCCTTCTTTGTCCCTTAGTGCATACATCCGACTTTTGCCTATCCCAAGTTTCCTCTTCACTGCTTTGACGCTTCCTCCGTTTTTCAGAGCGTGTTCAATTCTCTCCATGTTATACCTTCTTACATCGCATACTTTACGTCTATTAATCAGCTTCGAAAGCTCTGCCAGTTCTATTTTGTCTGTTGTACTTGACACTTTCATGCTTTGACGCCTCTCAATTAGGTTCTTCGTTTGCTGGTAAAGCTTGCCAGTGTCCTGTCTAACTACCCTGCCTCCAACTTCCACTGCACACTCCGTAATGATACTCGTCAGATTATCATTCATTGTATCTACGCTAATGTTGGTTTCCTCACTAAGAGCCGAGTACCTGTTCTGCGCCGACACTCTGAATTCCTGTATTTTCCCTCTCAGTGCTAGCTCATTGATTGGCTTCTTGCGTATCAGTTTCTGTCGTTCCTTCTTCAAGTCAAGGCGAATTCGAGACCGTACCATTCTATGGTCACTGCATCGTACCTTGCCAACCACTTCCACATCCTGCACGATTCCTGGGTGTGCAGTCATTATAAAGTCTATTTCGTTCTTATTTTCGCCATTACGGCTCCTCCATGTCCACTTGCGGTTTTCTGGTTTTCGGTAGAAGGTATTCAAAATCCGCAAATTATTGCGTTCTGCGAATTCTACTAGTAGCTCTCCTCTGGCGTTTCTAGTGCCGATGCCATAATCTCCTACTGCCTGGTCTCCAGCCTGCTTCTTCCCTATCTTTGCATTAAAGTCGCCCATCACTATAGTATACTGTGTTTTTACCTTACTCATTGCCGATTCCACGTCTTCATAGAAGCTTTCAACTGAAGCGTCATCATGGCTGGATGTAGGCGCGTAAGCCTGTACTACCTTCATCTTGTATCTTTTATTCAGTTTAATTACAATACCTACCACCCTTTCATTAATGCTATAGTATTTCTCTATGTTGCCAGCTATGTTTCTGTGAATTAGGAACCCCACTCCCAGTTCTCTTCTGTCTGCCAAGCCCCGATAGCAAAGGACGTGCCCATTCTGTAGCACAGTATAGGCCTCATCTGTCCTCCTAACCTCACTGAGCCCTATTATATCCCATTTAGCACCCTCTAGCTCCTCGAATAGTACAGCTAGACTTCCCTCACTAGATAAGGTTCTAGCGTTAAACGTTGCCAAGTTCAGGTTCCAATGGCGGCCTGTAGTCCAGGGATTCTTAGCACCCTCTGCTGCGTTGCAGATTTGACCGCCGCCATGGTCAGTTGCTTCGCAGCTGCTGAGAACTGAGGGCCGTGAGTTATTAGACGTATGCAAGTGGGAGGTAGTGGCCAGATACTGCACCAGGGTGGCCAATCCTTCTCTGGTGAGGGAGTGCGTTCCCGGCGGTGGTTACCGGTAAGGCCGCACGGCAGGCCTCTTAATGCAGTTCCATCAACACGCGGATTTTTTTATTTCCGGTAGGAAACTGCGCGGCACCGGGATTTGAACCACCGACCTCTTGCATGCGAGGCGGATGCTCTAACCACTACGCCATCGCCGCTGAAAATACCCCGACATCGTCTAAATAACACAGACATGTCTGCCATTTCCGGCTTCGGAGGATGTTGTTGATCATGCGCTCGAAAGTGGCAGGTGCATTGCAGAGCCCAAATGGCATGATGTTAAATTCGTATAAGCCATCAGAGGTAACAAAATCCGTCTTGGGGCGATCAGCCTCAGCCATGGGAACCTGCCAATAACCTGAACGCAGATCAAGTGACGAGAACTCCACGCCTTGTAAGCAGTCAAGGGCATCGTCTATGCGAGGTAGCGGATAAACATCTTTGCGCGTGATCTTATTCAGCCGGCGGTAGTCGGCGCAGAATCTTATTGAGCTATCTTTTTTCTTGACTAGAACAACTGGGGAGGCCCACGGGCTGTTAGAGGGCTCAATAACACCTCGCTTCAAAATGTCGTCAAATTGTTCCGCGATTATGCGACGCTCAGATGCCGATACCCGATACGGACGCTGACGTAAAGGAGCGTGAAGGCCAGTGTCGATTTCGTGAGACACTGTTGAAGCACGGCCCAAAGTCAGTTGCTGGTGGTCGAAGCTGGGGCGGAAGCGCTCGAGGAGGGCGATGCCGGTGCACTGCTGGACCGTAAGGTTGGTGTCGATGCAGCGCAAAATTGCGTCGGTCAAGGATGGGGAAGAGGATGACGCGCAGCAATCAACAGCGTCAATAGGTAGCGTAGTCGAGTGGTCAGGAACTACAGGTGCACTCGAGGGATCAATGTCATCGGCAAAGCCCAGACACTCTCCGCACAGTAACTTGGAAGGCGAGGAAAACGGATTTGAAACATAAATTGCACTTGATCCATCGGGAACATTCAGAACGGCGAAAGGAATCAGGAAGCACTTGCGGCGAACAGCGGTTTCAGAAGGCGTAAAAAGAACAGTTGAGCCACTAGAGACGTCACAGGAAGGCGGAACTAGGGCGGATGAGAACGGGGTTATCGAAGTGTCGGCGGCAACGAAAACTTTTGCAGGTGAAAGGGACGAGTCGAGTGAAGCAGCCTCGCATAACGGCGCGAACTCCACTTCGGCGCGAGCACAGTCGATGACGGCGTGATGAGCACAGAGAAAGTCCCAGCCTAATATAATGTCATGGGAACACTGCGGGAGCACTACAAACTCGACGACATAAATATTTTCAGCAATAACGACACGTGCTGTGCATGCAGCAAAAGGGCGAATTCTTTGCTCACTCGCAGGGCTCAAAACGAAGTCGTGAAGAGGCATTGTGACTTTTTTTAGTCGACGGCAAAGTTTTTCAGTCATTACAGACAATGCTGCGCCAGTACCTACCAATGCAAAAACAGGTATACTTTCAACGCAGACAGCAACGACGTTGGACAGCGAAAAACAAGGTCTTGTGGAGTTAGAAAGATCCGCAGTTCTTGCCCCCGGAACTGCGGCTCCTAGTTTTCCTCAGGGACAGGGCGAGGTCGACGTAGCATAGGAGAAAGGGAACGGCGTTGAGGTGAAGGCGACCGGTGTCTGTTGAAGTTCCGGCGAGGTGAAAATGCGTCCATGGTGGCAGTCTCGCCAGATACAGCAGGCTCCGGTCGTGGTGGGAAATCATAATTGTTTGGCCTGATGTCGTCACGCAGGAAAAACTCACGCCGTCGACAAAATCGTGCCACGTGACCCGCAATTCCACAGGCGAAGCATATGGGGTGGTTGTCTTGAGTGCGCCACGGGTTCTGAAAGCGTGGAGGTGGTGGTCGGGAGAAAGGACGGGCAGCCTGGTACATAGGCTCAGTCGGTACGACAAAGGGGCGCGTGGACGTAGGTGTTCGCGACAGAGAAACGTCGCCGTTCGTGACAGGCGGACGTCGGGTTCCGTTCAGTGCTTCGGCATAGGTCAATGGAGCAGCCACAGGTAGTGCGTGAGCTGTTGGTAGCACCTTGGACATTTTCTCCTGGACTACTCGCAGTATTGATGGCAATAAAATAGATGGGGCACCCTCGAAGGTATAAGGCACGAGGGACAACTGGCGTGCGACCTCCTCTCGTACAAATTGTTTTATCTCGAGAAGCAAAGTGGTGTGGTCTATAGCAGTGCCATCCGACGTTAAAGTGGAGATTGTTGCACATGGCGCGCTGGCACGACGAGTGGTGTCACGCTGTTTCCAGTGCTCATCATAGCTCTGACAAAGTTGGATCAATTCCGATACCGTTTGCGGGATTTTGGCGACAAGCATCTGAAATGCGTCGTCACTCACGCCTTTCAAGATGTGTTTGATCTTCTCGGCTTCTGTCATGGCCGAGTTGACACGCCGGCAAAGGTCGACCACATCTTCGATATAACTGGTGTAATGCTCACCATTCTGCTGAGCCCTAGTACGGAAGCGCTTTTGGCCCTTAGTTTGCGAAGCGCTGGACGGCCAAACAAGTCCGCAAACGCCATTCAGAAGGCCGACCAGGTGGAGAGGTCTCTCTCGTGATTACGGTACCACAGACTGGCGACGTCGGTCAAATAAAATTGAACGACAGTAAGCTTGTGCGCATCGTCCCACTTGTTGTGCTTGCACACCCGGTCGTATTCGTCGAGCTAGTCTTCCACGTCTTTGTCATCGGTTCCACTGAAGGTAGGCGGATCACGTTGCCGAAAGGAGCCGAGACAGACAGGAGCTGCAGTAGTTGGAGCCGAGGTGGCCGCCTGCTGATCGTCTTCCGTGGACATCGTAGCAACTGGAGGCAACGTACGGTTTCGCAATTCCAGGATTAGGCGTTACCCAGCACTCTCAACCAATTAAAATGGGGCGTTTTAGAGTGGCACTTTTTTATAAAACAGGAGAGCGGTCACGACAAGTCAAGTGGTGATGGCGGAACCAGCTTGAGTACCCAGCCAACCAAACGTCGTCTTCTTCACCGACTGAGTCATACCCCCTGCCTTTCTGAGTAGCACTCATCTTCTTCACTATAATATATATATATATATATATTGTGATGAGCGAGACAGAACAAGAGACAACACCCGGTCCTGGGACAGCTGTTCTTATTCTGACTTCGTTCTTCTCTTCTTTGCTCTAGCTACCCGCGCGCTGAAGCGCCAGCGTCTTTCTTGGTCATGACACTCGGCCATGACTGCGCGCGCATGGAGCTGGCGGCAAAATTTCTGGTGGGTGGGCTTGGCTGCATCGTGGTGGTCAGCCCGGACCACAATGCAACATGGAGCGACGGTCTCGGGGAAGCGTCTCTGGCGAACGGCACTGGCTGCCTCGAGCTGGTTGCTCTTTTGCACGCCAAGATGTCTCTTGAAAAAGTGCTGTGGACTCAGGCGACCGGCACTGGCTGCCCCGTTGTGGCCGATGCTCTCGGCCGCGATTTGGTCCCGGTATCTGCCAAAGGTAGATCTGGCGGTCGATATAGTGGCTGCATCTCGGAGGTCGGCCTTGGCCACGCTGAAACTGGGTGCCAGAGTCTTCCACAAGTCTATTTGGAGGTCGAGACTGGCTGCATCGGTGTGGTCGGTCTCGGCCATGCAGAGACTCTCTGTGGGAAGCAGCTAAACATGCACCTGACAGCGCGCTTCGGACGGGCCGCAAAATCAGCGGCAGACGTTGCACTCCGGACGAGGGTAGCCGAAAGAGTATCCCAAAAGACGCGCTGGGTACCTTGGGCTCTACCGGCGCCATCACCGTAGGCGGTTCAAGCATAGGCGATGCTGGTGTCTCCACTTGCCTCAGTAAAGGTGATATTGGGGCTGGCTTCTCTAACTGAGCTGTATGAGGACTGGCATCAGCCTCTTCCACTGACATGATGGCATCGCGTACCGGCGCGGGTACTGAGAGCAGTAGTGGCGTACCGCACCTGCGCCTGACGTCATTCGTAGGGCAGGTGGAGAAGCTTACTGCCGAGCGGCTGGAGGGCTCCGAGGAACCTTCGAGGTGTTGCTCCTCTTCAGCTCGGTGTGTGAATGGCGTCGCGTCGGTGAAGGGCAATGCAGCAAAGTAGAGATTATTCTCTGCGGCTGTTTCGTTGGAGCAACGCCCTTCAAGAGGTCCGACTTCGGTAGCGGCCTCTGGCCGCAGTGAACTTGCTTCGGGTATCGACAAAGTGTCTAACTTCCCGTGTGGTAAGCTACAGCGCACAGCTGCAGCCTCGAGGTGGAAAGCCTCTGGAGCCTGCTCCTCAATACCAGCCAGGTTGGACGGGGTGGTGGTGGAGAGGTAATAAGGATTACGACCGAAAGCAGCTATGAGCTTGCAGCTCCACTCCGCCCATTATTGCTGATTCCAGCCTTCATACCGGTGCCACGCCACTGCACCTTCCCTAAGACGGTCTATGGCCACATACCATTTCTTATTTTCTGTCCAGGCCTCGCGCATTGCTATCGCGTTGACGGTTGCCACCCAACCGTCGGCGTCGTTCCGGACCCCGTGGAATTCCGGTAGTTCGCAGACGGCTGGTGATTGTGAGGTGACAGGTGGCAACGCAGAGATCACCGACGCAAAGCAGTCGAGCTGGTGTGAGAGCTCGATGACAGAAGACCGAAGCTGCCTGCGTTGCTCCAGTGTGCTTGCCTCAAGGTCGTATGAGGCAGCTACATCCAACGCTGCGTTAATGTCACACATTGCTGGCAACGTTGTAGGAGCTCGCTCGACGATCAACGGTGTCAGTTTGTTAGTCTCGACGCGAATTAGCACAATGGTACGCCGCAGGTCCGCGGTGCTGTCGGGCATTAAGCCTGAAGAGTCAGTGATCGTGGTCTTTGAGTAAGTAGCAATTGCAGCACTCACCCCGGTGTGGTCGACGAGCAGGGAAGCCTGGACGGCGTTCCGTGGCGGCTCGTTTGTTGTAAGAGTAGCGCAACGGGAATGTAGGCCATGGGAAACGTGAGCGGCATTCCCAAGGGACAGGAGCCGGTGTGGATCCCTGCCGTGAAACGGTGGCAGGGTTTCAATCAGGTCATGTCCTAGAACCACAGGGGAGGCCTGAACGCCGTCCACAGGTGGTCTGAAGGGAGGCTGAAGCGGCGGGTGGGACTCCGTCGCTAAGGAAGCGTGAACGGCGTTCCTTGATGAAGAAGCCCGCACTGCCGACGAACCACGAAGACACGTACCGGTGGCTTCCCGCAGGGGGCTCACTTGTCGGCTTGCGCTGACAGCAGAATCCATAGCCAAGGACGCGTGGACGGCGTCCCTTGCCAAATGGTACCGGTAACGTGTACTGCAGCCGCCGAGGAGGCCTTGACGCCGTCCCCGAACGGTGGTGGCAGTGCCGGCAGGTGAACAGCTGCCAAAGAGGCCTTGAGGCCATCCTCAAGCGGCGCTTATCGCAGCTGTCCTTGATGACGAAGCCAGGACGTAAGCCTTCTTTTTCGTCGACTGCGCCATTGCGATGAGCGAGACAGAAAACAAGAGACAACACCCGGTCCTGGGCCAGCTGTTCTTATTCTGACTTCGTTCTTCTCTTCTTTGTCTAGCTACCCGCGCGCTGCAGCGCCAGCTTCTTTCTTGGTCATGACAATATATATATATATATATATATATATATATATATATATATATATATATATATATATATATATATATATATATATATATATATATATATATATATATATATATATATATATATACGTATATAAGAGCAACAAGTGTATACCTAAGGGCTCGTTTTTCGTGTTTACACAATATCAATGAGATCTAACAGACAATAATGCCATGGAAGGTATAGGGGAAGTTATCAGGCCAATTGTAATGTAAATGAGAAGAAAGAAAAGTGGGTGAATAAATAAATAAATAAATAAATATATATATATATATATATATATATCAGTAATAATGACAACTACAAGCAAATAATGCTAGGAAAAGTATAGTGAATCTTATCGGAAGTGATTGTTATGTAAATGTCAAGAAAGAAAAGTGCACGGTAATATTAGGTATCACTGGAAAGATACGAAACTGCGCCCTTCAAATAAGGCGTCCGATGCTCTACCACTGAGCTACGGTGGAAAGTTACCTTTCCATCCACTTTTCTTCCTTCACAATTACATTATAATTGATTCTGATAACATCCCCTATACTTTTGCTAGCAATATTGTCTTTTAGTATTCATTAATACTGTGCCTAACAAAGACAATGAGCCCTTCAAATAGCACTTTTTAAAAATTTCAGGTTACTTCATCACACCACCGCGGTGGTCTAGTGGCTAAGGTACTCGGCTGCTGACCCGGAGGTCGCGTGATCGAAACCCGGCTGCGGTGGTTGCATTTTTGATAAAGGCGAAAATGTTGTAGGCCAGTGTGCTCAGATTTGGGTGAACGTTAAAGAACCCCAGGTGGTCGAAATTTCCGGATCTCTCCACTATTGTGTCTCTCATAATCATGTGGTGGTTTGGGGACGTTAAACCCCACATATGAATACCAAGTTATCACGTCGGCTTGTGATTGCTGCCTGTATCAACGGAATTCGGCCCCATTTCTTGTCATGCTCTTTTTTACATCTGCCTTCGATTTTTTTTCAGCAAAACCTTCAGATTTTTCTGCTGCCTCGGCTCCGCGTTTTGCGGCCATGGACGTGGGGCCTTCTGGAGGGCCACCTGGCCAGAAGTCGTCTCGGCCAACCACTGCGAGGAAATGAGGAACCTCACTCAGTGACAGCGAGGACACAGAGCTGTACTCAGCCGCCTTAGAAGACGACTCATCCGACGATGATTTCTTTTCTGCCCGGAGCAAGAGGGCGGAGAGGAAGATCGTCAACGCAGCCTAGCCCACTTCAGCGAGCACAGCGACTATGAAGTCAAGGCATGAACGCCGGCCACATGTCATCATCTTCGTGCCAAAAGAGTTCTCAGGAAACCTGCGACTGCTGATCAGGCAAGCACTCTCCGCTTTTTTCAGAACGTGTGGTGTCCAAGGAAATCAAGGACATCGGAGTAAATACGCAACTAACATATACTCGCCATAGACGTATTCCACGTGAATGCGCTTGGACCACTCAAACAAGTGACTGAACTAGGCGGCATCAAAGTGTGCCCCTTTACACCCATTGACAACACATCCAGAGCTGGTGTGATATAGGACGTAGACATTGTGATTTTTAACGCTGACGTGCCTACCCTCATCAAACCGGCAAATGAGGGTACTGTCATCACTCAGGTACACGGCCTTGGGAAATGACACAGTGGGAAAC
The DNA here is from genome assembly GCF_043290135.1 of Rhipicephalus microplus. Taxonomy (NCBI): domain Eukaryota; kingdom Metazoa; phylum Arthropoda; class Arachnida; order Ixodida; family Ixodidae; genus Rhipicephalus; species Rhipicephalus microplus. The sequence continues at coordinate 178,406,944 of NC_134710.1, forward strand.
TGGTCTTCAAAGGTGATCACACAACATCACATGTCAAAGTCGGACAATTTCAACATCTCGTTCGGCCTCTGGTGAAAAAGCCACTTCAGTGCTTTAAACTAGGTCACGTCAAGGCCGTGTTCCCGTACTCGCTACGGTGCCCCCGGTGCGCAGAACCCCATTCAAAAGATGCGTGTCAATTCACATTTCCTAAATGCGGTAACTGTAATGGGTCACACACTGCCTCATCGAAATACTGCTATCGAATGAAGAAGGAGCGCGCGGGGCTTAAGCAAATGCTCAGAGACAATTCGACCCACAGGGATGCTGCCGATAGAGTTCGGCGTCGGCAGCGGCGTCGCCGCCATCGTTCGGCCTCAAAGTCTGCAAAAGCTCGAAATGACCGTGCCACCTCTACTGCTGCACCATTAGGTCAAGCCGCAATAGGGCCGACAAATTCGAAGAAGACTGCGGAGAGGAATATCTCTACAGAGGAACGCAATACTCTTCCAAGTCGTCCACTAACCATAGAACGCCAGAAGACAACGCCCACTCAGAGGTCTTCACCAACCGCTGATGACACACATAAGAAAGATGGCAAAATAATAATATGCTTTGTTCTCTCATGGATACCGTCTGAGAGATCTTGTTGGACATGGGAACAACGTCTGCTCGAAGCGCTCTCAAAATACTGGACGCCTTAAGCCCAGTACTTGAATCGCTCGAGTAGAAATATGACCAACGATCGCCAGCATTTATGAGAAGTCAAGGAAGCATCCATCATTCAGTGGAATGTCAGTGAACTAAAACCAGGCCTTTTTGGATTTTCGTCAGTTAGTGCGCGTTAGCATGTTCCAAGTCATGAGCACTTGTGAGCCCAACGCGTGTGTGAGCTCTCCTTTCCCTCTCTCCTTCTTTCAAACTCCCTTATTCCTATCCCCAGTGTAGGGTAGCATACCGGTTGTTCTAAACTGGTTAACATCCCTGCCTTTCCTTTTCCTCCTCTTCCGTATCCTTCTCTTGAAAAACAGAAAAGTACCCAGTACTCAAGCATATCAATGACTTAATGCTTGCAGTAATCGCTAAACATCAAAAAGATTACACTTAATTTACATAATCGATATGCGTTTGACTGGCCATTTATTACCAGGCAGTTAACTACTGCTTGAAATATATAAGTGCCTTAGTGGGGCTGTCGCTTTGTTGAAACTATTCTTGCATGGGTGTATCACGTCAGGAAAGGGAGAGAGAACAATTTTATTTAAAACCAAGCCCTGTTCCGGGTCCACTAACTTACGTTAAAGGGGATCACTGATTCATGGTGCTCACTTTTATTAGCCCTTCTGAATCGTATACATGTTCGGCGTATTGATTTTTTTTTGTTTATGAGACGTAAACACGCAAGCACGTGCTGCTAAAGTTAGAGCGACGTGCGACGATAAATTGTTCAGACATCTGCGATGGAATGTAGGCAATACCTAGAATTCAAACAGTTTTGCTTACCTTCCTATACACAAACAACATCGGGGGGTGCTAAAAATGTGCGCGTTACCCCATCCGCGTTCCGCGCTTTCTTTTTCTTCATCTTCCTTGCCTCGACCAAAACGAAAGAGAGCACGCTCGACGCTTCCGTTCTGGGCTGCCGCCGCCGAGCGGCTGTGCACGTGATGCCGGAAAACGTCAAAGTGTGAAGGTCACGTCTCTGGAGAGCTAAGTTTCGTTCCGCCCCGGTATGAAGGCAGCCTGTTTTGGAAAGCTCTTCAGTGTAAGCCCGTTCTTCGCTTTTCATAGATAAAATTCGAGAGGACACGTTCGTTTCAATGGGGCGAAACAAACGTTTCAGTTACTACAAAGTTAATTGTATATGAAGAATAAGAAAAGCGGAATTTAGGTGCGTCAGGGCAAATGTGGCGCTTTCATTTCATTTCATTCACTGTTTATTCAGACAAAAACTGTTCAGACCTCTGTCTGCACCAAAGCTTGCCAAAGATCATGGCATGCAGGCGCGTTTAGAGAGGAGGTTATGGTTGTATTTTATGTATTTCTGCAAATCGCCTTACCTTGCTTTTCTGGCCGTTCATACGGTGCTTTTTGTGGTCAATTGGGTGCGCCTTAAATTACGGGCATGCCTTCGTCGTACGTTCTATCAGCAAAATGCAATAAACGACGTCAAATATTGCCGGTAAGCATTGCTTCTCCCCATCTGAATGCGCAAAAGAATGACGCGGGCGTTACAGAGAGGCTCCATAACAAATGACAAAAACTGTGGCGTCGGATATTCGCCCATTTCTTACGTGCCTGCGCTGAAGTCGATGACTTGATTGATATATGGGGTTTAACGTCCCAAAATGAGAGACGCCGTAGCGGAGGGCTCCGGAAATTTCGACCACCTGGGGTTCTTTAACGTGCACCCAAATCTGGGCACACGAGCCTACAACATTTCCGCCTCCATCGGAAATGCTGCACTGAAGTCGAGCGAATCGCTTGTTTTCATGAGGTCGTGAGTATGTATACCTAAAACACTTAGTTGAAATTGCCTCAGTATGTATAATATGTACAAAGCATGAGACCTCATCAAGACCACCTTCTTTGTTGGTGGATATTAGAGGGAATTGTCAAGCTAGATGGGTGTCAGCCAGACAAGTAAAGTTGTTTGTTTTCTTCCTGGACCATTAATTCTTCATGACTGCAAATGAAACATATCTCGCTTGATAGAAGTAAGAGTAACGTTCTGTTCACTCATTGTGGCAGAACGGCGTGGACAATGGGACGAAGAATATACGAAGAACTGTATGTTCTTACACTTGTACAACTTATCATACAACTGTATGCTCTTCAGCCAGTTGTCTGCGTTGTCTGCCATAATGTTCATAAACCAGCCAGCTTACCTAAGAGCACTTTTGTTCACCCAGTTCACTGCCACACGAATTTTCGATCTTGCAGTTTTCAGCGAATTACGCGATGCGGCCAACGTTCTAAAATACTAGTGGTATAAAGTTCGATCGGTGGAATAGCCTTCGTTGTGCGATTCGGTTCACTGTGCGTGAAATTGATGCTTCGCAAAAAAGAAGCGCAATGGCAGCTTCGTTCGACGCTGCACTTTTTACGCCACAGAGGCCTGAGAGTGGCGCTTCGTGGTTCCGCATGCAAAATAAGTTTACCTGAATTAATTATACGCCTCAATCAATTGGGTCAATATACTTGCTACTTTTGAATTTTGAAACCCGTAACTAGGTTTTTGGAATGATTCCCTCCCCCTCTTGGATATTAACATACGCCGGGAGATCAGGAAAGTAATTTATGTAATTAGTCTAATTTCAGAGCACACTATTTTTTATTTGCAATTGATTAGCGGCTGAACAGAAGATTCATATGTAATGACGTGGTCTGGATAAAGCTTAGGATAGTTTAGCTGTTCGAAAAAGAAAAACAGTGCTGTGGATTTTCATGGCATTGAAAGACACTCGAAATTGCGTCAATTCGAAATTGCCAAATTGTGCCAACAGTTGACAGAGGTGGAGAAGTGGTGGAAGGTGGGCTAGTTAGTACATAACTTTAAACTTAAAAAAAGCGCAAAAATGGGGCGAAGGACCGTCTTGGCATTGGACCTTCGTACCGTATTTGCGCTATTTTTTCACGTTTAGTGTTATGTATCAACTAGACCGCCTTTCCCCGCTCCATTGAGCACGGTCATGTTAAAATAACTTGTGCGGACACATTCCTATCATCGTATGTGTAAAACTCGCAGAACTGTGAACAAAGAAATTCTTCAACGTCGTTAAGAAACTTGTGATGATGCAAGCAGAAAGATTCGGAACTTGTATCGGCAATAACTTAAACAGTGAAAGTTCAGGCGTGCCTTCGCCAACTTTTCCTACCACCCTTTCTCCAACACACACAACTGTATGGCACTGTGTCGCGGCAAGGGCCAAAAGACAATGTTTAGCCCGTTGAATGGCAAAGAAAAAAATTTTAAAACTTGGGCAACTGCGCTAGGGGTGCAAAAACTCAAAAAAAAAAACAGCGGAAATGGGGGTTATATGCCCTCCCCTTTTTACCTTCTCCACTCCCACTTCCCTTTCGCACCTCTTGCTACATTAAAATAGAGATGTTCATGCTGTGTTTCTCCTTTTCCCCTTCTCACCTTTACATCACTCCTACCCAGCCACACATCGCTTTTTAACAACCTTGCTATACCTTACCATTGAGGACTCTGCATTGTTACACCCTCTTCGCTTCTCCTTGCTCCCCTCTCCACCAATTACTCATCACCAATACTTGTCTTTCCCACCGCTTTGCTATACTATACTATACATGGCTATGCAACGACTTACCCTTTCCCGTCTTCCTTTCATCCTCCTCACACTCACTTACCTTTCCCATCCACTTGCGGCATTTCCTACTCATGGCTACGAAATTATTTACCCCTTTCCTCTTTTTTTTTTCTTACAGCTCACCCTCACTTCTCAATTGCCTTTCCCGTACGCCCCTTGCTACACCATTCTAAGCATAGCCATGCTATGCTTTACTCTTTCCCATCTTTTCCCTCTTCACGTTCACGTCACTTCACTCCTCCTCGCCATCACTTCTCTTTCCCGCCCCCTGGCTATATCTTTAAATACAAGGCTATGGTATGGCTTCTCTATCTCTCTGTTTCTTCCTATTTTTTTCTTGTCTGTGCCTGTTCCTCTTTTTTTTCTCTGTATCATTTTCGTGTTCTCTCGCCCATAGCAATGCGATCATATGGATCATATGGTTATGCACCAGCTAGCCCGCCTTTCGCCGCTTCTCCAGCTCACTTAACTTTTCACACTGATGCGATTTCCAGTGCCTTTAAATGCTATGGAAATCCACGATGCAGTTTTTTTTTTTCGAACTCTTAAAAGAGCTCATTACCTCCTTCTCTCTTGTTGTTCTTTTTTTCCTTCTCCTAAAGGAGCTTATACTCTACCCAGTTCACGTCATTATGTATGAATATTCTGTTCAGCTGCTAATCAATCGCACATAAAAGAAGCGAGGCACAACTGTGCCAAGTGGTGACTAAGCAACGCGCGGGGACGTCATAGCAAGGTCCGCTATTAAAAAAAAAATGCCAGGTCTGCGTGTAAGACGTAGCGCAGTCACAGCGAAAGCTAGAACAGCGGCATTTCAGAGCTTTTTACAGCGAAAGCTGCTATGAGATCACAGCTCGGCTCTTGCGCAGTTTTCCGCCTTCGCCGCTGCCGCCGGTGTCTGTAGCCACATTGCGCTAAACTAGAAAAAACAAAAACTAGCACCAATGACATGGTGGGGCTCGAACCCGGGCCACTGCGTGCCAGCCCAGTGTTCTACCACTGAGTTACGCCGGTTTTCTTTTTTCTTACGTGGTAATAAATACAAATGCGGCTTACGTATATACCTAGTGTACAACATACATAGGGACAAGTCGACAAATGAACTATAGACGTTACAAAGTAAATCTCGTACAACGCAATTTATAAAGGGGTATTCGAGTAGCACACTTCATGAACTCAGTCCGGCTGAAATTGCAGTTGGTCATAAAAGTCCCTTAGCCGCACAGTCATTTGCACAAAGTGGCATTGTGAAGACACCATTGGTTCCACATGCCTGTCCAACATTCAAGTTTTCCATAAACTATGCATCCCATTAACAACAGTATGCCAACTGGCATGTTGTTGCATTTGGGTGGTACATAATAACGGATGCTATGAGAATGATTTAAATCGATGTGTTTTTTAAAAGTCCACAGCAGGACGTCCCAGGAAAGCATGGCGTCCATACAACTAATAAGGCAATGTTCGATTGTTTTTTGAACTTCACAGAGGCGGAAGCTAATTGAGGATACAAATACGCCTTTGGTGTTTAACCAGGTTTTTACAGGTATTCTTTCTATATGCAATTTGTAAAAAAAAAGTCTTGAGTATTGGTGAATTAGGCATTTTCGTTACACGTCATGACCAGGAAATCCAATATACAGTGAGCGGTAAAGTGGGGCCAGAAAGAGCGCATCCAACACAGCATAATATATGTATTTTCTTCAGCTAGAGAACAAGTACTCATTGGAGAATCTGGCTGTCAGGAAACGCACTGATTCGAATACCTCACGCATGAACCCTTGCAGATAGGGAGGCGATGCAACATTAGTAGATACCACTAAATCTGGTAAAACATCTGCGAAATTCACTTGCAAGAATGTTCGACGCGGTGGATGAGCACAGTCACAAAAATAGGAAAATCGCCATACCAGTTGTCTAATAAAGAGCTGCACCAACCCAGGACCACCTGCGCAGACACGTCTAAAAACATTATCTCGCCTCATCGGTTCATAGGTTGATGACCAAATAAAGGTAGCAAACATACGGTGAAATTTCTGTATGTAAACCTTCGAACAACAAATTATTTGCAGAACGTAGAATATTTTTGTTGCCAAGAAGAGGCTGCATGCTTTCGTTCTGCTAAAGATAGAGAGGTTATGAGGAATAAACGTCTCGGCATAGCACTTTAGGGTGGGTACACGTTCTTTCCAATAATGTGCACCTGAAAGATATGCATCTAATGGAACGCCTAGGTGTTTTACCAGAACACAAGACCATTCTATACCTTAAGTATTGGTTGGTATATATGTTCATGGGCCAAAACACAGTCCCAAGCTTTTAGCAAAGTTCATGCATGCCCCTAAAATTTTTCCGAATTCTCTGATTTTGGACACCACCATTTTTATACAAGAAAAATATCTGCAAAAGAACGCTAGGTCATCCGCATACCTTTACCTCATTTCATAAGCACTGAAACCACGGACGTTACTAGATCGAATTACACTTAATGCACAAAGGCTCCAAGTAAAGGGCAAAAAGCATTGGCGACAACGGACATCCCAGTTTCACAGACGAGTTACGAAACATGGGTTTTGAAAGATAGTCATTAACAATTAAACGGGTTGAACATTCATTGTATCATAGTTTAACGCCTTTAAATAAAGTGGAGGCAACGTTGGCATGTTTGAGAAAAGAAAACAGAAAGGAATGCTGAACCCTATTAAAGGCTTTCGCCAAGTGTGCTTGTAGTATTGTGAGTTGTTGATATAAGTGTGAACAATGTTCCAATACTGTGCGAGCAATGTGTTTATTATTCTGTAATAAGCGACCTTTTATACCGCACGTCTGTAGAGCACCAATAACTATTGACATTGCAATTTGAAGTCTGTTTGGGAGTACCTTTGCAAAAATTTTGTAGTCAACGTTGCACAATGTAATTGGTCTGTAGCCATCAAAGTGATGAAGTTTTTCTCTATCTGAAAATTTTGGGATTGTAACAGTGTGGCTTTTAGTAAAAGAGCGAGGAAGCGTCTCCAGATTCAAACTCAGCGTGAAAATGTCGAGCAGTACAGGACACAGTATGGATTTAAATGCTTTGTAAAACTCGCCAGATATTCCATCAGGTCCTGGCGTTTTTGACAATGATAACTGTTCAACGGCAAGTTCCATTTCTTGTATAGTGAATGTCTCACTAATATATTCACATTCCTCGGCAGTTAGAGGAGTCACAAATGACAAAAACTGCGTCACCAGATCTTCATTTTTGTTTCCAGAAGAGGCGCTGAGCAATTCCTTGTAATAAGTTTCGACTTCTGGCATAATTTCACTGGAGTTATTGATCAATAATCCTGCCCAGTAAAGGTCTGGAATAAACTTAATTTTAGCATTGCGATATTCGTCGATTGGGGCTTGACGTGCTGGCTCATCTGAATGCAAAATACGAGTATTGCGGGATCGAACATGGACACCTCTGTAACGTAAAGCTCCATACCTCTGGAGTGCGTTTTTGGCGTTAGCGATTTCGGTTGTATAGCGACCAAGGGCCTCACGCTCAAATTCATATAGGTTTTGAAGATTTCGCTTTAGCATGCTTTGTTCTAATTTTCTGTGAAAGCCCCTCACAGATCCAATTTCTATAGCTATTGCCCAAACTTCTTGTTTGAATAATTCCCAAGAGGCGAACAAAGGCATGTCAGCCGACAAACAGTTACTCAGTGCTACGCGGACGTGGGCAATAAACTTCTGGTCGTTCTGCAATGAGAAGTTGAGTTTTTAAAGTGCCCATTCCGGTCTGAAGTTAGATCGAAAGTTGCTACCTATCTGCCCTACAATGCAGTGATTTGAAGGCTCCGTTTTGCATGACACGTCGCGGGAAATAAGTGGTGCTGAAACGTAAATGCGATTAAGGCGCATATGTCTACTTCCTTGTGCATGCATTACGAGGGCAGGTTGTTGAGTGATCCTATATCAACTAGTCCCGCATTTTCAACTATAAGCTAGAGCACTTCAGCATTCCTGTCATTGCGACTAGCGCCCGGTACTATCGGATGGATTACAGACGCAGTTGAATTCGCCCATGAGCACAATGTGTTACGGCCAAAATCTAACAAGGTAGCCAAGGAAGGAAAGAAAATATGGGGAAAAGAACGGCAGGGAGGTTAACCAGCCTATAGGCAGCCGGTTTGCTACGCTGCACATGGGAGGGGGAGGGGGGAGATGAAAGATAGAGAACAGAAAAAGGAGAGAGATAAACACAGGACATTAGGCACCACACGCATGCACACTCAGTCATAGTCCAGTCTTGTCTTTCGTGGTGTGTGACATTGCTGTTACAGCCGCTTGTTCAAGCCCGCGTCGCGTAGGAATTTCAACAGTGCTTTTGTCGCCTTCTGTTGCAATGTCCTCCGTCGGGCATTTGAAAGAATAGTGTCCACAAACATTTGGCTGTTTTCGATGAGCGCAAGAGTGGAAGCCAGTGATTGTCTCTGGATGTCATACAACGGACAGTCGCACAGGATGTGGTGTAGCATCTCTTCGCAATGACAGGCAACAAGGTAGCCAAAGTTTCAAAAGAACTAGTGCGCCGTGGTGCATCGCTAAAGCCATACACGTTGATTAGGCACCACAGCAAACCATACAATAGAAAATCACATTCTATAAGCCGCCCTTCTTGGTCAACACTATATGCTATAGATGAACACGGTAAACTATTCCTGAGAAACAGAAGGCAGCCCGCCGAAAGGCCCAGAGCATGCAACACAAATACATCAAATACAAAAAAATAAGGCCGCAAGGCCCTCTCTGTATCCACTTCACTCTCGATCTTTGTTTCTTGAACGGTGATAAAATCGAGATGTTGGCTGAAGAGCAACCGGTGGAGCTGCACCTGTTTCTGCTTGGATCGTAGTACACAAACGTTGCTTGTGACTTGTTGGCAAACTTGTCTTAGGCAGGATTGATGTCGGGAAAGCAATCGCGTTAATACGACTTAAAAAGTGTTTCAGAGAAACAACAAGCAGTCGTCGCACAATGCGAACAGCGTAACGAGTGGGTAGTCCAATGCTCCAATACATTACAAAATCTTGTTCTTGTTCTCTTATTAAGTCTGGCGTATACCCACTTCAGCCATATTTCCTCACGGTCGTAAGCCACTGCATGAACAATTGGCACAAAATTCTTTGAAAGTGTTTAGCGGATACCACGCTTCTCATAAGAATGACCAAAAATAGCATAGCGAATGCCAGCCTACTATCCAAAAACTTATTAGTAATGCCCTAATGGGAATCAAGCAAGTGTGCTTGCAGTAGTTACCCGATGAGTGTTTTGAAAAGGCTCTGAAAGGCCGCTATTCTAGCTTTCGCTGTGACTGTGCTCTGCCTTCCGCGCAGGCCTGGCGTTGTTTTTTTCTAAATACTAATTCGGTAACTATTGCAAACATACTTGCTGGGTACTAACTACGGTATAAATAATAAAAAAAAACATTAGGGTAGTAGGCCAGCATCCGCTATGCTATCCTTCATTCTTCTGAGAAGCGTGGTATCCGCTAATCTATTGCGAGGAATTTTGCGCCAATTGTTCATGCAGTGGCTGACAGCGATAAGGAATTATGCCTGAAGTGGGCATGCGCCACAGTTAATAGGTGATCAAAAACATGCTTTTGTAGTGTGTTGGAGCATTGGATGACCAACTCGTTACACTATTCGCATTGTGTGACGCCTGGTTGTTCGTTTGCTGTTCTAAAACACTTTGTTACTCTTAATAACGCGATTCCTTTCCCGACATCAAGCCTGCCTATAGGGCAAGTTTGCCAGTAAGCGCCGAGCACCGGTGTAGCTCAGTGGTAGAATGGCATACTGGCACCGAGTGGACCCGGGTTCGAGCCCCACTGTGTCATTGGTATTAATTATTTGTGTTAATATAATGCGATGTGGTTACGGGCAATGGCGGCGGCGGACAACTATGGCACTGCGCGAGACCCGAGTTATGATCTCATAACAGCTTTCGCTGTAAGAAAAGAAAACTTTATATGACCTCTACTATGAACTAAAGTTGACCTCAGCTGTGTTTTGTTGCATTTGCCAGTGTGCAGACAATAGTTTTCTGTTTCTTTAGTAAAGAAATAAAAAAGAAAGAAATGGGGCGAAAGGTGCAGATTACATGCTTTGCCCTTTAACTTGTAATGATGGGGGGGGGGGGGGGGGAGTTGAAGTGCCTAGCCTAAATACGCCTATGAATACCGTAGCTTCCTATGATGCGCTGGGCGCAAATCTAGGTAAACGACGCTGCTACGCCCGAGAAAGCAAAGTGGTCAGGCATTCATTAACTCAAGGAGTTACACGTTGCAGTACGTCACTTTGGTATAGGTTGTAAACACTTATAGGACACGTCCACACTCCCGCGCTGGTCAATGGGAAGGGTATGAGCTGTTTCCGCTTCCGTCAGCTATGATCATGGCCCCTTTGTGAAGAGAACAAAAGCCATGGCTTCGCGCGTCATTGCCAAGCACCGTCTTCATTTTCTACTCTTGAGGTATTAGCGCGCACTCCAGTTTCGTTCGCCGCCCATATATGAGAGTGCTACAACGGCGTCATGTGGCGTCTCATGACGCCAAGCAAAAATCTTGTCGTCATGATGACGTCGCAAGCTTTCGTGATGTGCAACCTCGTGGCTACGTGATATGGTGACGTCCTCACGTGATGATCATTTTTTCGCATCACTCGTCCCCGACGCCGCGGGACGGCCACCGCCGATGACCGGATTTTCCGCTTGGTGAGGCAGCTATAAGGCTTTCGCTTTAATGCTGCATGGCTCAATGTTTACATTTTTACTGCCGCATTTTTACTGCTGTAAACGACATTAGTACAATGACAACAGTGTGTGCGGCAGCAGCTGCATTTCCTATAGCTCCGCTTGTTACGTCTTTCACTAAAACGTTGCTTGTCGTTTCAAGAGACGACGCTGGCCGGCTTAATGATTTTTAATTGCACATGTGTTATTCTGAGTAGTATTGAAAACTGTGCAAGTTGGTAACTATTCATGGCTGGTCGAGGTGAACAACGCAAAAAACGAAGACAGTGAAGTCTGATCCCTTCATCACCCGCGAGTCTGAGGATTTTCTGCTTCACCTCTAAGGTTTGAATTCTGGTTCTTTTGATGGCTTCTCTATTGACAATGAAGAAATTTATTATTCTGTGCACACGAGGGATTGCTACTTGTTTTCCGAAATAGAGTTCAGAAATATGGTGAACTGCAGTTCTCAGGTGAAGCAGGTGTTTCTGCTGATGATATTTTCAGACTCTTGGATTTTTATTTGACATCTGTAGTTGTTATTTGTGATAACAAGTTATATGTTCAAAAAAAGGGCATATGTATCAGTTCGGCCGTAGCTCCAGTTCTGTGTGATCTTTTCCGGTCCGTCGTTGGTTGCCATATTCAAGATAAACTGCAAGTACCGCAAGTTGTCAAGATATTTATATAAGTTGATGGCTTTCTAGTAATTTTGAATGATGTGGCGGACCTTGACATCGTCATTGATGACGTTTTGCATGTATTTTAAGAGTGAAAGTCAAGGCCTGATATTTACGCACGAAAGGTCTGATAAGCGAACGTTGCAGTTTCTTCACAGTTGCTCATTTTTTGTTGTTTTTTTTTTTTTGCGGATAATCATATCAGTTGAAAGTACAATCCTAGATCTAAGAAACCTCTGTTACCTCATGACAGCGCCCATTGTAAGCTTGTTAAGCGGAGCATCGCAATGAACTGTCTGCACTCAGCCCTGAATAAATCATGTGTACATGTTATTTTGTCTAGCTTTGATGCACAGGTTACCAGACGGAAGCAGGCGGGATATCCCCCTGAATTAATTTGTGCAGTTTGCGAAACCCTATTACAAGACATAAAACGCGATCAAACAAAAGAGAAAATTTGTAGAAAAATGAAGCATGTGCACGTTATCCCATACATTCACAAACTTTCGCATAACTTGAAGAGACTTGCATCAAAGCATGACATTCAAGTCTTACTGTCCGCGCCTTGCAAACTCTCAAGACTGTGTGGCATGATGAACAGAGGTAAACGGCCTGGCTGCACAACCAAACACAGGAACAGGTTCACTGAGTGCATTTTTAATGTGGTTTATAAGTTTTTTTTAATTGTGGACTTCTGTACATTGGTCAAACTGGCAGGTGTTTTAATAAAAGGGCGAAGGAGCATGATTATAATCTACGGAATACGACTAGTGGTGTTCTAGCTGACCATTGCAGGCGTTGCGGCTGCTTTCCTGACTTTCGCAGCGCACAGTTTTTAATGATGGGGAGGGATAAGTTAGAGCGTGAGATTGTCTAGGCTTTTTTTCATTCATCAAGCAGGTGACAAATGCGTGAGCAGGCCTTCCATAGGTTTGTCTGACGCTGAAATCGCGTTTTTTAGAGGTTTTGTTTGATTGTTGGTCATTATTGTTTGTGCTCTTGCTTCGTCACAGACACGTGTTTCTCACCCATCACGCATGCGTGAATTTTCTAAATGTTTTTATCGTTTTTAGTTTATCATTTTTATTATCTGGTTGAAAGCAGCCATGTTATCGTGCTTTTATCTTCGTCACAATCGCGTTTCTCTCCCTTTGTTGTGGCACATATATATGAACAGCTGGTGACGGCAATAAATGATTAGTTGTTAGTCAGCGCTCTTTGCCTCTTTGTCTTTCTTTCCTCGTGTCCTTGCGCTGCCCTTTCAAAAGGAGCGAAAAAAAAAGTACCGCACTTACCCAATTCCAACACACAACTTTTTTCGAGAGGAGTAGGTTTTAAAATCGCATGCGCGTCAGATTCGAGTACAGACGTTTAAACGGCCCCCAGCAGTTTTTGTTTGTTTGTTTGTTTGTTTGTTTGTGTGTTTGGTGGAGGGGGTCATGTATGTCAGGTGCGCATTAGAATTGAGGGTGTGTATGAATAAGGTAAGTACGGTACGCATTCTTTCGAGTTCTTGCACGTTGCATCTAAGAGGCCAAGAGGCCACTCTTGGCTTGCAAACACATTCTGTCATAAATGTGGCCAGGGAGCTGGGTTCATACTGGTTGAAGCTGTTAGAACGCGCATAACGGTTCACTGTAATGGAAATGAGGCTCAACAGAGTTGAAAAATTCGCTAGTTGGTGACTGATCACTAACTAGTTCAGGTTTCAGTCGCTACTTGCTGCGTATTGTCCAATACGTATTGTAATACGTGTATTGTAAAAACGTTATTCTTTGCATATTGTTTGCCCCTGTTGTGAAAAAAAGTATACGTCGGCAAGCGGGTCATTGTGTGAACACCAGGCTGTTAGTTCAAAAGAGGTCACTAGGAGTGAGCATTCATTCCCACACAAAGGGACATTGTGCTCAGTGTGGATGCTCTCCGCCGTTCAATTGCCGCACTGTGGTTTTTAACAGCCCCGCTGCCCAGCCAGCCAGTAGCTTGTACTCTGCCTTAAAGCTATCATCATCATTCTTTTTATGATTCTTGGGCGGGTGTGAGCCACACGGATTGGGCAAGCGCCCCTACATGTACAGGAGGTGCGAGTGTCAAACAAAAACGAACAAGTGAAAGAGAGAGAGAGAAAGCGACAGAAAGGAAGTGGAAGAGAAGAATAGAGAAAAATAAAAGGAAAGATGACATAAAAGATACAGAAACAGAGACAGGCGTAGAGAGTGAAAGAGAGACAAAGAAACAGACATGAAAACGTATACAAAAGGAGAGAGCAAGACAAAAACCTTCAACTATCGCTTGATTGTGCACGAATTTCGTTCTTCGATGAGAATGCATGTAACCTTTAGTTCATATAGGGCATTTTGGAAGATCATTTGGCTAATTAGAAACAAACATTGTGATAGCGACTGATGCTTCCGTTTATGAAGAAAACGCAGGCGTAGAAACCATACCATTCTCTCTAAATTGTGCTTTCTCAATTCAATTACCTGACTTTACCCCTATTTACCAAGTTTACCTATTGACAAAAGTCCCAACACTGCGTAAATTGCTCGATGGTATATCAGCGTTCGTTGTTACAACAGACTGCTTGCGCAACTAATTTTTCGCGAACCTTAAAGACACTCTCCTCGCTCATTCCTAAGCATGTGCGAATCGTTCGACTAATGTGGGTACCAGGCGATAGAGGTTCAGCTCTCAATGATCATGCAGATACACTAGCAATATTTTCCCATGGTGGTACTATATAGTGCCTATTTTGCCTACGTCGGAGTATATCACAGCAGCACGCTTTGAAAAGCGCACAATGGCCAATGACTTCAAAAAAATCTCCTTTGTTTTCATCAGATTTTCCACAGCTGAAATTCCCTTGGAAGAGCAGGTGGTGTTCATCTAGAACGGAGGAAATAGTAATTGATTGAATGATTCAAAAAGGAGAGAACAAAGCACCTAATTTCTGACTGCCTCATGGGCGACATGGCGCAGTGATTTCTAGTGGAAGGGGGAAAGAGAATGAAAGAGGATAGGGGTGATAGAGGTGTGTATATGTATAGAACGTTGAGGCGTGTTCGTCATGACCGGAGCGGCAAACAGGTGACAGCCGGGGCAAGGCTGCGTTGCCCAGTCCCTTCACTGAACGTTTACCTTCACAGGTCAAGTCTCACAGTCGCCTTTATGCCTTCACAGTAATGAGAGCGAATCTGATGATGATGTGTGGTGTTATGTGGCGCAAGGGCCATTTGAAGACCATAGAGCACCAGGTCATAAGAGATCTGAACAATGAATGTGTTGGGTTGCTGTATAAGGGCCTTAAAATTCCTCGCGCTCAGGTGGGTAAAGCATAGAGGTAATAAAATCATGACAGTGACGTGAAATGTATAGTGAGAATGGGTGCTGATATGAATGGGTGCTGAAGGTTCTGATGAAAAGCATGGTGGAGATCTTTGGCACTAGCACTAGTGCCTCATCGGTGCCTTTGTGTCCTACGGGCCGCGAGGCAGGGGCTTAGGTCGCGCTATGCGATGTCTGGGTATATTACATGAAAAGTGTAGACATCTCCTCAAATATTCAACGCAGATTTATGAGTGAAAAGTGGTTTCCTACCGATGAACATCGCCGGCTGAAGTGGTATCTGTTGTCGGTAGAGTAACAAAAAGTGTTGACTTCTTGGAGTGTTTAATTAGAGTAATATTGTTCCCTCTCTTTGTCCGTGTGTCAGTGTGCGCTAAAGACAAGTTACGGGGTATAATTGTTCACACCGGATTAAAATGTGAAGCACTGTTAGTGCTTCACCACATCTGTTTCACAATGATGATCGCCACCAGATAAAATGAATGAGTGTGTCATGTATGTGTGCCCTATCCGGAGCCTTGTTATAGCGTTACCTCTGTATGACGTGACGTCGATACTGGTGGTCAGTTACTAAGGCGTGGCTTAATAACGTTTAGTTTTGTGTTTGTCTATCCCACTTCTTTTGCCCCTAATTCCTTAGCTTTCGTTTGAGAGATGATTTAAGGTCGAAGGCCGGGATAGGTATGGGTGTAGTGGCTGTTCTTTCGTTGACAGATACAGCAAGCTGATCCGCCATCATGTTGCCTTCGATCTCACGGTGCCCTGGCACCCAGCACACAAGGAAATGTTGCTTGAGTGTGTAGGGTGTGCATAACAGTGTATAAGGTGAGACGATGACAGGGTTTATTTGTTTTTTAAGAGATTGCAGAGGTTTTACCACACTGAGGGAATCCATGTAAATTATTGCTTTTGGTAGTTGTAATTACTTGATGTGTTTAGTGGCCACAAATATTGCGTAAGCTTCCGCTGTGAAGATACTTGTATCTGGACTTAGAGGGCCAGCATCTGAAAAGGAGGAGGAGGAGGATTGAAAGAGGAAGGACAGGGAGGTTTTATCGCGGGCATCACTGCCCCGTGATGCCCGCGATAAAACCTTGAGTACATTCATTGCTTTCAGGCACTTGTTTTTGAGATGTTTAGTTTGAGGTATGATTGTTTGTTTTTTGTCTAAAATAATGTCTAAAATTTTTCGCTCACATTTCACTGGTGGCCTCTGACCGTGCAGGGCAATGTCTGGATTTTAATGGAGACCTCTCTCTTTTGAGAATAAAACGCAGGTGCTCTTTTGTGGGTTAAGCGTGAACCCATTCTCGTCAGCCCGCTTTGTTACCTTATTAAAGCCAAGTTGAACTTGCCGCTTGCACATTGCGAGGTTGCATGATTTGTAACCTATCTGCACGTCGTTGACGTATGTGCAATAGAATGCGCTTCGTGGAATACAGATATGCAAGGTATTAATTTTTATAATAAATAGTGTGTGTAACTCAACGCCCCACCTTACGGCACTCCCGTCTTCTGTACGAAAGTTCGAGACAAGACATTTCCCCTCTAGGACACGGAAAGTGCGATTGGACATATAATTTGAATTACGTTCAGCATATTACCTCGGACGCCTAAGTGTGAGAGGTCTCGCAATATCCCAAAGCGTCATGTGGTATTGTAAGCTTTTTTCATATTGACAAAGACCGGTAGAAAAACTTGCTTATGGAGGAAAGCATCTCAGATCTGTGCCTCGATACGTACCAGGTGGTCAATGGTGGATCTGCCTTCTCGAAACCCGCATTGGTATGGATCAAGTAGGCTGTTAGTTTCAAGGAAGTGTATGAGTCAGCGATATATCATCTTTTCAAAAATTTTGCATAGGCAGCTTGTCAGGGTGATGGACCTGTATCTCGTAACGGAGGATAGATCCTTGCCTTCTTTAAAAATGGGAATGACAATGGCCTCTTTCTAACTCGAAGGGATGTCGCCCAAAAACCACATGGCATTGTAAAGGTAAAGTAAGTTTTTTTTGCGTTTCGAGAGGTAGGTTCATCAAGATTTCATAGACCACACGGTCAGATCCCGGAGAAGAAGTGCTGAAGCTGGTTAGAGATGCCTGTAGTTCAGCTAAGGAGAAGGGTTGGTTGTATGTCTCGTATTTTGTACATCTGGTATCTAGTTTCTCCTTCTCCACCCTTGTCTTGTACCGTTGAAACTATTGAGAGTAGTGTGATGAGCTAGAAACTTGCTCGAAGTGTGCTTCTAGGTGGTTTGCCTGGTATTCCAAGCTGTCGCCTTGTGTGTCTACCAGAGGGAGCGCATATGCTTGTTTTCCTTCCACCGTTCTCACCATGTTCCAGACCTTACCCTCACGTTTATAAGAAGTAATGTCAGATAACAAATTCTGCCAACTTGCCCTTCTTGCCTGTCTGCACGTCCTCTTGCCTGGAATATTATGTTCTTAAAAATTGTGAGATTCTCGGCAGTCGGTAATTCTTGAAGCAATCTCCACGCTTTGTTTTTTTTTTGTCGCAATAACGTGTCGCTTGGTTCCACCAAGCGACACGTCGTTTGCCAGGTAGACCACTTGTTTGAAGAATACATTTGGTGGCAACGTCAATTGAAAAAACAGCGGCCTCTATGCTTAACATGCACAAGTCAGTCCAGGTTAAGAGGGTACCTTTTCGAAACTGTTGCCAATAGGCTTTTTCTGTGAGCCATTTGGGAACCTGTAAAAGACATTCAAGTGATATTGCTGTACTCAAAACCAGCGGGAAATGGTCACTTCCGTAAGGATTATCTATGGTTTTCCATTGAAGTAAAGGCAGAAGCGATGGAGATGCAATGCTTTCTATGGAGGAGTACGTATTGTTAGCGAGTTTGTAATATGTAGGCTCTTTCCGATTCAGGAGACAGGCGCCGGAAAAGAAAAAGAACTGTTTGATTAGGGAACCTCGCGCGTCACAACGAGAGTCACCCCATGAACTACTATGCGCAATAAAGTCCCCTAGGACAAGATAGAGTTCAGAAAGTTCATTTATCCATGACTGAAATTCATGTTTGTGCAGTTGAAAATGTGGAGGTATGTATATAGAGAAAATGATGACGAGTTTGCTTAGAAGCACAACTCGAACTGCCACTGCCTCGAGACACGTTCGGAGTTTTAATTGTTTACTTGCTATAATTGCTTGCTTAACTCTAACAGCTACACCTCCGGATGATGCCACGGCATTATCGTGGTCTTTTCGGGAAATATGTAACTGCGTAGAAAGTTGGTGTGTTTAGATTTTAAGTATGTTTTTTGTACACACAGCAGTTTGGTGAGTGTTTGTGTAGAAGTTCTTGGACGCCATCGAGGTTTGTAAGAAGTCCTCTGACGTTCCATTGTATAATTTGTGTTTCCACATTGTATGAGAAGTAGTGCTGTGTGTACAAAAATGAAGAGGCTGTTCAATTGGGAAGCTATAGCTTAAGTAGCACGGCCGTCGTCAAGCCCTGTTATTGGTTTCTTGGGTTTTTTAGCGTGCTCCAGGGAGCCACGCCGCACTTCCGGTACCTGAGGTACCGTGTTTGTGTCTATGCCTCATGTGAGGCACTGGCTGCTGTTACGTATTAGTGACATCGCCTAGCGAGACGTGGTGGGTAGACCTGACGACCTTGGACTCGCCTGAGTCTGTGGCTTGGTAGGTGAAGCAGACTTGGCTGCTTTCACCACGGGGGTGGCCGCTACACCCAATGGCTCACTTCGCGTGGTACTGGGTAGTGGCGGAGGGTGATGCGACGCTGCCCCCTGGTGCGCCGCATCAGCGTAAGTTGTGCCGTGAAAAGCTAAACCCCTTCTGCGCGCTTTTTTGAATGAAATGTTCTCGTGGACCCTCAGTAAAATAATGTATTTTTCTTTTTTCCACTGTGGAAGAGAACGCGAATATGCCGCCTGGTCTTCGTCACAGTTTACACAGCGTGGGGTATCATTACAGTTGTCCGAGGCATGGCCTTGGGCACCACATTTTATGCAAGTAGGTTGACCACGACAGCTCTGAGAACCATGGCCGAACCTTTGATATTGTTAACATCGGCGGGGGTTTCGTTTATAAGGTCTGGTTGGTGTCTTAGTGTAACTAGTTTCTATCGCTTGTGGTAGTTCGCTGGTGGCAAAGCTCAGTACCAAATGTATTGTGGAGATTTCCTTATTAGTTCTTCGCATGATCATTCACTTCACATTCGTCCCATTCTGTTTTTTTCAACCCCCGAGAAGTGCAGCCTCCGTTAGGTCAAGAATGTCTGTGTCAGAAACAACTCCACTTGCGGAGTTTATGGATCAACGGGGTTACACTGATGGGTATGTCACCGAATGTTGTAAGGTTCTTAAGTTTTTCAAATTGAGTTTTGTCACGGACTTCTGAAAAAAGGTTTCCAATAGCCATTTTCGTAACTTTATAGCCATCACCTAACGTGGCTGTCAGTACGTGATCGCGGTACCATGAAAGGGGACACTGTTCTGACTGTTTTGTTGGACTTCTCACTATGTACCATATGATAATGGGGGAATACTTATTTACATCGGCGGAAATAGGTGAGTTCTTCTGTGCGTACGCACTTTGAAGTGGCACATCCAGTCAGAAGTGGAAAAGCTGTGTGCATGATAATAGAGTGTGATTCAGTAACGATGGCGGTCACCCACCACGGAGCCCAATGATGTGACGCTACAAGATTCGCGATGTGATAACCATGCAGACGCCGGCCGTACACCGCTACGATAACCCAATGCGCGTAGACCCAGGTTGGCTAGTTGCACAAGGTTAACCCAAGCCGCCTATGAAAACTAGGAAGTAACAGAGGAGATCAGAAGGCAGGACAGATGAGAAAGAGGACAAGAAAGAAGGAGATCGAAGAGGGCGAGAGGAAAGGCGACTGCCGATTTCCCCTGGGTGTGTCAGCACAGGGGTGCCTCCTACGTGAAGCCGGGGCCAAAGGGGTGTGTTGTCTCTACCGGGGGCCTTAAAGTCCCAGCACCGAGCGTCGGCTCAACTCCCAGGATCTCCTTCTCCCCGGACACGGCTAAGGCACGCACTGCGAGGTGTAGGAGGAAGTCAGAACCACCCCATCGGCTCAGGACTGTGGTGTTGCCACACACCAAACGCCTGCTTGCGCAGACGCCCCTGCGGGGAATCAGAGCGAATCTCTAGAGCACTTCTTTTTGACGTGCCGAAGATTTCAAACACAAAGGAAGACTACTAGGAAAACCCCTATGAAAAGTGGACTTAAACTTATCACTGCAGCCGGTGATACTTTCATTTGGCGCAATCACGTTTGGTTTTAGCCTCAGGAGCTTTTTCAATGCTAGATGTTACAAATTTCTTTACGAGAGTCTAAAAGAATGGAATTTAAAATGTCGCTAAACTGAGATGTTTTAGGTACACACAATTTTATTTTTGTGTGTTTTATGTTATTTTTAGTTTTTTAATCCTTCAAGGTTCAATATTTACCTGTAATGCCTAAGGAATTCAACATTTTCCCTGAAGAAGTTACTTATTTAATAAGCAAGGCACTGTCCGATTCATGGCCTATCCCCCGGAGTGGGCTGTGCCAAACTGTTGAGGAACCAACCAACCAACCAAACTAGGATCGGGTCCTGTCTCTGTCTGCTTCGTTATAATGTCGCAGCTCGACAATTGAACCTGTGATTCAAGCCACCTGTTCGTAGCCTTGTGGGTCATCGGAAGCGCGGGCTTCTCCATCTGGGAACGCCATCCACGCTTCCTTGGTGATGGAGTCATCAACAATGCAGCCACTACAGCTGCCCATCAGACCATCAGTGGACGGCGTACATGCCTATACGGTACCAGGGCATGACCTGTGCTACTACAGATACCATGCTACCACTTCGCGGCAGGAATACGCACGGGTTCCTGTCTTTGGGAATGCTGTTCAAGCTTGCCACGGCCTGCATTCCGTTGCCAGTACTCGGCTAACATACGGGCCACCACGGAATGCCGTACTTGCTTCCTTGGTCGCGTATCTCAGCAATATGAGTGCAGAAACCGTTGCAGACTTGGCGAACGTGATCAGGGCCTCTTCAGGTCTCTTGAGAGCGTGAAAAGGTTCGCCCGCCTGGTTTGGGACGCTATCACGTGAGTGTCAAGTTATTTAACTGATCACCACCATAGTGCAGGCTTCTGTTGTGCTGGAAATTGGGAGAGTAGCCATGCACTAACTTAAACCTGGTGGATCTCGGGGCAGTCGAGTGTTCACAGCGTTGGTATTGGGTAGAGTGTATCCCTTTCCACAAGGATGAAGAGAAGTCCTGATATGCTTACCGGTTCAATAGCGTGACAAGGTGAAGACGAACTAGCCTCTGAGCAATGTGGGCTTTTTCAGCACTGCGTTCTACTTTGACAAGGGGACAACCAGGCTGCGGTGACCGGGTCGCGGCCACTGTGAAGCTACCTGCTGGTAGCGAGAGTGTGTTTGTGTGCTCTAGGTTGTGGCGACGCCAAAGTGAACCTACTGTGAGATCTGCTGTGTGACGTGAGTGTGTGTCTTGTCGTGAATCAGCGTGGAGCCTGCGGAGACCCACAAGGGCCACTTCAGGGAGCAGCGGTACTGCAGCCCTAACATAACCTTTTCGGGTGGCATACGGGCTGTTATAACTGGCAATGCAAGGATCCGCACTGCAAGAGACAGTCATTGGCAAGCCCTCCTATAACAATACCCGCGTCCGGAGAAAACACGAGAGGTGCCCGTGTGCGGCACATGTAACCCGCATCGGCGTCACTGAGACGCGCCATCGGCGTCGCACAAGATGCGCGTGCACGGACGGAGGATATAAAGAGAGCGTAGCGTGTGCGCTTTCTCTCTGGCCTTCGTTTCGGCCTGTCGTGTGTCTCGTGAAGGCGCGCCTTGACGCCTTGTCTATTGAAAACCTGTGAGTATGTGAATAAATCCTTTGTTCTTGTCATCAAGAAGCCTTCCCCGTCGCCTGGGTGACCGCCTGTGCGCCGCTCCTTGGTCGCATCAACGGCAACATGATGAATCACCAAGGTGACATAGCCAGTGTCGGTTATACGAACCGACTTGAATAAACTTCCAGGTGGATTCTCAGCATGGCTGAGTCCAGCCATTCGGGAGCAGTCACTGCCACCCACGCAGATTTCCCATTTACCTTGCCGAGTGTTCGCGGCCGACCACCACGATGCAGCCAACCCCACCCACCTAAGCACTGTTGGCAGCTCCACGTATATATATATATATATATATATATATAGCTGCATATAGCTGTATATAGCTGTATATGCACTATAGCCACGTACCTTTGGTGATATATAATCTTGTTTCTTAAACTACTGATAATGACTGAGCCGTGTGATACGCAAAGAAGCGACTTATATATGTGCCCTGTGTGCCACGTGTAACCATTCACTCCGACGAAGGCAGGCCCACCTGCCGAAACGTTAGTAAAACTTCTGTTTTCGCACGTTTGTCGACCTCTCTCTCTCTCTCTCTCTCTCTCTCTCTCTCTCTCTCTCTCTCTCTCTATATATATATATATATATATATATATATATATATATATATATATATATATATATATATATATATATCACGTCTTCGTCTTTTCTTTTTTCTTCGGTTTGTTGCTCCTCTTCTCTTATATATATATATATATATAAATATATATATATATATATATATATATATGAAGCACTGTTTCCAAAATAATTTTAGTTGCATCTGTACAGAGCTTCGTGTTCTTCTTGTTCCCCTTTGTCATTGTCAAAAGTGCGTTATTTTACTACATGGTGTGATGATCGATCACCGACTAGCCCAGCTTCCAACCACATTGAACTTCATCTCCATCGTTGTGTGCTAGCAAGCCCGAGCTTCTCTCGCGACTTATCATTCTCCCAAGAGTAGCACCAAGCTTCAGTGGTCTTTCGGGAAGAAAGCCTGGCAGTTGAAGAAAAATTGTCTTGTTCCAGGATTCAGGACAGGGAGTAATTTTTCTGCAACCACGAAGCTTGCTTTCTGGGGGCTTCCTCCGTGTGGCATTGGTATAGCCAGGGGTTGGTGGCGAAAGCCCCGAAATTTTTCAGTTTTGTATGGGTATGTATACACGCACACATATGAAGGAAATCACAAGCATACATGAAGTGTAACTGACCAACCCTGCATAAACGTGCACACAAAGGTGCGAAGGGAAGGGGGCTAGTGCTCTCCTTCCTAGTTACCTAGGGGGGGAGGCACAATCGAAAAGTTGGACCATACTTTTGCCTTAGTAGAGAGGAGTTGGGCACTGAGATTAACCTTGCTCCCCCCCCCCGCCCCATGAAAAAAAATTGATCTACCCCACTGCATGGTAGCTCGCGTTACAGTAGGGCGGATGACAATATTTTCCTCTCACGAGCATTTCAAAATCTCAATCGTGTTGGAATACAGCTCTCACAAAAATGAACCCACCACTTCGTGCTGAGGATAAGGACATATAAATGTTACCGTAGACGGTGGTTCATTATGTAGTTGCACTAATGGAGATTGAATGGGACGTAGAACAGTGCGGGAATAACACTCCATATCGGTGCGGCTGAGAGCATCATCCGTTGGGAAAATCAATTCTTCCGAGCATAAGTCTTTATATTTTTCTTCGGAACCTAGAACGGCACAGCACTCAAGCACTGGGAGGGGAATGATGATTGCATTGCATAGATGGTCGTCACCCCTTGTGCGTCACCAGCTTTGCGCCATTAGATTGATTAAGTCCGCAGTGGCGCTTGTGTGGGGTTCCGTCCGCAGATAGTCTCACACACTGCTGAAACTCGCTTACACAACGCGTGCCGTCGGTCTCGTATCCGATGTGCGGTTTCCGTACCATCGGTGTTGACGTTCAGTCTGCGAGATTGTCTGCAATATGGGCGCATATTAGGCAATAGTAGCTATAAAGGACTTCTTGTAATTACGTCTGACATGTGATATAGAAGGTTTTCTTGTGAGGGTGACTGCTCTCGGGAAACCGGAGACATGGCTTTTTCTGGCTTCGTCATATCAGAACCTGCATGCATTAAAAGACACCAATAAAAAAGTAAAAACAAACATCTTGAGGGTCTCACAAACGTCGTCCCAGCTAGACGCCTGCACAACTTCAAAACGAGATAATCACGGGGTAGTCTCAACACGAGTGCACCCTCATGGAAACATTGTCACCATGGTCAGAAATGATGTTTCATTGATAGTGTGGGATTTAACGTCCCAAAACCATCATATGATTGTGAGAGATGCCGTATAGGAGAGGGCTCCCGAAATTTGAACCACCTGGAGTGCTTTAACGTACACCCAAATTTGAGCACACGGGCCTGCAGCATTTTCGCCTCCACCAAAAATGCGGCCGCCGCAGTCGGGATTTGATCCCGCGACCTGCGGGTCAGCATCCGAGTACCTTAGCCACATTACGGTCAGAAGACGCTGCAGGTCGGTAGTCGAGGCTCCTGAGAACACGAGAGCCAAATAATGTAGCACAACGCATGGCCTAGAATTCACAATTATTTCTCGAATGGCGCTAGAAATGGTTCTCTCTTTTTTCTACGAATGATTCCATATACCCCAGTGATTGCGTCATGTATACCGAAATTACAGGCCAATGATGAATTTCAGCATCGTAAACTGCATAGTTACCGCGACGACCCCGCGCGATCACACTGAAAGTAAGCTGCGTGCTCCAAGAAACGAAAAGGTGCTGAAGGTCATGAAGCGTACGTCACGTAGTTTCTTTCCCCCATGCCGTACCTCGTTGCTTAGCTTCCACTGCGCTTGTCGTGATGAGAGAAGAGAGAAAGCAAATACAGCATGTGACCAGTCACCACTCGCACTTTGCCAATTTTGAAAATTTTTGTGCTTGTTGATTAGGGAGACAATAAACTTTTTTAAATAAATTCATTCTATGGACATTTGGAAAAGTGCTGCGGGGCCTCTTTAACGGCATGCAAATGGTGATCGTCTGACATGTTATGCTCCAAAATTGTGGTTGGTAGGTGCACGCTGCACACGTCATGATCGCACCCATCCTAAACCCTTAGGAACAAGAATGGGGTGTTCACAAAAGGTTTGGTTTAGGCCTACCGAGGGTCGAGCTTATACTGCAGATATGGTGATGCTGTCTCAATAACTTCGTGCACTTACGATGTTGAATATATGGCTGTGCACAAAGAGTGTAGCAAACCTATTCATAGTGCCGTGATTTTCTGATAGTTATTGGTCTCCTGCGGGGTGACACTCTGTGCATGCGTATTGATAGTAACATTGAGACAACGCACGTTACGTTTATAGCATGAGGCATCCAATAACACGCGAAGTTTTTTTTTATATGTGGGGTTTGACGTCCCAAAACCGCCATATGATTATGAGAGACGCTGTAGTGGGGGGCTCCGGAAATTTTGACTACCTGGGGTTCTTTAACGTGCACCCAAATCTGAGCACATGGGCCTACAGCATTTTCGCCTCCATCGAAAATGCAGCCGCCGCAGCCGAGATTTGATCCCGCGACCTGTGGGTCAGCAGCCGAGTACCTTGGCCACTAGACCACCGCGGCGGGTACACGCGAAGTGTTGCACGCTTATACGAGTATCACTGTATGCAACGGTATAAACACTGATATCATATAGATACAAAAACCATTGCGCAAGCACTCCGTACAAATGGTTACCAGCGAAAGCTGAAATGTGCGGCCCCGTTGTTTACCAGTAGGTTCAGAAGATCGGCCATGTAAAGGGTGTTTGCAGGAGCTCCGCAGCGTGCCGCCGGTGCGCCGAATCACAAGCGGAAGACAACTGTAGCGCAACCGCACTGAAGTGTCCTGTCAGGGTGCTCACAAGGCTTCTTCCAAAGAATGTTCGCACTTAAAAAAGAATATTCTATTCTGAAGCAAATGGTACGAGACAGCTCATTTCACAAGGAAGCTGCTGAGAAAATCCGGCGAAGACGACGTGACCGTCGAAGGTCTTCACGTCGGACAGCGCTAACTTCAGGCAGTAAGTCGACGCATCAGGAAAGATCGTCAGCTGCAGTTTCCAGCACGGCGAACACAGACGTTAGAAAAGACCAAAGGGGCAGATCAGTCTCTACAGAAGTGTGGCCACAACTTACGCGTACACAACGTGCAGAAGAGCCTCAGCAGAAGCCATATTCCTCAGAGCAAGCTGCTGCAACGGAGGACTTGCGGAACACAAATCAGCAAGTGATAGCTCTTCTGCGACCCTTAATTAACGCCATTCGCTTGTTGTTAAGCAACATGCACGCAACGTCAGCAAGAAGCGCAATGCAACTACTGGACGCTTTGAGTCCAATACTCGCAGCGCTTGAGTAAATAATGGCTCAACAGCCACGGTCTTTCAGAAAAGAGGTCAGAAAGGCAGCTATTCTTCAATGGCATGCCCGGGGGCTGAGATCACACATCGCCGATTTCCGTCGGTTCGTGTATACCAATAAGTTCCCCATCATTGTCTTCTGCGAGCCAAATTTGCAGAACGGAATCGGACTTTCTGGTTATGAGTCATTCATGTCGTCTACAACTGCGGACAATAGCAAAGTTCTGATGTTTATTCGCCGCGACCTCACCTACATTCATCATCCGGTGTCACCCCACGACGACAATCAATACATAGGTATATCAGTGAAGAAGAGAATGACCGTCACGTTTGTGGGTGCCTACCTCTCTCCGTCAAGCCATTTCGACCATAAATGACTACAAGGTATCCTGTCAGCAACTCCTAACCCATGCATTATAATCGGCGAATTCAACGCTCATCATACCATCTGGGGAAGTTCGAAGACCAATGTTGAAGGGAGAAAGTTGGTGTCCTTCGCCTCAGAAAATGAACTTTTCTTGCTAAATGACGGTATAGTCCAACGTTCCTGCGTGGTTCAAGGTATAGCAGCTGCCTTGACCTGACCGTTGTCTCACGAGGCCTCGTCAGGCATGCGGAGTGGTTTTCAGACATAAAAACGCATGGAAGTGACGACATTTCCGCTAACGTCAAAATCGAAGGATTGTCCCATGCTAAGATATGCGATAGTGTTCAGTGAGTGGACTGGTTGAAATGTCAGTCTCGCATGGAAGAGCAATGTGAAGCAAACAGATTCCTCAACATAGAGGAGATAATTAAAAGCACAATACATGAACTACGTGTACCCTCACATGCTCTCCCAAAGTAACGGAATTCGACATCGAGTTAGAACGACTTCGAGCAATCTGATGGTGTGCTGAACGAAGATACCGACGTGTTAAGGCAATAGACTTGCCGATCGCTCGACGTATTCCAAAGAAGATTAAGCGCTGGATAAATAAACTCGAGTCACAAAGTTGGACTGCTTTTTGTGAGTCGCTTGACCCACGAAAACCTTTATCGCAATTGCGGAAGACGGTACGAGGTCTCCGCACAAAACCCACTCAGTGGTCACCATTCAGGGCTCTCGCACTTTCTGAGCAGAGACTTGGCATTTACGTGGCAGAAGACTTCTGTGCCAGAGTATCTGGGCCACTCGCAGTGCCCAATAGTCTATTGCCCTCGACCAACTGTTCACAAACACTGAATTCCCGCATGGATATGCATTTTTTCATTGTTGAACTCAGAGCAGCACTAGCTTTGTGTGGACGCACGTCGGCACCAGAGATCGATAGAATTTCTTATAGGGGCCCTATGTCATCTGGGTGAACGCGCGAGAATCATGGTCCTGGAGTTGTACAACAAATCCTGGCAAGATGGAACGCTCGACAAGCTTGAAGACAAGTCACCTAGTTTCACTTCTGATGCCAGGCAAGTCACCGTTGGATCTCTCATCTTATCGCCTGATCGCGTTGGCCAGTTGTGTAGGCAAAGTTATAGAGAGGATGATCTTGGGACGCCTGGAGTAGTACTTGGAATGCAACAACATCTACCCGGACGCCATGGCAAGATTTCGGCGTGGTCGATCATCTATTGACAATGTAGTCGATCTGGTCACTTACGTCTAACACGAGAAAGGCCGTTAGCGTCTCTGCGCATCTTTGTTTCTAGACGTCAAAGGGGCGTAAGACACCGTTACACATGAAGCAGTTCTCACCGCTCTCGAAGATGTAGGAGTAGGTGGTCGGATGTATCGCTAGATACGTAGTTCTTTGTCAATGCAATCCTTCTTTGTGAGCACTGAAGACGGTCGAACCTCTCCACATTACAGTCACCGTGGCGTACCCCAGGGGGGCGTACTCAGCCCCGTGCTGATCAATCTTATTCTAATTGTTCTCACTGAGCACCTGCCAAGCACAGTCAGGCTATCAATTTTTGCAGATGATACCTGCATTTAGGCATTGGCTGTAACACGCCTGCAGTTGCGAGGGAGAATTCAAAAAGCTGCCACTGAAACTTTACGTTACCTCGGAAATCGAGGCTTGGAAATTTCTTCCGAGAAAAGCGCCCTTGTAGCTTTTACACGAAAGCCTATGGATAAGTACACCATAAGGATTAATGGTCAAACTGTACCATACGTTCGATCGCACAAGTTTTTGGGCGTCACAATTGACAGGAATCTATCTTAAAAAACGGTTAATACATGAAAAAACGGTTAAAAACATGAAAAAACATCAAAAAAAACGGTTAAAAACGTGAAAAAAAAACGCTTATTAGACATCTGTAATCTACTGAAGTTCTTTGCAGGTTAGACTTGGGGAATGTCTCCCAGTGCAGTGCTACAGCTGTACTGGGTACTTTTTCTCGGTTTCCTGTGGTACAGCTTACCGGAATTGACCAATGCAAGCAAAACAAGCCTACGAACGTTACAGAGTGTTCAGTCTCAGGCACTCCGGATTTGCCTCGGCTTGCCTCGTAGTGCGTCGACAATGGCTATTATAGCAATCACCGGTGACCACCTCATCACGACACATATTGACGTTGAGGCACTCAGGACACATATAAGGCATATTGCTCGGACACCCTGCCACCAGCTAGCCTCTTTACTAGCAGACAGACCACGTTCTTCATTTTGCCTAACGGTAACCACATCTCGCGACTCTTTGCCAACATGCTTCACACCCCCCGCCAGGCCTTTGACTCCTCCTTGGTGCCTGACTCAGGCTAACATCAGGCTAACTATACCTGGCATCCAGAAAAAAGAAGATATGTCGTCACGTGCTCTTAGGTAGCTTGCTCTGCTCTTGTTATACGAGACGTATCAAGGCTACATACACGTATGCACCGACGGCTCTGTTTTACAGAAGAGTTCAATGGCATCATTTGTCATACCAATAAAACACGTGACAAAAATATTCAAGACCTCCCATCTTACGACATAAACGGGAGCAGAGCTCACAGCTCTTCGTGCCGCATTGCAATTCATCAGCGATCAATAGCCACGAAAATGGACAATTTTCGGTGACTCAAAGGCAGCACTGCAATCCCTTCTATCACCATCGCGCCACGGCCCGTACAAACAGCTAGTATTCGAGATTGCAGAAAAGACTCAGCATTTTATTGAGAAAGGACATGAAATAGCCTTTCGATGGCTTCCGAGTCATTGTGGAATAATTGTCGATGAACGGGCCGATCGAGCTGCCCGTTCTACCCATACTGAAAGCGATCAAATATCAATTCCGCTCTCCAGAACTGACGCTGCACGGAAACTCCACATGCTTGCTCGCAAGCGCACCACGTCACAATGGAACGAGTCACATTTCACCAATGCACAATTATGTACCTTAGACCCAACTCTCAGTCTTTAAATTCCTCCGTAATTACGCCGACGAGACGCTACTATGCTGTGCAGATTATGGTTAGGCGTCGCATTTGCCCATGCGTACGCGTTCCGCATAGGAATGACTGACACTGCTGCATGTGGCCATAGCGGCAGTGACGAAACAACTTGGCACACTCTGTGTGAATGCCCACAATACTTCTCGCAGAGACAGCCACTCTGCAATGCACTAGACGAACTGAGCAACCAGACTCTTTCGGAAGAAAGAATCCTGTGCTACCGACAGAACAATATGTCGCAGAAGAAGGCTGTGAAGGCGCTCCTGCGCTTCTTGCGTTCAACCGGCCTGTCCAAACGACTGTGATCGGAGCTCTCTGAATGTGTGCGCGTGTGAATTTTTTTCCAATTTATTTTATATCTCTCCATCTCTATCCTCTTTCCGACCCTTTTTCCCCACCCCTGTACAGGGTAGCAAACCAGTTCTTCTAGGTTAACCTCCCTGTCTGTTCCTTTAATTTATCTCTCTCTCTCTCTCTCTCTCAACACGACGCTGCACTGATGTATCTCACAATTATTAGTTACATGTTCGTGCTTTAGTATGACTTGGTGTTGGGATAGTTGGTGCATATCATAATTAAATAGCAAGTTTTGCGCCTGAATAGCCAACTATGGCGCAAAATTGACTATTTAGTTCATACACGTTCGTGCTTCTAAATGAGGTTCGACACACTTTTGGCTTGGGTTTACCACAGTGTTTATTTTCACGTGCCGAACATTGTGCCTCACAAGAGCACGGTCATAGAGGAGCGCAATGAGCGGTTAAATGCATTTCGCAATGCGTTAATTACAGTGGTAGTTCTTGAACCGTAAGCGGCCACAGACGTTGCAGCCGAAGCCAAAGTGCCACCGGAAAAACTCCCGCCGAAAGCGGGTGTACGCCCCCGCTAACGCGCTCCCGCAATCATCATGTTGACGCTGTTGTGGCCACAACGCAAGCGTTTGACATTGCGAGCTAACTAATTGGCGTGGTTTGCGGGATCCTCTCACCCCCAGCGCTTGCATTCCCGTTCGCGATGGAAGGCTCCTGTATCATCGGTACGCAGTTGATGCCGGTAATCGGCCTCCCGGACCTGTTTTAGTGCCCGGACTGCACCATCAGCCCAGCGAACGTGAGCGCTCTCACGCTTACACTTTCGGCGCTCTTCCAGAGTTGTCTCTGGCTTACCCATGTTGAAGCTCTTAGTAGAAACTCATGTGGGCGCACTCGGCCAATGCCATCTAGACAATTTCAGGCCTGCTCACTGAGTCTGCCGTGGGCTTTGACGTCACTCCCTTTAGACCGGTGTGTTTCGCTGCACAGACGTGTCTGTATTGCTCTCGTCACTCGACAGACATGGATTGCCAATCCTGATGAACGTTTTTGTGGCGTGCTGGTGTGCTTGCTGGTGACTCCAGAAGCCCGTGTTTTTGTGTACGTGAACTGCAGCATGGATATGTGATGCACTTTGTGCACTGGATATTTGCAATTTGTACGACTGCATATCCGAATGGTTGGACAAAGGGATCGAAGTTCCAAGTGTTCTAGTTTGCTAAGGACAACCGAAGAACAAAAAAGGAGCGTGTCGTTTGTCAAGCTGACGTCGACATCCGTTCTCTTTGTTACCGGAAGGTATTCGTGTGTTGGTACTGCATATTTATAAGTCGTTTCAGTGGCACCACCTCCATCATGTTCCGTTCTTGCTCTAAAGCTCCGCCGCGGTGGTCTAGTGGCTAAGGTACTCGGCTGCTGACCCGCAGGTCACGGGATCGAATGCCGGCTGCAGCAGCTGCATTTCAGATGGAAATGGAAATGTTTTAGGCCCATGTGCTCAGATTTGGGTGCGTGGTAAAGAACCCAAGGTGGTCGAAATTTCCGGAGCCCTCCCCTACGGCGTCTATCATAATCATATGGTGGTTTTTGGACGTTACACCACACATATAAATCTGTCCACCGTTCTTGCTTTAAAATAGAGGTGTCATGTGTGCTTCTGGCTTGTTGGTGTAAGCCCTGCAATTAAAATAAAAAATGCACGTGACAGTACGTTTTCAGATCAGGAATTTTTCCTTCAGGGTCGGTAAACATTTTGCTATTGGCGATTTGCACCAGTCTTCTTGTATTACCTCTGTTTGCTTGGTTGAAAAAAAAATGGAAGTAATATTGTTGCATTGCTTAGTACATCGCTTTTGTGGATAGTATTTTCTTGCCGGTGTTTCTATCAATTTAGTGCGGTGGTTTAATTTTGTGCCATCCTCGTCAGCACCTTAGCCTAATATGTTTCCTTGAAATTTAGACACGCGTAGACACTTACGGTAAAGCGCTTTTGCTAAATGGTATTTAGGTTTGTGAGCTCTACATCAAGCTAGAATATTTAAAAACCACTACCAATTATATAGTTTCAAGAACCGCCAGTGCAGTAGAAGCGCCCACAGGCGCTTTAATCTAGACCCAGTACTAACATTTTTTCGAGGCCCCAAGTTTTACGAGCGACTACGCACCATTGTGAGAGAGGCCAGAGCAAAAGAGGGAACGCCACTCCTCGTGTTGGTCACAAGAGATTTTTGTGGAACGAAAGATTTTTGTTTCTCTTGCAATGGTCATCACCCTGATATTGTGCAGAATAACATACTTGTGGCAGCAGCGCACTCTCCTCCGTAACTTCGCGTCTACGAATACAGATGTTCGAAAGAGCACAAATAAAACTGCAGACACATTTCATATAGGTAGGAACAGTTTCTCTGCATGTCGTATATATCATATGTGTACGTGTGTGTGTGTGCGTGTAAATAAATAAAGAATGAATAAAATTTATCTTATTTATTGCGTCACTTTGTTGGTCCATCAAACTTTGCTCTTGTAGACTAACCACACGTTCGATAGCGCACAGTCTGACTTGTTCGTAGAAGAAATGGCCCCCAGATAAATCTCCAAACGTTTTCAAGCGTTATACATTGCTTAAACCAGCACCTTTTGTTTTTACAAAAAAGGCAGAATAAAGCTGTTAAGCATGTAAAACTCCGCTTTATATTTTAACGGGAGACGATCCTGGCTATAGGCTATAGCAGCCTCCCGTACACGCACTCGCTCGGGCGAAACGAGTGACGTCATGGTGACAGTGAGCAGGCCTGAAAATATTCTTCTAGGGGGCAATGGCTCGTCGCCACGGCTGCGACGGAACAGATGACGTCACTCGCAACGCAGCCAATGGCGAACATGCTTGGGTACGACGCTGAGAATGATTTAATTGATAGCACAGCCACTTGCGACACCGAGGCCGAACGGTGTTTCGTTTTTCTTGCCGTATACAGCTTCCGCTGTAAAACACAGCTGGCATGAACCGCATTTGAACGCCTAAAATTTTGGTGGTATCACAGCGGAGCCTTTGTTTTCATAAAAAGTTACGTTTGAAACAGCAAAAATGCGATCGTATGCGATGAGCATCCCACATGAAAGTGTAGGACATGCGCGTCCACGAAAAAAGTTTCTGGGAGGCTACACTGCGCCATGATAAGTAGTGAGTGGTTTTCTATATTGGGATTAATATTCTCGAACACAGGATGTCGCTGGAATCAACGTTTGGACAAGTGGTAAAGTCTTCTTCGAGGCTGCTATTGAAGAAGACATGACTGCTTATCCAAGCGATGATCTTCCCGTGTTCGATAAGCGTTCTTTTGTTCAAGCTTTCAGTTTTCCCTGAACTTGTGCCCTACTTGTTTATAAAGAGTAAAGAAAAAGGAGCGAAAGGGAGGTTTTGCAAGAAGGCAGACAGGTCGGCATCAGTTTGTGTGCTCTGGGCTGCTTTCGTCTCAGGGAAAGAAGTGTAAAGTGAGGATCTTCGATTCTCGGACTTCCATCAGTTCGCTGGCTGCCCCAGATAGCCAGAGGTTCAGTCAGCTAGTTCCGGTCAGGACAGAAAACAACGTCGGGGTCACGTGCGTGGTAGTCGTCTGTGTGACAACCCGAAGCTGCCCGAAGATATTGACAGCGCACGTTACGTGCATACTATGTGGTGTCTAATAGCGCCGCACGTATACACGTGAGCTTTCACGCCAATGCCTGTCAACGTTGAGGTCAACGTCTTCCGTTGGGACTCGTATATAGGGGCATTCGCACGATAAATTGTTTAAAGTCTCGTCCATTTGTTTGCGCTCACAGTTACAGTTACCGCACTGGTGCGAGCCGCTGGCACTGTGGACGGTGCCTGCAGCAGTGAGTAGGGGGCTATAGAAGTTATCGACAAAAAGATAATGAAAGAATACTGCTTATATATGTGCAAATGAGTGGACAATTAATTTGTAGCCCTCTTGTCACAGGAAGGAGCACCGAAAGGCACAAGTTGTGGCGCTCGACCGAAGTTGCCGGCCCCCGCCTCACCAGCCTTTCTCGCATTAAGACCAAAGACTAACGCCGCTCATAAACTAACGCCATCCTTTGCGAGCCGGACGCGTCCCGTTACTGGAGCGCAGAGAGTTCGAATCCCGCCTCAGAAATGGCCTAATGTAAAGCACCCCACCGATTCATTGGGGCGTAACCACCGAACAAGAAGAGCGTTATATCACCTCGCTGCCGCTTCCGACTGTGCAAAGGGAGTCTTTTGCTGAAGAGAAGCCTTTCGCGCGACCAACCGGGGCAATGACCGCGCAAACCCAATAAGAAACGTTGGGATTCCCACATTTTCGCCGAGCCAATGCTTCACTGTTCCGGAAATATTGATTTGACCCGGCGGCCGCTGCAACTGAAAAGAAGCCAACTATGTGACACGATATATGTCGCCGAGCGTAAAAGAGAGAAAAGGATTAAATGCTGAGTGACCAACCCGTCTTTACGTAAGCCCTTTTAGCAGCTCAACGTCGAGTATACTGTAGACTGAGTGCTGGGGTTTTCTATACAAACAAAACAAATGAATAAGAAAGGTCACGAAGAGATGGTATACCATCTCTTCGTGACCTTTCTGTGGAAATATAGTTCCACAGAAAGAGTTTTTCTGGGTGCCTTCTGTAGTATTTCGCTCTATTGTTCACTAAAGCTGACTTTTAATCAGTATTCCACCAATCTCATTCCGCTGGGCAAACGAAGTTCGTTTTGTCGTACGCATACCAAAGTTACGTGGTAAGTAGTGGTTATGCAATGATTGCTGGCGTAGGTAAAGACCTCCTTCTTTCTCACTCAGTATATCAAAATCAACCCTTGTAGGCGATAAACAAGTTGTACACCAGAATTCAGAATAGTTTCTCTGCTGTACAGCTGAACCACTCAATAACTAAAGTCTTCAAGAATGAAATTCTCACGGAAAAAAAATCGGGCGTTCACAGCAATTGTACATATAGTTCAACCCTATTTCACCCTTTCGATAGCACATTTACTTTAAAAAAGCGCTCCCGTAATAATGAAAGTTTCAGGTAGCTAGTTGGAAGCCTAGAAGTTCAAAATTGCAGCACCACTCATTCTACAAGACGGGCACAAGCGTTTGTACCAACAAGCATCGATGCAACCATTGACGTTAACACTCAGTCGGATGATGACGGTAACAGGACCTTTTTTTTTTTTCACTGAGAAGAGTTTTTTTATTATTATTACTAGTGCCTCTGTTGGACACTACGTCGGTATACGACGTTTGAAGAGACGAAACCCACGAAACTGTCTTCACTCCGACCATGGTAAGGTGGCTAGAATGGGGAGGTGTGACGAGCGCGGAGCTTTTCGCTTGCCGAAGGCCCTTCAGCTAGGGGAGCTGATGGCACCGGCGTACGGCGCACTTCACAGAGTTTTCCTCGGGTGCGCTACTTTTTATTTTCACAGGCGGTAGCTGCTTTACAAGCGCGTCGTCAATGGGTGATTGAGCTGGGTTTCCCTGAAATGCCTGAAGGTGTCAACGACAAAAAAAGGTAGATCATGCGTCGCTGCATTATGCTTTTCCACCAAACTTAATGTTTCAGCTCACCCTTTTGAAGAGTCCCAAGGGTGGCAACGTGCATCACTTAGTGGAGGAATCTCTTTGTCAGTAGAAAAAATGCTGCATGAGATGAAATAAAGAGAGGAAGACTACGAAAGACTTCCATCTGATGCACTAGCAGTGTCTGTCGCCCATGAATCGTACACCGCTGAGCAGCGGATGTTCGCCCTGTATATTATGTGGCAAGATACGCTGTGAGAAATCTGGTACTTCGTAATAATTGTGATGAGTGCAAGAACGCCCGCCTTGTTTCGAGTGTTGGTGGTTCCGCGTTATAGGTAACACCGTTACTGGTATAGGACGTTACTTCGGCAATTAGTATTTCACGCACTCGTTATACATGTAGAAATAGAGCTGCTGCTTAAATTGCGCGAGTTGTAGTGGTCAGCAAGTCGTTCCTGCAACACGGTAGCGCTATTTATCAGTTCTGTTTCCAAAATAAAATTTGCTGCTGCTGAAAGTACAGGTCACGGAGCATTAAGTTTGCAGTACCTGGAAAAGCAAGGCTCACGTTTCCATAAACAGTTGCAATTCTAGCGGGCCTTGTGTAGGTTAAAGGGGCAAAAATTATTTACACTGCAAATACCTGTGAGTATGGTCCACTAGCAGATGAAAGCTGCTAGAATTACTGTAATATTCTTTAGGTCAGTGGTCATAATTTTTCGGAAATGGTTGCCGGTGAAATAATATTTCGGGTTTCTGTAACAATGAGAAATAGATTTAACATGTGCCACGACGTTATAAGCTATCACATGCAACACTACAGTGTGCATTTGGCAGCTGTGTTATACGTCCGGCAGCTTGTGCAAAGTTTTCTAGTTTAATTCACCTAAATTAGCTATAGTTGTTTTGGTCAGAGACTTTATTTCTTTTCGTTCAATAGGAAGAGCACGGGACTAAAAGCTCAAGGGATTGACAAGGTACCGACACCGTCACAAGTTGCTAAAGCAGCAATACACGACAGACATTCATACATGCAGAATAAAAAATAAACTTTACAAGTATAAGGTGACACCAAGTACGAATACAAAAGGTATTAAATAAAGCTCCAGGAATATAGAGCGAGGGAATACATATGTATTATGACTTGGCATGAACATGAAAAGGAAAAATCAATAAGTAGAGTGACCAAAATTCCGGGAGATCTACTATTCTGGAAAGTGAATGAGCTGGGCGAAGCATCTAATGTGACGATTTTGATTATTTAAAATTACATATGTCTACAGCGCCCTAGTTGGGTAATAGTCCTAAGGAATTACTTACACATAATATTATAATGAAGTGTCAGAAATCATCAGAACCAAAACTATACTCTGGTGCACAGAGACATCACAGTAAAAGATACAATACAGTATTAGGAATTATAAAAAAATGCGCAAGACAGCCAATTGTAGCAAAGTTTTTTTTTGCAATATTTAAATAGATTCATAGGAAGTTCTCAATGGCAGAAGAAAGGATGAAGTATCAAAGTCTTCGTCGTCTAAGATGGTTAATAGGTAAGGTAGCCTGTAGGACACTGTTCATCCTATACGCTTCAAGGATTAGGTGAAATCAACATTTAATTTTTTGTGTCTAGTGATACAATTACTTTGGGTTTACGTTTATCTTAGCAAGATTAATTATGGTACTAGAACCATGTTTAACGAATGCTTTATGACATGTCAAATATAAATACGAGGTTTCCTAAAATGAGATCCTGGCTCCCGCAGCGCGGGCGCATTGATTCAAGCTTCTCATCTTGGAGTATAATCGATAAGGAACCCCAGGTGGTCAAAATTTCCGGAGCCCTCGACTATGGCGTCTTTTATAATCATATGGTGGTTTTGGGACGTTAAACTCCGCATATCAATCATGGAGTATAATCGAAAAAGACGTACGTTATTTTTATTTCGGTAACGGTAATCAGTTGCCTTTCTGGTAGGCAACATAGGATGGTAACGCGAATGTTTATTGTTAGCATAGCGAGTAACCTGTCTGGTTACTTTTTTTGGTAATGTATACAACACTACTTGTTTCTAAACTAAATGCGCCAAGAAATCTCCCAGTCCAGGCAAAAGTGGTATTTCAGCGAAGCTTTGCAGATCGGTCGAATTTATTTGGTGAAATGTTATTGACTCACTCGGTCCCACTTCTTTTTTGAAAGGTGTGAACCTACCATAATAATAAAAGAAAGGGCAAATAGTAAAACTATGAGTGTTTTAGTGCATGCACACCTGATATGCATGAAAATAAAGTGTTTTTGTAAAAACTGTTCGCATGTCTGCTCCCGGAAACATTGTTATTGCGCTATTTGTGTGTAACTGTGTAGCTGTGATTGATTGATTGATATGTGGGGTTTAACGCCCCGAAACGACCATATGATTGTGACAGACGTCATAGGGGAGGGCTTCGGAAATTTCGATCACCTGGGGTTCTTTAACGGGCACCCAAATCTGAGAATGAGTAACTGTACGCCACTAAAACTGTTACATTCGCTGGCCGATAATGAACGCTAAGGGAGTATTTAAGTTGCAGCTTGTGCAAGATTTTGCGTTCGTAACAGCGAAACTAGGCTCTGATACCAAAGTTTCCACTCGTGGTTGAATGAATTTAGTGTGTTCAAATTAATATGAAGCCTTACAGTGATTAACATCTCTCGGCGCCCCTGCAGCTCCGCCGCGAATAACCGCATTATTATTGCAGGTCAACTCCAACGATTTTTTGAGGTCGATGGATCTCAATGAAATTCACTGGGTACGTTCCTTTCCACATTTTCGTAATTGATACCAATTTATAGGCTTGAGAGATGCGCTCATTGTTTGCAAATTAATTTCAAAGATTTTCTCGCATAGCTCACATCGTTTGCCAGAATTATTGGCAACACTGTCTGGGTGACGTCATGTATGGCATGTCAACGGAAGGGACGCAGCTTATGACAACGCTACTTCGGCCGCTAGCGTTTACTGTGGTGGCCACAAGGTGACGGTGGAGCTGTCTGGCACGGGTATTGCATAGGGAAGCTTTCTTCCTTCCTGAGTGGTGTTTGGCCGTCTGGTTTTCACAGTTTTCATACTACACGCTGGCGGGACCAATATACCGCCTCTGGTTCGGGCCAAATAGTACGTCATACGCAGAAAGGGCACCCGGTCGGGTTTCAGTTTCGCACCTTTTTGCTTATTAAAATCATTTGCGAATTTCTTGAGTATTTCAGCTATTGGTCTCGTGACAAGAGTATCTCGGGAGCATAGAAATACCATTACCTTGACATGGTCAAAAAATCGCCGGAGTTGGCCTTCAAGTTCATGAAAGTTGTCATCAAATCTTCCTCGTACGACTTTTCAAGAATGGTTTTCAGAGATGAGATTTTAAAGGACTTAGGTGCCATGTACTGCCCTACACTTGCTCGATCAAAATGATTTTACTGAAAACGGGTCCCCGCCACACAGCTTGGAAGCAATTTTTGTGGAGAGCGGCGCGTGCCGTCTCGTTTGTTTCCTCCGCAAGGTTGCCCACGCCGAAGCATGCAGCGCCCCAAGTGGCATCGGCGCGCTTTGGGGAGCGGTTTTGGCGGCCGCTTTTCACACCTCTCCATTCTAGCCACCCTAACCACGGAGGCAATTAACGTGACTGTGTGGACCTCGGCCATGGTAGAAGGAAAAGCATGTTTTGAGTGCGCAGCACTTTAGGGGCCCGGTTTAGTGTCCCTAAATCTCATCAGGCGTAATCACGCTCACAATCAAGTTCACTATGCAGGCCTACACATAACAATTATCAAAACCAGGTTAAAAAACGAGAAAGGTCTAAAATATTCCCAAAA
The DNA here is from genome assembly GCF_043290135.1 of Rhipicephalus microplus. Lineage (NCBI taxonomy): Eukaryota > Metazoa > Arthropoda > Arachnida > Ixodida > Ixodidae > Rhipicephalus > Rhipicephalus microplus. The sequence continues at coordinate 178,446,530 of NC_134710.1, forward strand.
TCCAAAATCACCCCAAATGTTCCAATTCCAATGGAGACCACGTAGCGTCGTATGCTGGTTGTCCGAAACATCAGGTGGCTACTCGACTAAAGCGACCGGACCTTTTGTTTGGAAGAGCTCCGAAAAAGGGATCGCCTTGTCCGAATCCTGAAACGGTGCATCCACTCCCTGTGGCTTCAAAATCACAGAAGAGTACATCACCGCTATCATATGCGATGGTAGACAAACGTGCTTCTGCTCTGAAAAATGATAGTACAACCAAAACGGACAGTAGAGGACGATCACCTAGTGTTCAAAGGCAGAGAAGCGACAAGAGGACACCAAAATGTCAGCGACTCAGCGTAACCATGAGTTTACACCTTTCACCTCAGTAAGGCCAAAAGCACAAGAACAATGTGCACCAAAAACAAGGGATATCGATATGGTTATGGTAATGCTTTTCCTGGCATTGAAGGCAATTCTGCCTCTATTTCCGCATGTCAATGACCTTCCAGCGGTGAGCGCCGTCCTTTCATTAGAGCCTCCAGAAGTATACAACAAAAAATTGTTGCGTAGCTCAATGGCTCTACAATTGGAAAACTGTTTCCGCAATGCTCCTGTGCATGCTTCAGTGGAATGCTAATGGTCTTAAGTCTAAAAGCGCGTACTTTAGGAAGCTCGTCGCTCAGTATAGCTTCCCCATTTTGTGTCTAAATAAAATCAACGTAGGCTCTGGCATTAAGATTTCAAATGATGTGACATATCCATCAAGAATGACTTCACACTGGAGCAGGCCACTGGTATGTGTACGGCGTGAAATACCCTATTTTTTTTTATACTCGTCCGACTCAGACGTGCCAGAATTTGTAGGGTTCAAAATAGAATTCTACAAACTTACCATCACAGTAATATGTGTTTATTTGCAACTATTGACACGCATCACCGAATCATTCCTGGTTCATTTATTGGGTAAAGTCCAGGGACCTGCCCTCATCTGTGGAGATTTGAATGCATTCAATACCACGTGAGATAGTACTCATACCAATTCCCGTGGAAGAACACTTGAAAAAGCAATTCATAGATGTGCTCACCGTGTACTTGATGTTGAATCAGTAACGGTATGAAAGGGTTATAATTATGCCAGCTGTCTAGATTTTGCTATAGCCTTCCCTGACATTGCACGAGATATGAACTGGTGTACAGACCTTGGAACACGAGGCAGCGACCATTATCCAGTTCTCATGCAAGACCCACTCATGCAAGTGCAAACGACAACATTAACCTTAAAACTAACTCACTGGAAACTACTTCGTGAACATATTGGACGTGACTTGGTGATAGTTAATAAACTGGATATGTTTATGTCCTGAGTTCAAAGCAGTTACTCCCGTGCCACAATGTCAACAGCCCTCCGAACAGGTCACTATATCGTAGATGCAGACTATGAGCGCCAACGAGAAATTAGAACACGAGCAGAACGTCGCTATCACCGCACTGGGAGGCTAGAAGATTACAGGGAGAGTTAGGCCACACGCTTCCAATCTAACCGACACGTGCAGAAGTTAGGTCGGAAAGAATGGCATGATTTCTGCAATTCATTGACTCCATTTGCTCCACTTCCTAAAATCTGGCAAGCAACGACTGCTTTGTGTCATCCAGTATCCCAGCGAAGCCCATTAGGAGCATTGGCCATATCTCTTGGATCATCCGAACGTGGTTGCTAATAAGTTTTGCACAATTCTGACTGGGACTCGGCATTTGGTTCACAACACTACTGCACTGCCTGATTCTGTAGAGAAGCAAATCGAAGATGCATACGCTTTATCACATGATCAACTGGATAACATGTATTCTCTACTAGAGTTGAACACTGCTACATATTAACCCGTGTAAGAACGGCAACAGATCCAAACAATGTGTCATCCAGTGTCCTGAAAAATGGAGGCCCCAACGGCATGCCAGTTCTTCTACGGATATATAACGACAAGTTGACGAAGGCGTACGCTCCAACGTGTTGGAAGGTCGCGAGGACCGTCCCACTGCTAAACCCCGGTAAATCACCGCTTTCGCTCGACTCATTTCGACCAGTCAGCCTCACTAGCTGTGTATATAAAGTCGTGGAAAAAATGATTGACAGAAGATTACAGTGGCGGATTGAAGCTAACAACTCTCTTCCACAACAGATGGCTGGCTTCAGACGACGGCAATGCACTATGGACTGCGTCTTTGACCTCGTTACATTTGTAGAACATGAAACGAGTTGTGGAAACATTGCCGTCACGGCGTTCATAGATATAAGAAATGCGTTCGACTTTGTCAGCCACCTATCTGTGCTGTATGGGCTTACCTCACTAGCAGTTTATGATCGGATCCTTCAACTGATCGCCAACTGCTGCGTAACGGGCAAATGTACATTCCTACCAATAATGGAGACAGCGATCGCTTACACGTGCACATGAGCAGAGGTGTACCCCAAGTTCGCCTCTTTTCAATGCTGCAATTACAAATCTTCTAGAAGTGCTGCTTAAAGCCTTGAACATATCAATGTATGCAGATTACATATGCATATGGACGTCTCACAAATCACAGAAGTGATCAAACATCGACTTCAGCAATGATTAAACGCAATAAGTGATTACGCCAAAGAGCGAGGCATGCGAATTTCTCACGCCAAATTGGTAGTTCTGCCGTTCACAAGAAAGACAGTGAAAAACTTGAAACTTTATGTGGATGGCCAGAAAATTGAAATCGCACGAAGGCATCACTTCTTGGTGTTACCTTAGACAGCCAACTCAGACGGAGTCAGCATATTGCCGATCTACAAAATCAAGAGAACTACACCAATAATGTTATACGTTGCATAGCCGGAACAAAATGGGGTGGTACATCAGCGTCTCTACTTCACGTTCATTGTGGATTTATCTGACAGATTGTATACTCTGCGCCAGTTCTAAACAATGTCTTATCTCTGAGACGGCTCTACGCGGACTTCAGCTAAGCACCAAGCTTACGCATAAATCGGAGGGGGGGGGGGGGGGGGTTCCACCGGCGACATCAAGTTCTCTGACACTGGAAGAAGCAAGAGAACCAAACTTTATAGCGATTCGATATATGGGGAACTGCCGGCACTTCTTTCATCTAGTCACGCAACACCCTTCACATCCGCTCATATCAAACATCATGAACCGTGCCGGAGCGCAAATCCACCACGTGTCCCAACAGTACATTTCCCGGCTTCCTGTGTAGACACATTGGCCACTGGACCCAAACTACCTGTCATGGCTACTTGAGCTATAAACTATTTAAACGTCAATAGAAGGACTTTGCAGCAAACATGAAGGCTACACTCACGTGTACTCTGATGGCTCCGTCACCGAAAAGACAGCGACATCAGCTTTTATAATTGCGAAATTGCTCGAAAAATATGCATGTCGGTTGGGCCATCTCTCCTCTTCAATAACGTTGGAGCTCGTAGCGGTTTTGCTAGCCATAAGCTTTATTAAACTGTCAGCGACACCAAGAAAATGGGTGGAAGTTACAGACTCTCTGGCTGCACTCGCATGTGTGGAAAATGCAACTTCAAGACACAGTGATGTGCCTATATTATACGCTATATTAAAAGAACTTTCAGAAGATACGAAGTCGAATCATCGAGTGAATTTGGATGGGCTCCCAGTCACTGCATGCGGAATCAGGGAAAATGAAATGGCAGGGGAGTTGGTGAAAAGCACTCATCATTCTACGCAAACTCGCCTCATTCCTGTATCTCAATATGATGTAAATAAAAATTTAAGAACAACAAAACTTCAATTACGCTTGTCTACCTGGTTCACAGACAAAACAAAGGAATTAATCCCATATGCTGTTTATCCTAATATTGAATGCCAACTAGAGCATCATCTCCCTAGGTATAACGGCCCTATCATTCATCGCCTACGACTCGGAACTCCTTACACAAAGCACTCAGTACTTCGTATTCAGCATGCAACATCGTCAGCATGTTCATGCGGCCACGACGACGAGGATATCTATCACCTCTTGGTCGAATGTCCGAAACACGACACACACCGAATGCGACTCGAACAGGAACTTCATATGCTAGATCCCGAGTGACCGTTTGCGTTGAATAAAATACTAGGCCCATGGCTATCCAAAATAAATGGGAAGCTAAAATAAATGGCAAAGTAATGAAGGTGTTGTAATGCTTTTTCGAAGAAACAAAGATTTGTGACCAGTATACTGAGCGGACTGTAGTTAAAAGTGAACGTGGAGGCTACGTGTTTGTTCTGCCCATAGGAGAACTTTAGCACCTACCTGTAGGACAGTATGTATGTATAAAAATGCTATTTAGTTTTTTTTCTATTTTATATTTGTAACAATCAAGTGGAAAGGGGTAGCGGTCGCCAAGTAACGGTGACAACTCCTTGGTTTATTTTCTATTTCTATAAAAATATAATTACCAGAAATAGCCTACAAGTAATTGTTATAAAAGTGAAATCGCTAAAAATGCTTCGGAAGCATTTGGCTGACACCTCGCACCGCGCAAGAAAGGGCGCCACCGCCTCGCCAAAGGCGCGATGGCTTCTTTCACCAGCACTTCGCCGGCACTTTGTCGCTACATCTCAAGGAAGAAACAACCTGACGGAAGTCGTTGCAGACGATGCTCGCACCAGTCACATACCTTTATCATCCATTCACGTCACATAATACTAAATTTGGTGTATGTGAAGCTAGCGAAACGACCGTGAACGCATTATGAGCGTGGCATGTAGTCATGTTCCTACATTACACGTATGTCATGATTATCATGTTTGTACCAGTCATATACCTTCGTCATCCACTCACGTCACGTAATACTAAATTTAGTGTATGTGAAGCTCGCAAAACGACCGCGAGCGCACCATAAACGTGGCGTGTTGTCATGACTTACATGACACGCAGGTCATGATTTCCTCGTGAAGGCCCGTCACTTATGTTCCCCATGCAGTCATGTCATACCATACCAGTTTTGAGATATGTCTGGGGGTTCCACCGGCAACATCAAGTTCTCTGACAGTGGAAGAAGCAAGAGAACCCAACTTTATAGCAATTTGAAATATTGCCACGTTCCATTTCTCAAGTTTTGTTATCGCCCCAAAACACTACACAATTCTCAGCGCAAAACGCGCGTGCAGTTTTCGAGTAGCTTCCGGACTTTAGTAGATCATTTCGATAAAATCACGCCCACTCTGCGAACTGTACAGATTATTCTGGAACCTACGCCACCGCCAGCCATAACGCTAGAACATTCGATGGAAAGAGTATGAATGCCGACGCACTTCACCGCTTGTCAGTAGTTGATCGACGGCCGACGCTCCTTTCACTGCTATCAGCTGCTACTGTAATCGTACTTTCCGTTTACCGGGCGCAGGTTCGCCCAAATAAACAGTCAAATTCCGACGCAAAGTCTCCTGTCTTCGGCCACATCACGACCCCGTGACATCTGGTGGAGGTGCTGCTTCTTTATGTTCCGGACGCCCCCTTCAAGCCGCGACCCTAGCCCAAGCGGCAAATAAGACACGGACGCTAACCCTGAACAGCGAACAAGCCGCAGGCAGAGGGGACGACAACCAGAGTACGGGCCCCTTCCTGAAGCAGCCAGGCAGACCCGGATCCGGACATCAGCTACTGCTACCATGACCGCCCCCGTGCAGCCTGCACCACTCCTGCTCCGGCAACCCAAAGAGCCGCCAACTTTCCACGGTTCGCCACTGGAAGACCCGGAAAGCTGGGTCAAAAGGTTCGACCGCGTCGCCACCTTCAATGACTGGACAGACGATGACAAGCTCCGGCATGTGTATTTCGTCTTAGAAGATGCTGCTTGGACCTGGTTCGAGAATCAAGAGCGCAGCCTTACAACGTGGGACGTCTTTCGCGCCAGGTTCCTCACTACTTTCGCAAGTGTGGTGCGGAAGGAGAAGGCCGCAGCTTTTCTCGAAACCTGCATGCAGATGCCAAACGAAAACGTGGCGCTATTCACGGAAGATATGATTAAACTTTTCCGCCACGCTGACTCCGACATGTCCGAGGAGAAGAAAGTCCGTCTGCTCGTGCGAGGAGTAAAGCAGGAACTCTTCGCCGGGCTGATGAGAAACCCGCCAAAGACGGTTGCCGAATTAATTTTAGAAGCATCTATAATAGAGAAGACGCTCGAGATGCGCACGCGGCAATATAACCGTAGCTTCTCGTCTACAAGCTACGCCGGCATTCAAGCGCTTGGAACCATTGACTTGCGTGAGACGGTCCGAGTGATCGTGCAAGAAGAGCTGGGAAAATTACTTCCTTCAGCGCAGCCTCACGTGGAATCCATCGCGTACGTCGTACGCCAGGAGATCCAGCGATCGCTGGGCATTTCTCAGCCTCAAGAGCTTCAGCTGCAAGCCATGAGCTATGCTGCTGCAGCCCGCTGCCACGCCCCTCCTCCACGTGCACGCCAAAACACTGCCCCATCGCCAGACGCCATCACCGCCACCACCGCCACCACCCCCACCGACGTCCTACCGTTCGCCAGCGGCCCGGCGCAGTGCGCCGAGGAAGACTGACGTCTGGCGAACCCCTGACCACCGCCCACTCTGCTACCACTGCGGCGAGGCCGGACACACATACCGCCGTTGCTAGTACCGAGAAATGGGACTGCGTGGCTTCGCCATCAATGCACCGCGTCCACAGCCAGAAGAACGGCCACGTGACATCGCCGACTACCTGACAGGAACTCGGTGGACACCACGAAGCCCTTCCCGTTCACCGTCGCCCCGCCGCCACACATCACTGCACCACTGGCAATACTCTGGCCCAACGCGGGGCCGGTCTTTTAGCCAGTATCCGGGAAACTAAGGGCAGCAACCGATGGAGGTGCGGTCGCTGTGCGACGAACTACCGAAGATCCTCCGACGACGACGACGCCGCGACGAAGCTTTCCGAACACAACGCCAACCAGGCAAAGCCAGACAAACCACCGCCGGACGACAGCGTACCACCCACAGACCAATGGCCTCTCCGAGCTGCTAAACAAGACGATCGCAGACATGCTGTCAATGTACGTCGATGTCGAACACAAGACGTGGGACGCCATTCTTCCGTACGTGGCATTGGCATACAACACGGCGGTGCAGGAGACGACGCAGATATGTCCATACAAATTGGTCTACGGAAGGAGCCCTGCAACGACGCTCGATGCCATGTTACCCAACGTCAACGACAAAAAAAAAACGTCGATGTGAGTAAGTACCTTCAACGCGCCGAAGAAGCCCGACAACTCGCGCGTCTCCGCATCAAGAATCAACAGACGAACGACAGCCGCCGTTACAATCTTCGACGACGCTTCGTGGAATACCAGCCCGGTGAACGTGTTTGGGTGTGGACGCCAATACGCCGACGTGGACTCAATGAAAAGCTTCTGCGACGGTACACGGACCGTACAGGGTGGTTCGACGTCTCGGCCCACTTGATTACGAAGTTGTCTCCGACGGCATCACGAACTCTCAACGACGCCGATCGCGACCTGAAGTCGTCCATGTCGCGCGCCCCAAGCCGTTTCATGAGCGTTAACAAACTCAGTTTTTTTTATTATTATTGTATCGTAATTTATTCATTGTACTTTCTTGCATTATTCCTGTACCTTCATCTTTAGTTCAAGCATCGGGACGATGCCCTTTTCAGAGAGGGGGCATTGCCACGTTCCATTTCTCAAGTTTTGTTACCGCCCCCAAACACTACACGATTCTCAGCGCGAAATGCACGTGCAGTTTTCGAGAAGCTTCCGGACTGTAGTAGATCATTTCGATAAGATCACGCCCACTCTGCGAACTGTACAGATTATTCTGGAACCTACGCCACCGCCAGCGATAACGCTAGAACATTCGATGGCAAGAGTATATATGCCGACGCACTTCACCGCTTGTCAGTAGTTGATCGACGGCCGACGCTCCGTTCGCCGCTATCAGCCCAAGACTGCTACTGTAATCAGACTTTCCGTTTAACGGGCACAGGTTCGCCCAAATAAACAGTTAAATTCCAACGCAAAGTCTCCTGTCTTCGGCCACGTCATGACGCCGTGACAATACGGAGACCTGGTGGCACTTCTTTCATCTAGTCACGCAACACCCTTCACAACCGCTCATATCAAACATTGTGAACCGTGTTGTGGATTCGAACCTACTTGCATGTTTGTCCTTTGGCGAGCCTGTTGCTGCTGCTTGTCTAGTGTGTCGCACAGGAATGGTGAATAAACTGGAGGAAAAAGGAAAGCTCGTGCCTAGGATTTGGTAAACAGAAAGGGCAACCTTGTAATCACGAAGTGCCGAGACTGACAGGAAACGTTGCTCCTGAAATATATTATTTGGATTCCTGTGGTTTCCACCTATTATGTTTAGGGCTTGCTTTTGTAGTCGTCGAAGTCATCAGCGTACATCAATGTTTTTGGAAGATCATTTTTGTACAGTAAAAAAAAAACGCCAGGCCTGCGCGGAAGGCGCAGCACAGTCACAGCGAAAGCTAGAAAGCTCGGCCTTTCAGAGCCTTTTCAAAACATTCATTGGGTAACCACTGCAAGCACACTTGCTTGGTACTCACTAGGGCATTAATACTAATAAGCTTTTCGGTAGTACGCCGGCATTCGCTATGCTACTTTTTTTTTGCATTCTTCTTATAGAAACATGGTATCCGCTTAACACTTGCAAGGAATGTCCTGCCAATTGTTTATGAAGTGACCAACGACGATCAGGAATTGTGGCTGAAGTGGGTATATGCCACAGTTAATAGGGGAACGAGAACAAGCTTTTGTATTGGGTGTGAGTATTGGACGACCCATTCGTTACGCTGTTCGCATTGTGCGACGACTTATTGTTCTATCGCTATTTTAAAACCCTTTATAAATCGTATCAACGCGATTGCTTTCCCGAAATCACGCCTGCCTAAGGCAAGTTTGCCAACAAGTCACAAGCACCAGCGTAGCTCAGTGGCAGATTACTGGGCTGACACCCAGCGGGCCCGAGTTCGAGCTCCACTATGTGTTTGATGCTAGGTTTGCCAACAAGTCACTAGCACTGGCGTAATTCAGTGGTTTACAAATTGGCTGACACGCAGGGGACCCGGGTTGTGCGCCCCACTGTGTATTTAGTGCTAGGTTGTTGTTTTTTTCTAATTTCGCGCGATGTGGTTACGGACACCGGTGGTGGCGGCGGCGGACAACTGCGTGTGACCCGAGTTGTGATCTTATAACAGACTTTGCTGTAAAATTACCGGGTCTGATACGCATCCCTAAGGCACTCTATACTCATTGTGCTGTGTGCCGATTTGTTGTTTTTAATCACTACTTCGCTTTCTCAAGGACAAGTAGCTCGAGAAGAACTTTAGTGAACTCTCGCTGAAGCCATAACTTCCAAGCTTCTGTAGCAGTATGTCTTGGGGAACAGTATCGAATGCCTTTTCAATATCTAGAAAGACTGCTACTGCAATATTCCCCTTGTCCCGCCACGGTGGTCTAGTGGCTAAGGTACGTGGCTGCTGACCCGCAGGTCGCGGGTTTGAATCCCGGCTGCGGCGGCTGCATTTTCGATGGAGGCGGCAGTGTTGTAGGCCCGTGTTCTCAGATTTGGGTACACGTTAAAAAACCCCAGGTGGTCGAAATTTACGAAGCCCTCCATTATGGCGTCTCTCATAATCGTATGGTGGTTTTGGGACGTTAAACCCCACATATCAATCAAGCAATCAATCAATATTACCGTTGTGAATTGTGGTGTTTATAATGCGCGAAAGCATTAGAATAGCTGATGTTGTAGAACTTGCAAGAACAAATCGATGTCACTGTGGATATATGATGTCATTATCAATTAAAAGGCGTTTTAATTGATAGACAATCTGCTTTTCGGAAAGTGTGTTAACACAACTTCGGAGATTGGTCTGTAGTTTTCAGGATTATTTGAGTCCTTAGATCTGTATACAGGAACTACCTTGGCAATTTTTGATTTATATGGATATATATTACAGGTGAATGCATGTTTAAAAATGTGACATAGCGGAGCACAAAGAAGGTTAATGTTATCTTTGATAACTTTAGCTGGTATTCCGTCAACTTTAGTCACTTTTTTGTGGCATATTAGCCACGAAGATTTGATCTCATCTGCGGTAGTTTCCGTAAGGTTGAAATCGTTTCCAGTCGGCCTGGGGAGAGAGGGAGCAGATATCGACGAGTGATACCGACCAGCAAGGTTAGCACCAATGCTAGTAAAATATGGATGGAAATTGTCAGCAACAAGAAGGCGTTTTTTTTTTGCGTAAGCCTGTAACATGTGTGATTACTTTTTTGCATTGCTCCCTTCCCGACCAACGATATTGGTATAATACTCCCTTTTCAATTTCCGTTTTAATGCAACCGACTTATTTCTGTAGAACTTGAAACTTTCCCGGTAATACGTGTTGCTCCTGTTGTTTTTCCACTTCTTGTAGTACGAGTCCTTTAATTTCAATATTTTTAACAGGCTGTTGGTTATTCACGAACAGACAGCGTGATCGTAGTTGTGACGCGTACGTTAACGTGTTGACTCCCTAATCAGTCTGTTCATCAATTGCAGAAAGTTCTCACACTCAATTTCCATGTAATTATCATATACGCCCTCCAAGTCCACATCCTGGATCAATCAACTCAGCAGAACAAGATCTGCATACGTAGAACACTGTTATCGTAACGTGTTGACCTTTGTCGGGTATTTATAAGGAATAAGCATAAATGTCGGGTTATGATCAGTAATGCTCACATCATACACCCCAGCACTTACTTCCCATTCGGCGTGACATAACATATGATGCTATGTTAGGGTTCCATATCGTAATTGCTTGGTAGATTGACACTAACAGAGACCGAAGAAATAACAGACAAGGACAAGTGCGTTCGTGCCACTGGTATGTTAATAAACAGAAGTATAAATAAGTATGCAGTTTTTGAGTGCACCTTCCATTCAATAAGATTCCCCTTGTTCTCGTGAGTTCTTTCTTCATTCTGTTTTTCTAGTGTGGCACCAATGAGCAAACCTTAAGATTCTGTAACGTGCACTAAGCAAAAAGTGATATAATGATGCTTTGTTTACATAGCGATTCTGTGGTATTGTGCTGTCAACGAATATAAACGTTCAGTGCTCGATGTTATTTCTCTCTGTATACTCCAGCCACACACTTGTTAACCTTTGTTCCCCATTGCCTGGATCATCTGGCCTTTCCTCGCGCGGCCGTCCGGATGAGTGTGTGTCGGGCCCAGCAACATCCAGCCAAGAAAAATAAAGTAAAAACACGCGTTTTTTTTCTCTTGTTTATCTGTTTACCATGTTCGGTTGTTTTAATTTTTTAGCTGATGACAGTGGGTCTTCTTTTTTAGCACTTAAATATTTAGAGAATCCTTGCACCAGCAAGTTGGACATGAAGACATTACATGTTCCACGTATGATAGCTCGAATTTATGAAGAGAAGTCCGAGCAAACAGTGAATCAAAATATATTTGCCAACAATTACCATTTAATGCCATCATTCATATAAGATGTCATATCATATCGTGATTATGAATGCTTGTTTTGACAACCACCACTGTCTGTATTTAGCTGAGGAGTAAAATTCTCATAGGTACTTGAACCAATCACGAATTAGGAATTACGTTTGTCAAAGACGTTTATTATATGCATTATTAAAATGGAGCGATGATATTTAGTCTTCATCTGTCGCCAATGAAATCTTCTTTCCAAAGTAGATGGCACTTGCCTATAGATAGGACGCAGCGCTCGTCCTGTGTACCTACGCTGACCCAGAGATAAATTATATTGTATGCATCTTTCTTTACAGCTTCCACAACACGTCACCGAGACCCAAAAAGAAAGGTCTCCTCACCAGAGACCGCAGCTGTCATCAAGCGGCTAAAGAATGATGCGCAAAGGTATCGGAAGTCAGCTACAATAAAAATCCGGCGAAAAATTGCTATATAGAAAACACTCGAGAAGTTAAAGCATCATATCCCTGAGCTGTGCAAACTCTTGGCTAGCCAAGTGGCACTCCATTGTCGGAAGAGGAAGGGAAGGAGGTGGTCTCGAGAGTTGAAAAAATTCGTCTTGAATATGTATTTTCATGAGCCAAGCTCCTACCCCAATTCTCGGAAGGGCTGGCTTTGCCATCACCAAGGTCGCTTCAAAGCTGGCTGTCTGAAATTTCAATGACTCTCGGAATTATTTCTAGTGTATTGGGCATTCTTAAGCATGTAGCAAGACATTGGCTACTAGAAGATCGGACGTGCTTAATTACATTTGATGAATTGTCAGTGAGACCAAATTTACAGTCTGACATTAAACATGATGTAGTCATTTGATTTTCAGATGATGGCTCAGAGACGACAACAGTGGTGGCAAACGTAGCGTTTGTAGCACTCCTGGAATCTCGCAATTGTGGGTGATGCCTGTGGTGTTCGCTGTTGCCAAAATTGCTCTGCGTGGAAAATCAAGACACTGATACTGGCCTTGATAGTGCAGCTTGCAGAATGGGAGCTGTATGCCAAAGCCGCGGTGTGCGATCAGGGGTCAAGTAACAATAAATTATTTAATGAATTGGCAGCCACACTGGAAAATCCGTATTTTGAAGTGAACGGGAAAAACGTTTCTTGCTTCTTCGATACTTCACACCTATTGAGGTGCACAAGAAGTAACTTTCAAGCCCCTCACAAGCTTTTCATTGCCACAGAAATAGTAGACTCGACCTACAATTGTGAACAATAAAAGTGCTCTCACCCACTTGAAGTGAAATTGCCGAGAATTTCAACATTTATTTATATCTGCTTGAGGCACATGAAGGTCAAGTTCGTGGCGCATGTCTTGAGCGAGTCTTTGCCAATAGCAATGTCCGTCAATATTGCTCTTGGTAAGCTACCTGCAACCGTCAAATCTACTGCAGATTTTATAGAACAGATGGACAAGCTATTTGACTGCCTCAAATGCAAAATTGCCACCACCTGTTTTCCCGGTAAAATGAATTATGCTCTTAGTGCCACCTCCGAGCACCTGGCTTTTTTACGAGAGGCAATCCAACGAATATCGGGTTGGAGATTTGACAACCCTAGGCAGCCGCACACTATTCGTGGCTGGCTATAGTCACCATACAGGCTGTCCTTACGCTGGGTAAAGACCTCCATAAAATTTTAACTTCACTTGCCTCCTGACTCGTCGCCTCCAGCAAGACTCGCTGGAGAATATATTCGGCACTTTGAGGCAGAAGCATGGCTGCGATGAGCATTCAAACGTGTTTCAATTTATCGCTGCGTTGAAACACGTTTTCGTTGGGAAACTGTCAAACCTGTCATAGCGCGAGAATTGCGAAATTGTAGATTCGTACCTACTTGCACGTCTCTCCTTAGGCGAGCCTCGAGCTGAACAGGCTGTGATAACAGAAACGTTTTTCCCAAGCGAGACCTCAGGTGACGACCTCCTTGACATCACGGAAAAGAATGCTTTGTACTTCTTTGTCGGCGGCATCACGCAGCCATTCCTTAAAAACAGGTCAGCGGATTGTATATGGGAGCCATTCAGGAGTGGTGATCGGGCATTCTCAGGTTCCCATCAAACTTTAGCCATGCTAGTGTCTCGTAGTAAGGAAGGCGGACTTTTTGCTAGTTCGACACTGCCTTCTGTTGTTTTTTCGAGGTAGTGAAGGACATGGAGAAATGTTTTGTAGAACACATAGGTGTGGTCGCACATTTGTGCTGCATTAGTATACTGTGCTGAAAGATAGGCTAAACAGTGGTCTTCCCAAAGAAATATTTTGCTCTGAAAACTGTCGCTTGTACCTGCTGCGGCAATTTCGCAATGCACGGCTCATGCTGCAGGCCCTCAAAAAACGGCGTGACAGAAAGTCCGCTGCAAAAAGAAAGCTCCAGAAGCTTCAAAGTTATACAAAATTGTCTTACTAAGAACCTATTTCCGAAAGTGCAGTGGGCATTAAATGAATGCGCATTTCTTTGGGCATTCTCTTGAATAGGCTATTTTTACAAGACACTTTAGCGCATTCTTATGTCTGCGCAAACAGCGTACAAGGTATTGTCTTTTTGCAGAAATTCACAGCTCACACTGTTGTGCCATAATTCACTGCTGCGATACGCGAATTTTGAGATCTTGTCCTTGATGATGTGATGTTGCACAAGCACTAATACTAGTCAGCATTCTTGCCACGAACATTTTCATTTGAATGTCAAATTAGGAAGGAGCTCGTTCTAGAAAAGCCAAAAATATTTTGCTAAGTCAAGAAAATATGCCGTGCCAAAAGCAAGTGCACCAGAAAAGCTTGGGGCTTCCGCCGGTTTGTTAAGGCATCTTCAAAAGTCAAATACAAACTAACTCCAGTCTTATACAAAATTAATTGCAGAGCTCAGGTTTGTCCTACGCATCCAACATGATGCACGAAGCTGAGCTTATAAGCTCTATTAAAGAAAATACTTGATATTATTAAGGGATATTTCAGGAGTGTCATAAAAACCAGTCAGAAACACTAGCTCTCAGCTATCTACCCAGGCTGATTCATTATATGCAGTTGATCTGAATTACTTTTGTTAACGTTTTTCCACACCCAGAAGGTGTCCGTTCTCTGATACCTTTGCACATCAATGTGTCCTGGTCCAATTTCCGCAAGTGATTAACCATCTGCACTTGCCTATATTGAATTTACTCTTTTTCTGTCTGCTAGGTGACATTTGATGTTTGATGTAGGATTGTGATACTCATGCCTAACTGTAATAAAAATATGTGCATAACAAATTACGATGAATAACTACAGTATTTCTAGTGTAAAAATCTGTACTGATACCTTTTTAGCAATGCTACAGCTTTGAACGAGGGTTTACGCGATGTGTAGAAAAATAAAGCCACATGTTAAAATGTAAATAAAATTTGCTTTGTCAGTAACGGTACAAGGAAAAGCTGAGTTACATAGTCAATTCGCTTGCTATAGAAGGTTATTTTGTCTAGCAAGTTTGATAGAAAACACAAAAAGAAACTGGTAGTGTTGGGATCAGTCTGTTGGTCTTTTGCACTGCATGATAAGTGCATTGTTCACGAATGTGAACATGTTCTTATGAACCATCCTTTCTGGAGAATTGTGTAATGTACAGCCAGTGAACGTGATGACCCTTGTAGCGATATTCTACACACAATGAACCGTGTGAATACTTCTCTTACAGTTCATGTTACCAATGCAGAATGGGAACATTTGTATTTACTGCATGAGATAAACATCTATGGGCTATTGTTGCGTGTAGTTTTATCGTTTGAAATACGTTGCTAATAAAATGAGTGAATTAACCACTCTTTCCAACTACTCCTTCCTTGCCCACACAAAACTGTCACGCTTGAAAGCTTGCTGCCTCGCGCGCATTAAACTGAAAATAATTTCCAAACAAATGTGTCGTCGACGTGCTGAAAGTGTGGAAAAATAGTGACCTAAAGTAGGCAAAACAAAATATGCAGCAGTAACACAACCTGAAAAACAAAAAGCAAGCGGTGCTGTTTTCTGCTTGCGGCTGACACAACAGTCGCGTGCTCGTCGAGCGCATAGCAGGCGACAAGCAGCTCTGCGTTTTCTCCTCTCTCATGAACAAAAGCGTAGCCATAGCAGCAAAGCAATTTTTCATTGCTTTTTCGTTTCACAGTTTGCCTACCAAACACAAGGGGACAAATTGGCACTAATGATGCAATTGTCGCTTACCTGGGGGGGTATACCGGTATACTAGCTGACCTAACAATGGCTAAGCATAGTCACGCGGCTCAGCCGTCGAAAACGTAGAGTGGGGCAACGCTGGCTGTTGGCAACTAACTACGTGAATAATGTAAGTGCGAAATACAAACCAAGCTTCATTTAACGAAGTAATGACCACGCTCAATTTTTTTCAATAAATTGGGAAGTTCGTAAAATTGGGAAAAATATTTTCGGGCCCCTCAATATTTCAAATTTTAACGCAGCAACATCCAGAAGTCACCGTGGCATTGTATGTAGCCCATGCCTGTGCGTTTGAGTATTAAGTCAACGACAGCGGGACGGACATGGGCCAGACATGGGCCCTCTCATGTCCGGGTGATTCGAGTGAAGATGTGAAGCTACGACAGGCTGTCGTAATGAAAAAAAATAAGGAGACAGAACAATAATTGGTGCAAGCTGCTTCGTCGACGTGACCCAATATGGCACCATAAATAGTTCTGCAGCAGTGTCAATCAACCACAGGGGTTTGACTATTAACGCTGTTTAGGTAGGATGATCGTCGTCGTGTGCGGCTGAGCACATGGCCACTGTGTTGGCCCTTCTGGATGACAAACATGAACATATATTCACCGACTCCAGAGCCTTCGGCGTTGGCACCGTGTGTAAGAAAGCCTATCGCATACTGGAAGGCAAAAGCATCACCACCCACACTCTCACTTGGTTCTCCGATCACAAGGAATCCATGAGAAGGGCCCCACAAACCTGAACGGCCTGCCCACTCTAAGGCGCGAGGTCTCGCTTTCCGCTACTATCTACGTACGAAGGCAAGCCTACCAAAACTTGATTAACGCAGGATAGTACCCAGAATAAAATTCATCTACAAACTTTACCACGGTGACTTCAATTTATCGCGGGAATGCTATCTTAAGCAATCTTCAAAACTTTCAGTAAGCACAAATCATGAGAAAATTTTCCGGCAGCCACTCAGCCCAAATAATGCCCACAAGTTCGCTCTCTTTCTTCGCGCTATTTTTCACTGGAATGCGTTACCTGCAGAGGCAGTAAATGCTGTCTCGACAGATTCATTCATGGAACATATTGAAAGCTTACATTTTTTTTATAAAAGCGATGTATACTGAAAATAGCTTGATTTTTGTATGATTTAAGTGAGTTGTGTTCATTGGAAAAGTTTTTTGTGAAATTTTGTTGTCTGTTATGAATTATGTACTAAACATTATTATTACTTTTGAGTTGTGTACTTATGTTTTGTATAATACTTCAATTATACCAAGAAAGATATTGAGTGTATAAGGACACAATGCTTGTTTGTATTTTTGTATTTCACTCTTGAATGGGCCCTAGGAGGGCCTGCAGTAGCTGTAAATAAAATTAAAATAAATATAGAGAACTCTCCCTTCCGGCGCGCAGTTGTGGAGAACAGAGATCATCAGAATTACACAGCATTTAACTCGGCTGCAGGAACTTTAGAACTTTCCCCTTCCTAAGAAAAAGTTGAATCGAGCGCAGCCATTGGCTCTCAGACTATTTCAGACGGGTTCCTATCCAAGCACGGTTTTATTGCATTAAAGGTATTCTGGAACCTATCCTAATAGTTACTGCATGCACTGCAATGAATTCGCTAGCCTAGACCACAAGCTCTGGCGGTGACCCTCGTTAGGGGCCATGGACCAATCTAAGGAAGACAAGTGGCCATTCATCATCAAGAACCCCGATGTCGGGGCTCAACTGCACAGAGGGCCCAATAAGCCCACGACGTGGTATGGTCGGGCTTCGCCTGACATGACGTGGAAGTGGCCTGCTGCGCGTTGAGTCGTGCACCTCAGGACTTAAGATAAAAATTCGCATCCGTCCATCCAACTGAATCCAGGGATTGTGCGAGCAAGCTGAGCAAAAAAGGTAATGAGGGCTTGATTAGTGCTCTATGTCGCATAAACCATGAAATCACAAAAGTAGCTATAGGGTGTTCCTGTAGTATAATTTACAGGGGCGATAAAACACCGCTGCCCTTAGCGTCATCGGTTACGTAAGAGCGCTACCTGTGGTTGATGACTACATTGTATTATATGGTTACTGGCTGGGGAAAAGGAATTTATTCGTCAGATCGAAAAATTCCTCCTGAAATCGGGTTTCGTCAGATCAATTTTTATGTGTATGTACAACTTCTATTAGAAAATGAAGTGTTTACAATAAAGTGGGATAATTTCATAATTTCAAATAAAGTGGGATAATAACATTGCAGTTTCAGGACGTTGAAAATCAAGCAGCTTAATTTTAATTCATAATATTATTATCTGGGGATTTATGTCCTGAAACCACGATATGATATAAGAGAAGCCATAGGGGAGGGATCCGGAAATTTCGACCACCTGCTGTTCTTTAACGTGCACTGACACCGCACAGTACACGGGCCTCTACCACTCCGCCTCCACCTAAATACGACCTCCGCGGCCGGAATCGAACCCGCGACCTTTAGGTCAGCAGCCGAACACCTTAGTCACTGATCCACCTTGGTGGACTAACCTCATTTTGTTCCAAACTGGGAAAACACGCATAAATTAATGACATAGCTAATGCACACTATAATATGAAAAGAAGTTACGATAGCCCGAAGCTATTCTATTCATTTGTATTCCATGTTTGCCATTTACCCTGCCCGATTAAATAAAAAGGGAAAAATTACACCACCTGCCACTAAAGAGAATTATGTGGGGATGTGAAGCACTGCTGGTGTTCACTCGCGTTCCCATTTGTTGTTTCTATTTGTGTGTTTCTGTGTAAGTTTAATTTGCATGTGGAGTTGTGTATTTGTTGTGTACCGCTTATTACCCCCCCCCCACACACACACACGCCTCTTATTTATGTGTTTTGCCAAGTGTAAGCCACAAAGAGAACACTCCGACACGCCGCAATTTCTGCGAAACGAGCTCCTCAACACTCTCGCTTTAGAATATGTTCGTGCCACAGCTATCCCTTGTCTGTCACGCATTGGTTATGCCATACCGGGAAGATCACATAAAAAAGAAGGAAAAGGACGATTCAGTGTAACGTTCTCCTTTCACTATTTCTCAACCTAGAGGGGGCCCGGTGGCACGTTGAAAATGGATCACCTTAACTTGCTTCGTTTCTTCGTAACGCCGCTCATCATGTTTTCCTGGCAGCCTTTCCCGGTTCGGATCGAGAAGCAGCCAGACGGCGTTGTACCTGATGCTGGCGTTCCATACCCCACACCTGCAGACACACTGAACAAACAGTGACTACAGTTTCAACCAGGAGGGGTCATGATGACTGCATACCTGCTCAAACAGTCTGCGCAGAATCGCCGGTGAGGCAGGATCATTTTGGTCGCACTGCCAGCGCATGGATCGGACTTACGACGTACTATCCGCAACCAGCACTTTACCCACCCCACTGGAAAAGTCTATAAAGCCTGGTGAAACCATCGCTGCAATCAGTGGGCCCGGCGAACCGTTGAAAATGAATCGTCCTAACTTGCTTCGTCTCTTCGTAACGCACGTAACGCTTCAGCATTGGCTCTAAGCTAAACGTACTATATAGCTCTCGTGCATTGTTACTTCTGCCGAGCCCACAGCTATATCGTTTGTAATAATATATCGCTGTACATGCATGCTAATGAGAGTGCTTTTGTTAGCCGGTGATGTCGAAACTAATCCCGGCTCCGCTACTTAGGCTTCGAGTGACTTACTTGAAATATTCAGAGTGTACAGAGTGGGCAGTCAACTATGATCGAACAATTAGCTTCCATTAAAAAACGGTCTCTGAAAACAAAAAAGTTCAATGACATCAATGATAGGCTCGACAAGACTGAATGCGACCTTATCTCAATTCAAAGGTTTTTGGACGTTAAACCTCACAAATTAATCATAAAGTCAATTCAAAGTGTAGTGGTGAATTCACAAGGCAATGGCCAGTGGAACGATCTCTTAGTGCGAAGTGCGAGCGGTGTCCACGAGCTGTCGACGCTGGGCTGTTCGAACATTGCTGTCCGTACAGGCTGCTTGCCTACTACCTGGCGTCGTTATCAAACTTCATTGCAAAAGTATCAATCTGCAGCTTTAAAATATAGGAGCAGTCACGACCAACTGCAGTTCTCAGGTGTCTCAGCTGACTGCTTGCGTTGGATATATGAAATGTAGATCTCGAGGATGCAACCTAGTATTCTATGTAGCCTCGCAGACAGACAAACCGAGACATGGCGTGATTCAGAGGAATTGGTCAACCAGCATTGCGAAAAAAAAAATGTTCATATCACTATTCAAACACGCAACATCGAAAAAGCTCACAGGCTTGGCGCTTTTAAACATGGAAAGAATCGACCAATCATTGTCAAGTTTGCCCATTTCAAGGACAAAAACCACACTCTCTCTAGGGGCGGCAAGCTGAAAGGCTCATTCTATGGTATAAGTAAAAATTTTCCTCCGCACACACGCTTGGCCGTAGACGCTTGGCTGAATTTGGCAAGACTAGAAACAAAACCTACGTATTTTATCATCCTACTCAGACTGTTGTCAAGCACAAACGTTAGCAATTACCCAAGAAAGTCGGCAACCTATGTTAAGCGTCCTAAACATGATGCATCGCCCCGCCGTGGTGGTCTAGTGGCTAAGGTACTCGGCTGCTGACCCGCAGGTCGCGGGTTCGATTCCCGGCTGCGGCGGCTGCATTTCTGATGGAGGCGGAAATGTTGTAGGCCCGTGTACTCAGATTTTGGTGCACGTTAAAGAACCCCAGGTGGTCAAAATTTCCGGAGCCCTCCACTACGGCGTCCCTCATAATCAAATGGTGGTTTTGGGATGTTAAACCCCCCAAATCAATCAGTCAATAAACATGATGCATCAATTCTTTACAGTAATATTCATAGCCTCATACCAAAACGTGACGCCATAAGCAGCCTCGTTTCATCCACTTCGAGTAAAGTCGTACCAATTACCGAAACTTGGCTCAATTTTAGTCTCAGATGCTGAGCCCTTCCCTAACCTGCCTGAGTTCGATATTTTTCGCAAAGACAGAGACGTCACTCGCAGTGGCGGTGTGCTAATAGCAACTAATTTTAAATTGCAATGTTCCCTTGTAAGCGTGCAAACACCTTTAGAAATGTTGTGGGTCCACAGTGACGCAACCACGCCACGCGTGCTCTATAGCGTCTGTTACCGTTCACCCAGTTCTGAAAGTCAGTAGGACCGCGGTAAAAAGTGATTGCGCGAGAGTTGCTGGTTTGCTTTTATTTAATTTATGCGATAAAGCTTGAGGAGACATATCAGCCGGTGCGCTGCATTTGCTCCAGCTCGCAGCATTACTTTGACGGCACTCAGTCGAAGTGGACGACCGGATTAGCCCTGACCGCACAGACACTGCGGCACCCGCATGGAATCCCGCGAAGTGCTGCAGTGCCCGAGACTACCGAACGTTTCGTCGAGTTCCTGTTAACCTCTAGGACAGAGGAACTAACCTCCATGTGGAAGACGAAGGGATATACAGATGAAAACGTAGTTGTTACGCCCCCCCCCCCCCCCAAACCCTCATGGCACTCTTGGCCTTCGCATGAATGAGCTTCTGAGACCCGTTACATCGGTTACGCTGCGGCCCAGCCACTGGCTGTTCGCGCACTTACAAGGCACCGCCGTGTCTGACAATGTGCGTTGAGAAACCGTGGGATAATTGGCAACCTTTCGTCGCTGTTCAGCTTGCTTCGGATAGCTCTCTAAAGCAGGCGGGCTTACGACACGTGAAAACGTAGCCTACGTCGCGGGGAACGAGCGCCCGGTCGGACCTTTGGTGTGTTTTGTCATCTTGGCATGTCGTCAGAGGTTTCCGCGCTAATCCCATCGAATGGGCTTGTAATTAAAACTACGTGCGGAGAGCCAGCAGTTCCACTCATATCACACTAGGGACAGGTGCTAGGGACAGGGACTGTCCCGTCGGCAATAAGCTGACGTGTTACCAGGGTTGTCATTCTTATGGCTGCAAATCACATAACGCGTAGCTTTAAGTTTAGCTAACTGTGGGCCTGTTGAGCTTTCCCGTACCTATATGACCTTTTATTGCGATAGCAATTGTATGGATACTCTCGGCTGGATTTTGCCGCCGGCTTCGGCGTCGTCGTTGACGTCGCTATCACTCGACGTATATGTATACGAATCTATATGCATGAAAACTCAAGAAAGAAAAATGATGCAGAAAAAGACATCGGCGCGTGGAATTGATCGTGGGACCTCTGTACCGTGAGTGCCAGGCGTTATACACTGAGCCACCGGGGAACACGTCCTTGAACGTTCTAACGGCAAGCTATTCATATCTACCACTTACCGCTGGTGGGCATATCGAGAGAAAAATATCGTGTTTTCAGCGTTGCCAGCAAGATGGTGCATTGAGCGCGCGTCGCCACATCGTCAGGACGCAGCGGCGCGTGCTCTCATCTCTCATGGGTACTTTTCCCCGCAGAGAGAAGGAAAGTGGACGCCCACTCGCGCTCCCTTATCTCGCGGTGGAGAGGATCGTACGTCTTAGCTGGCTTTGGTCTTTCCCCAGAACAATTCTATTTTTAGTGGGCGCAAAAAGATCACTGCAATCATTGCACAGTCTCCGTTTGCGAAAAAAAAACAAGCTTTTCAGACACAGCTGAGTAACAACTAAGACGCTTATTCGCGTTCATTTGTACCTGTGAGTACGTTTCATGCGTCATTTGTGCGTGAGAAACGTGGGAAACGTTTCAATCTGCTTGCTATACTGTGCGTGACCTCGCAATTTGTTGTTATCGCGTTCATTGCTTCGCTTTTACGGCAAAGGTGTGACTCTTTCCAGTTTTGTTTTATTTGCATTTTGGATGTTGTGTTGTTTGGGGAGAGGGCATGAGCCCTCACGTGCACAAAGGTGAAGTTCTTGTGGCGGTTTTTTGATTGACCAAATGTACTGTCCTTACAGTGAACTAACAGGTGATGATTCGTCGACAAATATGTAAGGGCGGAGCACCGAGGGAATAAGAAGAGGTCCCGAAGTTCTGCCAGGCGTTCTGAACCACGCTTAAGATGTTAGGCACCGTCGGCTCTGACGAATTTTCTTTTTTTTTTGATAACTTTTATGTCCGTACGTATGTAAATTCTGTACAGTCGGTAAATACAAGTTTTTTTGGGTTGTACTAAAGATTTTCATAGTTTTTACTTCCCTTTCAAGCGACCAGTAAGTTATTGATTATAATTAGGATTTAACGTCCCAAAACCAGCATAGGATTATGAGAGACGCCGTAGTAGAGGGCTCCGGAAATTTCGACCACCAGGGGTTCTTTAACATGTGCCAAAATCGGAGCACACAGGCCTACAGCATTTTCGCCTTCACCGAAAATGCAGCCGTCGCCAGCGGAATTCGACCCGTGACCTGCGGGTCAGCAGCCGAGTATCTTAGCCACTAGACCACCGCGGCGGGGCGACCAGCAAGTCAATTGCCGCTATTTGATTAGCGGCAGTACGTTTCGTCCTCCCATTTTGCTTACCACATCGGGAGGTGTGTCTCGGGCGCCGAGTGCGTAGAGTTAGTTTTTCAACAACGAAAGAACCTGAATTTTAATGCGCAGAGAAAGGCAGACTGAGCTCCGCGGTGCGGTCGCGAGACACCGGTCAGAAAACTACGCGCGTGCTCGGTCATGATACCGCTGCTGAATCCGTTCACTCGCTCAGCGTGGAGATAGCGGTACCTGAACCCATCACAAGTGATTGGTTTGACTCAGCGAAGGAGCGAATACCACGCGGAGAAGAATGGCACCCGGGTGGTTGTAGCCAGGAATCTTTCGCTGTGGCGACAGCTGTTGGCAAGAATATTTGAGTTTGAGTTTGGTTTATTTTACCACGTACAGTTGTACAGTAAGTGGCTGGAACAGAGAAAAAAAGCTGTATAAAACAGCTTGACAAAGCCCTATATCCCCATGGCAACTGTGGCAACAAAACCGCAAAAGCAAAGCAAACACAGTACAGTTTAAACCAGGAATGCATATGCTTTGCTTCGAAACAAAAAGTTAAACAAACTTAAACAAACCAGAAACGCACATGCTAAACATCGAAAGGAAGAAGTAATCAAGCAGAAAATAATACCACACACAAACTGATAAAACATATTTCAAGTAGAAATATTAGAGAGCATACGAACATTTTCGCAATTATATTCCTAATTTATTCAGTGTATTCGGCAAACAATAACGCAATGTCTGAAAACCATAATTTGTGCGTGGTCTCGGCACATGCCAATATTCAGTGTCGGCTTAGGCGCGTCGAAGGATTTAATTGCAGGCTAGCTTGAATACGTATATAGGCGCTACCTTTTATGGTATCAGATCTAAAAGAGACTGCTAAAGAATATTCGCAGAGAAGATTTATTTTGATTATTTTATATTTAGCGAATAACTGTGAAGTATGGGCATTAAAAAGGAAGTTTGCAACAGATCGTAGCGCTTTTTTGTAAGATAATAATATTACTAATAGATTGCTTTGTTTCATTACCCCAAATTATGTTGCAATAACTCAGATTTGATGTAAAGAGTGCACTGAATATCAAAAGTTTTTGAGGAACTGGCAATAAACCCTGATATTTTCTCAAGACTCCCAAGACTTTGCAAAGCTTATTGTATAAATATTCCGTATGATAATCCCATTTCATGTGCCCATGGAAAACAACGCTCTAAGACTTCGTGGTGGAAGAGAATTCGATTATGCTGCTATTTAAGTTGAGATTGTAGGATTCAGTGAATTCATTGAGGGGGATTTTGAGCGAGAAAGAACAGCCTTTGTTTTGAAACATTTTATAACTAAAGTATTTTCAAGGGTCCAGCTGTATATTTTTAGTAATGTTGAGTTAGCAGTATTTACGAGATGACTAACATTCCTACCTGAGAAAAATAAGCATGTGTCGTCTGCGTACATTATGTATTGGACTGTAGGGTCAACATGCCCCGCCGTGGTGGTCTAGTGGTTAAGGTACTCGGCTGCTGAGCCGCTGGTCATTTGAAGCCCGGCTGCGGCGGCTGCATTTCCGATGGAGGCGGAAATGGTGTAGGCCCGTGTACTCAGATTTGGGCGCACGTTAAAGAACCCCAGGTGCTCAAAATTTCCGGAGCCCTCCACTACGGCGTCTCTCATAATCATACGGTGGTTTTGGGACGTTAAACCCCACATATCAATCATGTAGGGTCAACATGTACAATACCGTTTACAAATATAATGAACAAAAGGGGACCCAACAGGCTGCCTTGGGGAACACCATCTTTAACAGTTTGCAGGGATGAAATTTTCTTGTTTATAGATACACACTAGTGTCTGCCTGTTAGGTAGCTTCCGATCAGATTTAGGGCTACACCACGAATTCCGTAACACTGCAGCTTTGCTAATATTCTCGTGTGGTTTATTTTGTCGAATGCTTTCGACATATCTAAATTGCCATGGCGTGTCCATGTTGTGAATTGCCGGTGCATGGCCAGAAGGATAATCGCCGCGGCACAAGTCAGGCTATCTCAGAGAACCAGCTGATTTCGAATCTTGCAAAGCGCAGGTACGCCGAACACAAATAACGCTCGCTGCGCATCACCGCCATGGCAGTAGTAGTACTCAAAAAATGCTGTATAGCTAACTTCACTGTCCTATAACGTGGATGGCAGCTGTGGCTTCTCAGTAGGTAGACGATCAGTCACAGCTATCTACGCTCCGAAAAATTGCCCTATGGGGTTGACGGGGGTGCACGCGAATGTGACCCGTGGTCCCATTATTCATGTAGACCTTTGAATAGCCACATTTGACCCTGTGCGTGAATGAAATTATTCAGCACGAGGGGTCATTTGAATGACGTAAGGTAGATGATGGCTTAAGAGTTGTAGTGTCAGACTCCTCGCCGTTTGGTCCTAACTGCTTTAGAGAGCAGTTTTGCATATTACGGTTCGAGCACGACCAGCGGGAAGCAATTAGGCCGAAGTGGTCACACTGCGTATATGTTAGGTGTAGGGTGTGTTGTGACTACAGTGAACACTTATGAAGGAACGAGTGTTATATGCCATGTGACTGACTTTGATGCATGTCTTGCACTCTACAAGAACACTCGCGAATGGTGATGAAACTATTGAACATCATGCAATAGTGTGTGAAAACTTACCAAATGTATTCGCGTGAACTTTTTACGTGCCAATGTTTCTTGCGTTTTTTTTATTATTTTAAGAGCCAACAGTGCCCGATTATTCTGTGACATGTGTTGGAATGTGTATCATGTTCCTGAAAACACTTGCATTTTGTCCAAGGAATTGCCTGCGGCATAAATTTTAGTATTCTAATCTCTACATTGATGTCAGATGTCGCATGCAATGTAAGAGTTCGCGAACAGGCGTGCGGAGTGCGCAGTATTGACATGTTTTTACAGGTCTACTAGATATCACGTTATAATTGCATGATGTTTGCATAGGCTTGGTATATTTAGAGAGTGGGGCAGCTCACTAAATAGCTTCAACATGTCAGCTGGCGCTGTAGTCTGGCTTAGTTCATTGTTTTCTTTTACTTTTTTTTGAGCACCGAAAAAGAATTGGGGCATTTTACGCGGTTCCTTTTGCAGGATAGCATTTGCGCTCGCTGCTGCCGGCAGGGAGGGGCGTCACCACCGCGTAGTTGGGGGGGGGGGGGGGGAGACCCTTTTGTCGGACAGTTTAGCTACGGCTGTTAACCCGCCAAGAAGCACCCACTGGCTGAGCGTGGTCTGCTTTTTGTTGTGTTTACTTATGTAGCACTCTAAACAAGTTGTGAGAAGTCTTGGATGGGGGGGGGATGTAAGACCGCGATAAGAAGTGGTTGCGCGGCAGTTTTTTGTTTACATTTATTTACTATGTGCGGTAAGCTTGAGGAGGCATGTAAGCCGTTGCGCTGCATTTGCTCCGGTTGGCAGCATTACTTTGACGGCACTCAGTCGAAGTGTACGACCGGATTATCCTTGACCGCACAGGCACTGCGGCGCCCGCATGGCACCCCGCGAAGAACTGCAGCGCCTGAGACTACCGAGCGTTTTGAGTTCCTGTTAATCTGCAGTACAAAAGAAACAACCCCACGTGGGCGACGATGTGGTAGTAATGGAAGCGTTGCTGTTAGAGTTACTGTATATGACAATTACCTTATTTTCGCATCAATACAATGAATGATACGACGAGGCGGGCGAAAAAAGCTGTCGTTTGGACAGCTTGACGAGGAAGCTGGCCCCCTCATTGCATGCGCTTAACAGCAGTGATGCAACAACAAGAAACCAACATAAATCAGCATTATATTATACAAGACATATATGAAAAAAAAAACAATAATGTCTAAGTATACAAAATTACAATCTTTTGCAAAGACAAAGAAGAAGAAAATACCGCATTACAATAACGTTCTTCTTACGTGACCCCAATTATTCGTGCGCGCGAGATTTAGAAATGAGAGGAATCAGAAGAATGCTTTTGAAGAATTATTTGTCTTGAGTTCAAAATAACTATGTATGGCTTTAAAAGACATGTTCTCTAATTGTAGCCCTTCGCAAATAATCTGTTTAATAATCTTGGTAAGTTGTTTCCGAGTGTTTGTTTTCCATATATTGTTCGCACTGTTGGTATTTTCCAGTACTCCCTTTTACGTGTTGCATATACAGGGGTGTTTTCTTGTAACCTAAAAATGCGCTTAAGAAAATTTGATCTGGCTTTTAATTCTTGTTTATACGCCTTACACAAACGGTAATCATATAGTGTTGTGGCTGGAAGTACTCTATATTTTAAGAAATACTCACGTGGGTGGAAATGTCTTGGGACATTTTCAATTGTGCGTAAGAACTTTTTTTGTAGGACGTGTATTCTGTGTAGATTTCTTTGTGTAGTGGTGCCCCAAACTAAATGACAAAAGTCAGTCTGGATTGAAACAAACTGTTGAAAATTAGCATCATAATGTTCTGTGGCAGTATATGACGATTGCAGTAAACAATACTGGTCACTTGAGAGAGCTTTGTTACTAGGCAATTGACATGTGCATCCCAGCATAATGTTTCCTGAAAGACGACGCCTAATCTTTTAAAACTGGACATGAGGGCGATAGGTGGGGAGTTTACTGTTAAAGTTTTATTTACTACATCTTTTTTATTTTTACTGCGAAATAATATAGCTTTTGTTTTGTTTGTATTTAATTTGAAACTATTTTGAGATGCCCATTTGTCTAACTTTTGTAAGGTTAAGTTGGCTTCATCTATTAATTCATCAGCCGAATTCCCTACTAAAAAGATGCTAGTATCATCAGCGTAAATTATAAAGTTTGCCTGAAGGTTTATGGCAATAATATCATTAATATAGATATTAAAAAGGAATGGACCTAAGATACTACCTTGTGGCACACCTGAAGACACGGCAAAGGGACTAGAGAGATCCTGGTTTATGTCGACTCGCTGAATACGGTGTTGTAGATAGGACTTTATGAGTTCTGCCGCCTTGCCGCGGTAGCCATAGCGTAACAGTTTCTCTAATAGAAGGGTATGATTTATAAGATCGAATGCTTTAGTGAAGTCAACAAAAATTCCTAGGACTAATTTACTTTCGTTAAGTGCTGTTAATATTAAGTCTTTTTGAGCCAATAACGCCAGTTCAGTGCTAAGATCTTTGCGGAAACGAAATTGGAACGGTGTTATAAAATTATGTTTTTCTTCAAATTCAGGTACTGTATATGCTACCTTTAGGTAAAGATAGCATATACAGTACCTCTGGTCATTGTGACCCCCCACCCCCCCTTGACTGCCTCACGGCACTTTTGGCCTTCGCATGCATGGGCTTCTTCTGAGACCCCTCGCATCAGACTGTGGTCCAGCCACTGGCTGTTCGCGCGCTTACAAAGCACTGCCATGTTTGGCAACGTGCGTTGAGAAACAGTGCGATCATCGGCAACCTTTCGTCACGGTCCAGCTTGCTTCGGGTAGCGCTCCGAAGCGGGCGGGCTTGCGACAAGTGAAAGCGTAGCCTACGTCGCGGCGCGCAGAATGGGCGCCTGGACGGCGCCTTAGCATGTCTTCAGCGGTTTCCGCGCTAATCCTTTCAAGCGAGCTCGTAAGTAGAACCACGTGTGGAGATCCAGCAGTTCCACTTACAACGCACTGGGGACAGGCGGATTACTGTCCCGTCGGCAATAAGTTGGCGTGTTATGAGGGATGCCGTTCTTATGGCCGCAAATCCCATAACGCGTGGCTTTTAGTTTAGATAAGTGTGCGCCTACTTGCCCGTACCTCTATTACTTTTTCTCGTTTTGTTTTATTTGTATTTATATTGTTGTGTTTTTTGTGGAGAGGGCATGAGTTCTCAAGTGCACAAAGGTGGCGTCGTTGTGGTGGGTTTTTGACTTACCAAGTGTACTATCCTATCAGAGGATAAACAGGGCGACGATTCACCGACCGTTGTGTAAGGGCGGAGCACCGAGGGAATAAGAAGAGGCCCCGAAGTTCCGCCAGGCGTTTCGAACCGTTGACTCTGGCGAATACCATAGGGTCGCCCTACAGAAGACGGTTCATTTCCAAAGTATTTTATTTTATGTAAATTCTGTACAGTCTGTAAGTACAAATTTTTCTCAGCTTTACTAAATGTTCTCCATTGTTTTACGTTCTCATCAAGCGACCAGCAAGTCAATCGCCGCTATTTGCTTTGCGGCAGTGCGTTTCGTCCTCCCACTTTGCTATACCATGCACCTCGGTTGGTGCGTCTCAGGTGCAGAGTGGGCAGAGTTGGTTTGTCAACTACGAAAGAACCTGAATTTTACTGTTCCTTTGCATCCGATTTTCATAACACATTACGCAGTATAAAGCTTGCTAATCCTAATACGTCCCCCCACTTTGCTATACCATGCACCTCGGTTGGTGCGTTTCAGGTGCAGAGTGGGCAGAGTTAGTTTGTCAACTACGAAAGAACCTGAATTTTCACTATTCCTTTGCATCCGATTTTCATAACATATTACGCAGCATAAAGCTTGCTAATCCTAATACTCCGATCTTGCTTTTTGGCAATTTCAATTTTCCCTCCATTGACTGGTCAAAGTTATCAGCCTGCCAAATCACAGATAATATCTCCAATAAATTCTTACACACGTGCCTAGCGTTTGGTCTATCACAGCTTGTCACTTATCCTACACGCACAACTCATCATTCAAGCAACATTCTTGACCTTCTGCTTACGTCACATACTGATAGCTTTTCTCCCCTTACTTATATTAGAGGTCTCAGTGATCGCACCATTTATTGATGATTGATATGTGGGGTTTAACGTTCCGAAACCACCATATGATTATGGGAGACGCCGTAGTGAAGCGATCCAGTAATTTCGACCACCTGGGGTTCTTTAACGTGCACCCAAATCTGAGCACACGAGCCTACAGCATTTTCTCTCTCCATTGAAAATGCAGCCGTTGCAGCAGGGATTCGATCCCGTGACCAGCGGGTCAGCAGCCGACTACCTTAGCCACTTGACCACCGCGGCGTGGTACAGTGATCACACCGCGATTTACACTACCTTACTCTGTAACATGATTGAAAAATAGCGTGAAATCAAAGAAATCACTGACTCTTTGCAACAGAGCTGACTATGTCGCTATGAACAATGACTTAGCAGCCTTTTATAGTGATTTTTTCTCAACTGGTGATCAGCAATCCATCGAATCTGATTGGGCTATATTTAAATCCAAGAGGCAGATCTTAGTAAACCTTTACGTTCCAACGGTCACTATATGGGGAAGATCTCGTTCTCCCTGGCTTAACGTCACTCTATAACGTATAAAAATATGAAAAAATGACAGCTTCGTTCTGCCAGGCAGTCGAACTAACCGGGGACAAGTATAAAAGCACAGTCAAAGAATACGTGGCATTATTAGTATAGCAATTAAACTGTTTTTTTTTCAATCACCCTTTCTAGTATGCTTCGGATCAACCCAAGCCGCTTTCGGAAAATAATAAAACTGGACAATCAAACTACGCTTTCTCTTTCTGACAGTTCCGTATCAGTGTTGCGGAGGGGCACCTTCATTCTATTTCAATTCTATTCCGTGGTATCGCAACTTGCCATAATTCCATTCTTTTCAATTCCTCGAAATGAAAAAACTTAGCCCATTCCCACAGCGGGAATAGCCAACAAGTTGAATCTATCCCTACAATTCCTCAACGTAAGAAAGGTGCATCTTGATAGCTTTATCGAGCTAAGAATGATTGCAATGAAGTGAAGAAAAGACGACGGCGTCAATAAACCACGTCACAGTAACAACATAAAGTTGGTGTCAGCAGATGCATGATAACGGCAAAACTACGCTAAACACGTTACCACAGTCGAGGGATAGTAGCTTGGTGACATATCCTGATACAACAACACAACTAGTTCCTACAGGGGCAGTTCTCCCGCTGCCTATGATATTTTCATGGTCAGCACAATCTTTAAAAAAGTTTCTAAACAGTTGGCAACGCATGCATTTACTTATTTCGAGCGTATTTTACTACCTTCTCGGCATTGCTTTACTATAGCCAGCAGCTATAGGGAAGCTTTAAACTTCTGCGTTACTAACCAGGAATGCTGTCTTGGCCATTTTGAAATTTTAACTAGGTAATTAAGCCACATACGTTCACAGATTTCTCGTGAACACCACCGTGTATCTTGCAGGTATACCATGACACTTTTAAGAAAAATTTAGACCAATCTTAATTTGGTCGATTACTTTAGAATAGATTTCGTGTTAAGTGATGACACACATGTATAGAAGGGAAGACAAAGATGTATACAAAACATCCATTATTTTTCTTAATTCTATGGTTTCTAACCTGTACACAGTGTGCTATTACAAAGAAGGAGCATCAATAGCCTTCAAACGGCTGCTACAGTATGCGATACCGGTTACGTTTTGATATTCATGTGCGTGTTCGCGTGTATGTCCTCGTCTGTGTTTCGTTCGATATGCCTCTATGTATGCTGCTGTGATGCGTACTTGTCATGGTAATTACATGAAGTAATTATAGAGGCCACCAAATTATTCTACGTGGACAATTTCACTTCGCTTATTATCTTATATGTACTTCTGTGATTGAAATATCTTCATGTGGCAATGTAAATTCAAATATAAATGCATTTTAACCAAAAATTCAGTAATGTATTATTTATTCAAGTCAGTACTATTCACGAACCGCTTTGCAAACTAGGAAGTTTCACTAATCAGCATTTTTTACTATACCTTCACTTACTAGGAGGTTAGTGCTTTTTGTGAAAAGAAAGCGGTTGGCATTTAGTTAGTGAATAAGCAGGCCTTTTTTTTTTCGAAGAGTTCATGTTTAAACGAATGATGTTTCAATGTTGTTGAAGCTTAAATACGTTAATGCTAAAATGATGACTTAGTAAATTGTCATGTAGAGATTCAGGGAGGCACCACTTTGGTTAAGTTGGATCGCCTGCTTTGGCTGGCTATTCGAACCAATGCTTTCTTCAGTCTATTCTACCGCTTTCAGTATGGTTCATACAGTAGAGCAGTTCATCGCAGAGCACACTTTTCATCGTGTATGAATGTGTGCTGCGCTGACCTACAGACATTTGCGATAGAAATTCAGGCAAAGGTGTGTGGGTAGGGGGGGGGACCGTATTGCAAAAAAAAAAAAGGGGGGGGGGGGGGGTAATATGCAGCGAGAGTGCGCGAAAGCTGGTATACGAAAGCTTTCAGTAAACGCAAGCATCGCACCAGCGTCAATACGCATCACAACTTAAGGAAACATTTTTTCGATTATGCGTACGACTCACTGGCGGAGGCAGAAGCAAAAACAAAGTGAAGGATGGGGAGACAGCTGAGGCGACACCAAAAGGGGGAAAAAATGACAAGGTTTAAGGGGGGCATGCCGCCACCGTATAGTTCCGCAAGACGGATACCATGGCATAGAGCCGCGGTTACGCGAATAATAAAGAAAATAAAACTTCGTAGCAACACGGTCTATATATATAAGCAAAGAATTATAGTACGTGCCTTGCTTGTAAATGCACCATGCTCATAATCAGCCAAGCCTTTTTAAGCTACTGCTTTATTGTTAATTTCGAGGGTCTGACTTACTCATGTTTAAAGTTTGAACAACAGCACGTCGACGAAAATGTCCTCTATTTTCGGAAAAAGACGTTTTTTTTTTCTATTCACATTTCATTCCTCCAAGCTTCGTCGCCATTATATTCCCATTCTATTCTGGGGTCGCGAAAACGTGGAACGATTCCGGATTCATTCCAGTTCCGGAGTGGCAACTCCGCAACACTATTCTGGATCCCCTATTGCCAATTGTGACGTTCCATCTGTCTTCAACTCTACATTTTGCTCCGTGTTTACTAAAGAAGTTAGCTGTGAACTTCTTGAATATCCACATTTTGATTTTCCGTCAGTGCCGAAGATTGAGTTCAGCTCAGAGCGAATCAATAATGTAATCAACCAAATGAAAATTCGTCATCGTGTGGTATAGATGGCATCAATGCCAAAATTCTTAAGTGTACCAAACACGTCTGTGGTCCCATACTATCAATCATTTTTCAACAGTCGCTCGAGACAGGTGAAGTCCCATTAGACTGGCGAATTAGGAAGATTATTCCGGTTTTCAGGAAGGGCGATCGCTTATTTGCAGGTATATAACTAACACCCCATCCCGCTTACTAGTGTTTGTTCTAAGATCATGGAACATGTCATCTTTTCTCATATTACCAGCTTTTTATCATCTGTAAGTTTTTTTTCACCCCAACCAGCATGGCTTTCGTAAAGGTCACTCATGCGAGACCCAACTAGCATAATTCCTGCATGACATTATTCCTTCACATAGATCATAACATCCCAGTCGATACACTGTTTCTAGACTTCGATAAAGCCTTTGACATGGTGCCCCATTATCGTCTCCCACTAAAAGTATCGCGTCTAAGCCTTCACCAGCATGTTTTCAACTGACTCAAAGTATTCCTAACAAACCGAAAACAATTTGTGCAATTTAATAACCTTTCCTCCAACCTCTCTTCAGTCCTGTCTGGCGTGCCCCAGGGTACCGTCCTCAGGCCTCTCTTATTCTTAATATATATCAACGACATTCTTCTTCCTGTTGAATCTAACACCCGCCTTTTTGCCGACAATTCTGTGCTTCAGCGCCCAATACATAGCTCTACCGATATTTCTTCCCTACAGCATGACCTTTGCCCCGCCGCGGTGGTCTAGTGGCTAAGGTACTCGGCTGTTGACCCGCAGGTCGCGGGTCCGATTCCCGGCTGCGGCGGCTGCATTTCCGATGGAGGCGGAAATGTTGGAGGCCCGTGTACTCAGATTTGGGTGCACGTTAAAGAACCCCAGGTGGTCAAAATTTCCGGAGCCCTCCACTACGGCGTCTCTCGTAATCAAATGGTGGTTTTGGGACGTTAAACCCCACAAATCAATCAATCAATACAGCATGACCTTTTACGCGTTCAGCAGTGGTGTAGCCCCTGATTGATGTCACTTAGTACAAATAAAGCATTTTTTGGGACGTTAAACCCCACATGTCAATCAATCATTACAAATAAAGCATTGCTCACTTCTTTCCATCGTCGTAGAAACTACGCTCCAGCTACTTACATCATCAACAACGGTCGTATAGCTGCTACCAACTCGATAAAATAGCTAAGTGTCCATCTTTCGAGCGAACTATCATGGGGTGACCACATAGATCACATAACTCACTCCGCTAACCCTGACCTTGGTTACATACGTCGTAACATTTTCATGGCACCACATCCCGTTAAACTACTCGCTTATATCGCCATCATCAGACCTAAACTTGAATATGCATCTGCCGTGCCGCCACCAAACTAATCATATTAAAATTTTGGAGTCTGTCCAGAACCCAGCAGCCAGATCCATTCTTCCAGATTACTCCCGTTACTCCAAAATCTCTAACCTAAAAAAAAAACAGTTAACGCTTCCTACTCTCGCTCTTCGTCGTCGTATTGCACGTCTCTGTCTTTCCCGCATTTTTTTTTCTTTTTTTTCGTCCAGCCACACGTGACAACTAGTTCACCTAACAGGCCCATCGAGGCCATCGCACAAGTCATTCAAACGCTGTGATTTCGCCACGTGCTCCCACCACATCATTTGAGCAGTCATTCTTCTTGCGCACCTCCCGAGACTGGAATGGCCTTCCGGAAGACGCAGCAGTCATTCGCGATTCTACGCGCTTCAAGAATGCCATCCAAGAAGCAGGCTCAGCTGTATCTTAACCATTACTTTTGATACTGCTTTTTTTTAGATGCGGAGCATCTTATACTCGCGCCTTGCAGTGCGCCGTCCGCGCCGTCCGCGCCGTCCGCACCGCTTCTCGAACATTCGACAGCTGACGCGCGCGCATGCGCCGTCGCGCTGTCGCCCACTCTTCCACCATCTGTGCATCCCTTCCTCCTCTACACACCGCGCGCGCTTCACTCCTCCACCATCTGTGCACCCTTCCTCCTCTACACACCGCGTTCGACATCTACAATTCTCCTGATTCTCCAGTGGACGCGCATGTGGCGTCGCGCTTCGAGAACATTCAACAGCTGACAGTGCATGCGCCGTCGTGCTGTATATATACTCAAGGTCGGCGCTCGCTCGCTCAGTTGCCGCTCGTCGGTTGGTTTGTACGGCGCGTCGACGTCCAAGGTCGCGGTGAAATGAATTCCAACGAATCCACAAACACAATGATCGACGTCCCTTCGACCAGCGCCGCCCTTTCGCATACGTGTGTACGTGTTCACTCATTTAACACCCCCTCCTACAACCACGTTAACCAATTTAGCCATCGACCCAAGTAAGTCGCCATTTAACACCCCATTTCACAACCACGTTAACCAATTTAGCCATCGACCCAAGTAAGTCGCACTTTAACACCCCGTTAACCAATTATATGGTCCGCATCCTCCTCAGTGTTCCCCCGAGGGAAGCTGCGGGCAATTTTTATGTCGCCCACCCCTCATGTAAGGTTCCATACGGAATATTTAGGATATAATACAAAAATTTTAAAAAATATTTCAGGCCGGGCCAGCGTCGCCTATCTGTCCGGAACGTCACAAAACCGCGATACGTCCAAATGACGTGTTGTCTCTATGCAGCCCACTATTTTTTCGAGCAAAAATGCCATGTGTTTGTTCTAAATAGCCGGGAAGTGCCCCTTTCTGAAAGTGGTCTCGAAGTGATGGGTATAAGCATTTGCTACTGATCACTCGCTGTTTCGTCGTCGTTTACGTGATGCCGAATTGAGGCGAGTGTACAGTGCGCTTTTTTCCTCCCGATGACGTCTCGAATCAAGAGTTTTTTCTGCGTTGCATCCTTCCCTCGAGCGTCGGCATCGGCAAGCCGTCTTTCTTATTCTTTCTATCTTTCGAGCACGTGGAAAGGCACAGCGGTTGGCGCATTTTGAGTTTACAATGCGTGTTCCTCATGAATTTTCACAGAGTCGGAATTTCCCTAACTTGTTGGAATTGTACTTCATGCTAAATTTGCAATTTTATGCTATAGATGGCTTTTGTTCCACCATCTTTAAATATCCTCATGAAGTATTCATACAAACTGCTCCACCTTATTATATACCACCGGTAGAACTTAGAGCAATCATTTCGATAAAACCTACTAGTGGGGTATAGTGCGGGCATATAGGGAATCAAAGCTCAAGTTTGCGGAGCGATTACAACGCCGGCCTGGCTCTGGCGGCAAGCTCCGGAGAAATTGAGGAAAGGCGTGGCAGAGGGCGCAGGCGATTCAGTGTGTTTCGCCCACGGTGTTAGAATAGTAGAAACTATTCTTACACCGTGGTTTCGCCTAAGCGGGAGCGCGTGCGACATGCGCAGAACGCGCAAGGTATACATTCAAATACGTCGTGAAAGTTCGGGTGAAAAACCGGTTCGGAAGCTACTGCCAGCGACATCAGCACGGGGAGTTATGGGAGTTGCGATTGAAGCGCGACTATGTGTGGAGGGAACAAACACTAATAGTGAGAAATCCAGTTTGATTCAAAGTCGAAGCAATTGCTATGTTTTACAAATGACATTTCCTTCAACAGTATTACGCATAGGTGTAATAAAAAATTATGACAGTTTTTTTTATTATTACGGAAAATCTTTTTCTAGTGCGCTCTTCCCACGCTATTATTACTCGCTGCTGCCGTTGCACTGCATGGAAAGGCACCCTCGTAAAATTCGTCCGCGATGACACACCCCCTCACGTGTTTTAGTGTTCCGCACTTGTTTGCGTTCTCTGCTGTGTACGAAGTTGGTAGGTGCGTTTTATCGTTCGTGAATGTCATGACTGCAGCGTCCAATGGGTGTGGAACGAGGCGGATAACTTTTAACGCCGAGTGCTTTCGTCGTACCTGCGGAAATGATGTGCTGTGCAAGGATGCAGGTGCAACAAACGTATGCCTAGTGACCCATGTCTTCTAGATAAGAAACAAGAATAATGGTTTGGTATGCACTGCTCGCCAGACTTTCATCCATCAGTACACCTGCAGCCCGGTTTATTTTTTGAGCATGCAGTGCCTACTATTATCCGCGTTGTCGGTGATGGTGCATTCAGACGACGGACCGAATCCGGATTTCTCGTGAACGCGGACTGGTAATCCGCGGATGATCCGCCTGCAGGCGCATCCACACGACGGACGGTGTCCTAGGAGAAAACAGCCGGATTACCCTCGACAGTAGGTTCGGCGCTCACCTGCGCGCGTTGAAAGCAGACCGGTTTGAGAGTATTCAACATGGATGCCCGCAAGAAGCGACGCTTTACTGCGATGTCTGTCGCGTTGTGACAAATGAACAAGGAGTGTTATTCTTTCAGGAGAAAAAGGAGTTGCTGGCAGAATGTTCTTTAAACTAAATTGTTCCCCACTTGTAGAACTTCTGAACGCGTATCCCATCCTTTTTTTAGAAGCGGCACGTCGCCGGTTGCAGAAGTTAGAATATTTCACCATCATGACGGCTAAGAATCTCGCGTGTCAAACGACGGCGACAACATTTCCCGAACCACCAAAAGTGATTTCTGCGTATTTAATCACCTGAGAACAAAGCCCCCGGAAACTAAGTAAACCATGCTCAAGCGTAGATGATGCCGACCAGTCATGCAGCTATTCGCGAGCCATGGAGGACATGCCGCGAGCAGAAGAAAAGTGTACTGGTTGCCAGAAACCCCGAGCTAATCCGCTGAAGTATCGGCTTTCCCCCGCCAGAATCCCGATGTGAGAAACAGGTTGCGGTCATCCGTCCGCGAGCCCCGCGGACGAGTCGCGGTCGAGGGGAATCGCTGATGTGAGGTCACGTGACGCGCCGTCCGTCCCGCCTCATCCGGATTCGGTCCGTCGTCTGAATGCACCAGTAGCAGATCGCCAAGTTATCTATCCCGCTACAATTCGCGTATCTGCATTCGCATACGTAGTGGTAATATATCGGAGCATAATGCAAAAAAAAAAAGTAACGCAAGTAGTGTCGCAGACTTTTTTTATGTTCATTACCATTATGTGCAATATAATAAATTTAAGTTCAATGATTCAGACCATTTAATAAACCTAAAATGTAATAATTTACGTGTGACTAGGCACCATTTCTCCCTGTTAAAACTAAAGAACACGAGCATTGTGCATGCTAAAGAACCTGCGTACGTGTGATGCAAATGAGCAACGCTGCAGATATGACATGTGTACGCTGTTGGTTGTTTTAATTCATCTGCGGAAGATGCCTTGAACACCGAATAAAAGTTCGAAGAACAGGTTGTCTTGTAAAACCGAGACAAAGTGAACGGTATAGTACACTTAAACATCACTATCTAGTCATGAGTCAGTGTTAGATTAGCTGGCGTTGACTTGAAGCGCACTCGTGCATGGATGACTCACCTGCAATTGCCTTATCGCGTGCCCTTAGTGATCGGGAGCCTATGAAAAATAATTTCAGATCAAACTTTGCGCTATTGCACACAAATTGACGTCACTTGTTTAATAGCTATTGCGTCACATTTGCTTTATTTTTTGTTCCACAGGGAGTGTTCCCTCCTAACAGAGATGGCGCTAAGCCCCGTGAGCAGTTGAGCAGCTGCCATTTTCTGAACGTATGGGCTTCTATGGGACCTTCGCTACCAGTTGTATATACCTTGGAACGTGTTCTGCAGTCGGTGCGGGAAACTTCGGTGCCATGCCGTCAGCTTGTCGGGCTAAAATGAGACGCTGGCTGTGCGAAGTGGCCTTTCCGCGATGACAGAAGCGACCCCACGGAAGCGTCGGTGAGGTCCGAAGTATTGTGTCGTGGGCTGCCACCAATGCAGGCAACACCAAGGAACGTTTTCCACGTGTAAAGTTGTATCGGTTCCCCGGAAAGTCATGCAGGGGTACCGATCACTGAGCCGCGTTCTAGAAAGATAGAGCAAGCATCACACGAGTGTTGGAACAAGCGAGGCGAGCACTTCAATATTATTCGCAGTGGTTTAAGGTCAGCTTACTGCCTCGCGGCGAAGTCAGTGTGTCATGCTTCCGCGGCACGGAGGACACGACTCTAAAACTTCTCGGACATTTTAGTCCCATGGCCTTATAACTTTAATTTTTTTTTTCAGCACGCCGCAAACTTTTGCTCATGACAGTACATGGCTGCTGCTAGATACCACAACAAAACAACAATTGTATGATCTTCATAAACGTCATTGCAGCACATCAATAGAGTACGTCGCTTCATGTCAATTAGAATAAGACTTACCTCGCTAGGCATACATCGTACTCGGTATTGTCAGGGACCTCAGAAATGCATTTCGCAGTGACTCATGCGTCCTCATCTTCTATCGTCTGTCATAAACGTGACTAACGAGCTTTACTCACTTTTTTATATTGGCTTTTCGGAAGTGCTTGTTCAGCTCAGCGGTCTTTTTGAAGCCGCATTGCAGGCGGTACATTTGAGGTGACTCAAATGCACCGTGCGTGTTCTGCACGTAAGCGAGCGGCTGCGCGTTGGCGGGAAGGGAAAACGCGCGATATCGGGCATGTATATCGGACGTTGTTTTCCCTTCCCGCTGACGCGCGACAGACATCCCCAATTTCTACTTTTATGCCAGAGATGGTACTGCCGATGGATGGATGGATGGATGGATGGATGGAT
Organism: Rhipicephalus microplus; assembly: GCF_043290135.1. NCBI lineage: Eukaryota > Metazoa > Arthropoda > Arachnida > Ixodida > Ixodidae > Rhipicephalus > Rhipicephalus microplus. Next base: position 178,486,413 of record NC_134710.1, read on the forward strand.
GGATGGATGGATGGATGGATGGATGGATGGATGGATGGATGGATGGATGGATGGATGGATGGATGGATGGATGGATGGGTAGATATGCCTGTGCCCTTTAATACGAGCGGTGGCTAGTGCCACCAAGCCGTAATACTTAATCAACTAAAAACTAGATTTATTTCTTTTTCCTTTAAATAGGGAGGTTGAGTATTTGTACTTTGCAGTGAAGGGCTTAATTTTCACTTGTGCCTTGACTTTAGCCACCAATCAGATAACCTCCTTCTAGTTAATTCTACCCGCTTAAAGTCTATTTTGCCCTCACTGTCCCTAAACCCCAGTGCTTTGAAAAACTCTGCGCCATCAACCTGAACTAAAGGGTGAAGCCCTTTACTGAACATTATCAAGTGTTCGGCAGTTTCCTTTTCTTCTCCACACGCACAGCATACCGTGTCTACCCCTTCGTATTTGGCCCGATATGTCTTGGTGCCGGATGTATGGATGAATGGATGGATGGATATGGCTGTACCCTTTAGATTGGGCGGTGGCTAGCGCCACCAAGCCGTAATACTTAATGAACCAAAAACTATATTTATTTTTCGCCTTTAAATAGTGAGGTTGGGAATTCGTACTTTGCAGTGAAGGGTTTAAATTTCACTCGTGCCTTGACTTTAGCCACCAATCAGATAACCTCCTTCTAGTTAATTCTACCCGCTTAACGTCTATTTTGCCCTCCCTGTCCCTAAACCTCAGTGCTTTGAAAAATTCTGCGCCATCATCCTGAACAATAGGGTTACGCCCTTTACAGAACATTATCAAGTGTTCGGCAGTTTCTTCTTCCTCTCCACACGCACTGCATACCATGTCTACCCCTTCGTATTTGGCCCCATATGTCTTGGTTCGCATTACTCCTGTCTTGGCCTCAAACAGTAGAGAACTACCCCGAGTATTATCATAGATCCTTTCCTTGGTAATTTCCTGCTTAAAAGTTCGATAGATCTCTAGTGCACACTTCTTAATCATGCCAATTCTCCGCATATCGGTCTCAGCTTCCTGCACCTCCTTCTTAACCGATAATTCTTTTTGGTTTGGCCCCCTGCTGTTTTCTAAGTATTTTCCAGTCAATTTTCTGGTTCGCTTCCTCCATTTTGTATCAACATTCTTCATGTACAAGTAGCTGAATACCTTTCCAGCCCAACGCTCCTCCTCCATTTCTCTCAATCGCTTCTCAAATTTTGTCTTGCTGCTAGCTTCCCTGCCCTCAAATGATGTCCATCCCATATCACCTTCTACTTTCTGATTTGGTGTATTCCCGTAAGCTCCTAAGGCAAGCCTGCCTATTCCACGTTGCTTAATTTCTAATCTTGCTTGAACTTCTGATCTCATGCACAAGACTGCATTGCCGAACGTCAGCCCAGGAACCATGACCCCTTTCCATATTCCTCTCACAACATCATACCTATTGTAATTCAATAGTGCCCTGTTTTTCATTACCGCTGCATTCCTGTTACCTTTAGTCATCACATATATTTCGTGTTCCCTTAGGTACTCGGTCCCATCGCTTATCTATACGCCCAGATATTTGTATTTATCTGTTCTCTCTAGCGTGACCTCCTGTATTCTAAGCTCACTATCTTCGTTATCATTGAAAATCGTGACTCCTGATTTTTCCTTACTGAATCTAAAACCTAACCTATCTCCCTCATTACTGCAGATGTCCATCAATCTCTGCAAATCTTTCTTGTTGTCGGCCATTAGCACTATATAATCTGCGTACATTAATGCTGGTAGTGCCTGATCAATGAGTTTTCTTTGTTTGACTAAAGAGAGGTTGAAGCCCAGTCCACTTCCCTCTTATTTGGCCTCTAATCCTTGTAGTACATCATGAATAATAAGGGTGACAGGGGACACCCCTGCCTAAGCCCCCGTTTTACCTCTGCAGGCTTGTATACCTGTTTTTTCCAGTTTATAATTACCTTGTTACCTTTATAGATATCCTTTAAAAGATTACTGACTACATCTTCTACGCCTAGTGTGTCCAGTATTCCTCACAATTCCTCTTGAACCACGCTATCGTACGCTCCCTTGATATCCAAAAATGCTAGCCACAGGGGCCTGTGTTTCTTTTCTGCTATTTCGATGCACTGCGTCAGTGAGAACAGATTGTCTTCCAACCTACTGTGTTTCCGAAACCCATTCTGTAGTTCCCCCAGCACCCCCTCAACCTTTATCCATGCCTGCAGTCTTTCCTTTATAATCTGCATCGCCAGCCTGTAGACCACTGATGTCACTGTTATAGGATGGTATTTGTTTATGTCAGCTTCGTCCCCTTTTCCTTTATAGATCATGCTCATCCTGCTAAGTTTCCATCCATCGAGAACTTCTCCATCGATTATTATTTTCTTCACTGCCTCTCTCAAAGCCTGCTTAGACTTCGGACCAGTGTCTTTAACAGCATAATTGGAATGCTATCTGGGCCTGTTGATGTACTACACGGAACCCTTTTCTCAGCCTTTTCCCCCTCTCGTTGTGAAAATGGAACCATTGCGCCACCTGATTCATCCTTGCTTATTGTGGTGTATAAAGCACTTCTTTGTTGAAATTTTTTTGTCACCCTTGTTCTTATATATTCAATAGCTTCGTCCCCTTCTAGCCTAGCACCTTGAGCTGCAGTTATAAACCTCTGCTCTAGGTTTGTTTCATTTCTTAGGGAGTTTAAATGGTTCCAAAATTTTGCAGCTGCCTTTCTGTCCTTTTTATGTACTTCTGCCAGCCACTGAGCACCCTTTCTTCTAATCTTTTCATTGATCAGGAGGGATGCTTTCCTTCTAGAGCTTAGAAAGATGCCCCATTTTTTTTCAACCTCATCTGTCGGTTCACCCCGCTGCTTAGCATGTCTGTGTTCCCTAGAGGCTTCCTGACGTTTTGCTATGGCTCTCTTAACTTCCTCATCCCACCAACTCTTGGGCTTGTGTCTTCTTTTCCGGGGTGACTTGTCACGTGCCTTAGCAAGCTCTAGCCCAAACAGTCTAATTAGATTCGTGTATGTCCACACTGTTTTATTATCCTCAGTGATTACTTTCTCAATTTGTTTAGTGGCTATTTCAATTTGCCTTTTTGAATAAAAATTTTCCTGTAGTTGCTCATCTTGTCTCCTTCCCACTTTCACTGCTCTTCCAAAACTTAGCTTGATACGTTTGTGATCACTACCCAGACTTCTGTAGCCACCTTCATCTATGTGCATTCCCCTGAGCTTATCATACATCCTATGTGACATCAGTGCGTATTCTATCGTCGACTGTAGCCTTCCTACTTCCCATGTTATTTGCCCTTCACACTTCTCGGAACTGTTGCAAATGATCAAATGAAGCCTTTCACACATATCCATGATCATTTTGCCTGTCGGGTTGGTATACTCACCTATATCTTCTATGTGCGCATTCATATCTCCTAGTATAATTATCTCGCACTCTCCTCCTAACTCCTGAATGTCATTTGATATACACTCTACCATTGCCTGGTTTTCCTCTCTGGTCTTTGCTCCCGTCCACAAGTACACGAAACCAAGGAGTGTCATTTGCCCTGCCACTTTTACTTTCAGCTATAAATGTTCCTTGCACTCCTGCTTGACCCTTTGCCAGTCTTTACTTTTATGAATGAATGCCCCAATACCACCTCCTTTCTGCTGCCTTCTGTTCTCTTACAATATTCCCACGCGTAGTCTGCATCTTTAGGAGGTTGTTCCATGTCCCTGAGATGTGTTTCTACAAAACCGTATACCATCGGCCTCTCCTCCCTTAGCTGTTCTTCTATCTCTTCCCACTTCAGCCTGTTCGTACCACCCTGCACGTTAAAATACCCTATGTCTAAATTGGCTCGGCGCTCGTGGCTATCTATTTCTGCCCCGGACTCTACCTATCTTAGATACTGGCGCCACTTTGGAATCGTATCTGTCCATACCACCTGTCAAAGGGTCTCCCTGGTTGTTTTCCTCGTTACTAGCTATCCTGCACCCCGAAGGGCCCGCTTGCCCCCCAAAAGAGCTACTGCGCGTCCTCCAAGTCGCCAACCCACCTCATGACCTTGCCGCCCATCGAAGTGAGTTCTGTCTCGTTGAAAACCGCCCCACCTATACACCTCTCTGTTTATTTCCCCCACCTCAAAGCCTTCCTCTTGACTCATCCGCCATATCTCTTGGTTTGCGTTGAACCGCTCTTTGCAGGTTGCCATCACGCACCGGTGCCTCGGGTATTGTGTATATCACTACCTGTACCCGAGGAGAAGTGGCGCGCATGTCATCTACGCCTTTCGCCAGTGTGGTTGCTAGTCCTGCTGTATCTTCATTTAAGACATCGTTTAAACCACCTGAAATTATCACGAGGTTTCGTCTATCAGCTGTAGTTTTGAGTTTTGCGCTCGCTTGCCTCATGACTGCTTCCAGCTTGCGTCCTGGGAACGCCCCTACTGCAACCCTCTTGTCACCTCTTACCCTCTTTTTGATGGCTTCTGAGCATCGATTTAAATTCGAGTCCCTGGCGATTATGCCCAGCTGTGACTTTTCAGCTGGAGCGTCCTGCACCTGGGGGTTACTTGCACCTGTGGCGCAGACTGCTTTGTCCCCTCCCAGCCCCACCACTACGTCGCTGAAGCTGGGCCTTGCGACAATTGAACCAGCTGAACCTGTTTTTTCCGAACTTCCTTGCTCTTTCTTTTCCGCTGTTCTGATTGCCGGTTCCCTATTGTTCTCTCCGTAGGCCGCTCCTCTGTTCCCTTTGGCTAGTGCGTCCTCGGCGGACTTCAGCCTTTCTCGCATAGTCCTCGTTTTCTCTTGCTCTGTCGCCAACGCAGTCTCGAGCTCTGTGATTCTCATCAGCAGGTCACTCTGGGCAACTAACATTTTCTCCATTTTTGGAGGAAGTCCAAAGTCACAGCGCTTGTCCAAAGTCACAGCGCCACCATGCGTTGCTTTGGCTTCCTATAGTAAGGTTGTTCGTAGCGCTGTGTCTTCTGCGTCCTCGTGTTTCTCTGCGCTATATCGCGCACATTCATATCCAGGCGTGCGCAACACGGTGGCCCGCTTCAGGGAGATGAAAACGCGACCGAAATTGACCCTCGATCAGTAAAGGAGGATTAGCAAAGGGATTTCATCGACTTGCCGAAGAGTCTCTCAAAGTTGTACACGCACCCAATAACGCTGCGGAATGATAGCAATGACTGGTTCATATCACAAAGGTCTAACAGTCGCTTTAATGTCTCTTAGTGTGTTGTGTGCACAGCCGACCGTGGTTCCAGTTGGACTCGCTCACTGGATTTCGTGCCGACCGGTTGTGCCCCCGCGATCACCGACGACAGCACAGCTATGGCCGACTGGGCTCCCCCTTCATCTCCTGACGCCGACAAGAGCTCTCGCTGAGTGGTGCCCGTCCTCGGACTCCTGCGACCGTGTCCATCTTTCCTATCTCCTCTTTACTTCCGTCGTTCGCTGTCCCTGCGCCTCGCTCTCTCCTTCCTCTCTCTATATATACATTTTAAGCCTATCCTTTTCATCCCTCCTTAACCCGTCCCTTGTGAGCTACTGTTGAGGAGTCGCACTCTGATGCAGACAGTTACGGGGCTCACTTTTCTCTTCTTTTCTCTTTAAGACTCACACAAGAAAAAAGGTTCAAGTTGGAGAGTCAGTATAAGTGCATTAGAAGAAATAGTTTTCATCCTTTATAACGTCCTAGCTAAGAAAATACTCAATAATAAGGAGAAATGCGACATTTGCTCACTGACTTCGTAGTTACAAGTTCTTTCCTGGTAGGTATCTACGACGTCCAGACACATTGTTTGCCGGGTTATTCACAGAAAGTAAAATGATTTAAGTTTATTTGAAGGAGGAGGGCGGTCGGGTCAAATGGAAGAATTGTTTGGTGCTGGAGAGCATGTATTGCGCGCTTTGAGATTTCTAAAAAGTAACTTGTGGGAAATTTTACGGGGTGATGAAGTTCGAGTGAACTAATCAATGTAACTGACAGCGAAGTGCCGATATGAGCGCAACTAGCTGATGATTTGAGTGATTCTTAGTATTCTCCCCGAGATAGAGCGGAGTCACCGCCTGGTGGCCACTGGCTGAAGTGCACCTATAGTGTGGCACGGCCGGGCAAGACTGCGACGAAAGAAGCGCGCGCAGGTGCAGTCTATAGCCCGGCCATGAGTGTGGATTTCTCCCTGGGTCGTCCGCTATCCACATACGCTATAGCACGTGCTCGTACGTCATGCTCGTGCTCAAAGGGGGTAGCGCAAGGGTAACTGCTTGTACAATTGCCTAGCACTGTCTACAGAAGCATTTGGGCTTACTCGCCTGTATATGTACCGAAATAAGATGAGGTCGAGCACTTGGCGAGAGTGATGTGTATCATCGTCGTATATAGCCTCTCTTCGCCAGGATCATGTTGGTGTAGGGGCCGCGTTTTAGCTGACGCCCATCTTAAAGTGTACTTGATGTCGTCCCAAACATGAGGAAGAATACATATTGTGTTAATACAGTGTTTTAACGGCTCATGGATAAACGAAAGTGTTGCATTGTTGTTAGGTGTCTACTTCAAAAAACAATTGTGGCGTTCTTGCTTATCGGTTATGCAGCGAGCTTTAATTGTACTTAAGATAACCTTGTATTGTACGGTCCTAGTCCCATGGCACTGCTGTATAGTAAATTCTTACACTTCGGTACTTCAATTGAATGACACGGAGTGGATTAAACTTGAGTTGCCGTGCGCAATTTTAGCATTGGGCGATATTTATACAAACACACCCGTGTTCTTATCAAAGGTGAAAATTTGGCAGAAGTCTGCCTGGTTGGGATAGAAATCAGGCAGTTAGAAAACTCCAACCAAAAGTTGTATTCAGAAAATGAACGTATCTTCATCCTTGCACGATCAAAGGGCAGCAGGTTATATTCAATCGCTTCTTAGTCCCAATTAAGGGCAGGCCGCAGAGTTATAAAAATATTGCAGTCGATGGCCGTAAATACATTATCAGGCGTCGTGTTTAGGTTCTTCTAATTAAGGTGCATGATCTTAATAATAATCAGCGACCTAATTTAGGTATAGTTTACTGAAGGTGTTTTTTTATTATGTTTCAGGCATATGCCAATCGATGCGTGATCGTTTATAAATTACATGTACCACATGGTGTCCATGATGAAATGATATGTCCTAAGTGTACACGTTAAAGATAATTCGAGATCATCGATAGATGACACTTAATTCAGTCACCATCTCCGGAGGGATTTTGACATTTTCGTTCGTTAACCATCTATTTTTATTTAATTTTGATTAATTAATATTTTTAATTAAAACCCTTCTGGCAATGGCAAAGTGCTTTCATCATTTTTCAACTCTGTATGAGACCATTAAAAAGATGGCTGAAAAGTTTCAATCACTATCTGAAATGGTGAATTAAGTGTCATTTATGGGCACAATATCCAATCATCTTGAATGTGCACGCTCTAGCATTCGTCATTTCAACATGCACACCAGTGGTACAGTGTGATGACGCATCAGCTTATATCTTCGGCATCATAAAAACATCTCTGTTTTTATGTGTTGTTATATATTAATATAACTTCAATTGTGTCGTTATATATTAATAAGACCATGTACCTCAATTATCAGAAGCCAAACACAATGCTCCAATAATGTATTGCAGGCCATTGACTGCATTATAGACCTTATTAGAGTAACTTTATATAGAGTAGCGCATTTGTTTTCCAACGTCGCAAGCGAACATGCACTGCGCAGAAGCTGGTGCAGAGGCCGCACCGCCGAAAATGGTTGCTGTCCACCTGGAATCTATCAAGTGCATGATCAAGTGACTGCCGCTCTGTAGCTTGTTAGCTACAATCTGGTGTTTTTTTCCGACAGCAAACTATTCGTGTGGATTCGGCACAATTTCGAAAAACATACCGAAATAATCAATACTGTATAGCTTAGTGCGGCACTTTTTTCAAATCTCGGAGGACCTATGTTTTGTGTTTATGAGTCTATGGACTATGCGGCAGCGGTGGTGCATGTTATTCGGCGCTGCGCCTTTTGCGCTTTGCGTTACCGAACAGACTAAAGAATACTTTTGAACACGCGTGGCACAGTCCCGAAAGCGGGTGTTTCTGCTTTCTTCGCCGGCCTTTGACCTCGTCGACAGGCGATTGGCGACACGCTTCGTCGATCGGCGACAGGCTTAAGCAAGTCGCCTGCAAAAACAGGGCGCGGCTTGGCCGCGTAAGTATATTGTTGCTGACCATGCTGGCAATTAAGATTGCGGAATTACGCGCTATACTCTGGTCCCGTAGGGAGCATATACAGTCACTCTAGAACTTATGCAAAATCGCTGCCGTCTGTCAGCCGTCGTGCGCATACTATACCATGTTAGAGGCTTGAGCATTGGCGCGCTCAGTCCGCGTGTGTTTACGTGTACGTAAGGCGTATCGACGTATGCTGACGCATTATTACGTTTCTTGCTGCACACAGAGAGGAAGTAGGAATGCCGAAGGAAGAAATATATAAGCTGTAAACTTATTCTCTATGTTATTTTTTCACGCCGTTTGCAGCATGTGCTCCGGCTGCTGGTCCCGAAACACGTGTTTGCGGCCCTCCTTTCTAAGCAAGTAAGACGTGCAATAGCATTTGTACTCATGTTCCCTCAGATTGCTGCACGCCGGAGCAAGACCATTTTTCACGTTTCCACTAGCAGCCACTTAAAAAGTGAAGGCGACTTGAACGCTTCACGCAGAAACCACGTTTACGCAACAAGCTTTACTGCGGCTAATTGCACGTGCCTGCATTTCGTTGAGTGTGCCGAGCACATCGAATCTTTGAAAAACGTTCGCAGTCATGCGCAAGTCATTACACTAAACCGCAGCTTGCACACTGCAGAAGAGAAAGCGAAACAACATGAAACAAAGATGCTTTAACACCGTGGCTTCCTTCTCAGAATGAACCGATGACGCACACTTAATTTGCTTCTAATTCAGTGTGTGCCGTTACCGAAATGTATGAAACAAAACAACTCTTACAATCAAAGAAATTAGATGCGATAAAGCTCGTTACGTTAATACGCGAATGAAACGTACAAGACTACGAGTCCACTCCACTTGTTAAAAGGCTGGTTGCGAAAACGTTCCAAGAACTAGGGCATGCTGCAATTTGAAGGAACACGACTGCAAATGCTATTGCACGTCTTAATTTTTTGGAAAGGAGAACACAATTAAACACGTGTTTCGGGAGCGGGAGCCCAACTCATTTCCTGTCGAAGTATTTTAATGATGTAATATCTATAGCAACCTATAAAGAAAAAAAAACATTACTCGCGAAAAACGTTCTACAATGTGTCCAATATTATTTAAAAAAAAAACTGAAAAAAGGAGCTACATGCCCGCTGTCTTCACAGTTGCTTTTTCTGTAGTGGCAGGCACCTTAAATGAGCTGAACATTTCATTTTTACCAATAGTTAGCGAGGTTAATTAATTAACTTTTTAATGGGGTGGGGGAGTTAGGCAGGTAAGCTAAACGGGAGAATTTAAGTCCTCTATGCGGAGAACCCATTGCCGCTTCGAGATTTCAGCTATAAGCGGCCTCTAGTAATCATCATCATCCCCAGCCTGACTACGTCAACTGCAGGACAAAGGCCTCTCCCATGGTTTTCCAGTCAACTCGGTCCTGTGCTTGCTGCTGCCACTTTATACCCGCAAACTTCCTAATCTCATCTGCCCACCTAAACTTCTGTCTTCCTCTAACCCATGCACTTGCCTTCTCTGGGAATCCGGTTAGTTATCTTTCTGGTAATTTTGCCGACGCGCTACAAGCCCGGTCCATGTCCATTTCTTCTTGATTTCAACTATGATATCCTTAACACTGGTTTGTTCTCTGATCCATTGTGCTGTGTTCTTGTTTCTTAAGATTACACCATAATTTTTCTTTCCATTGCTCGCTCTGTCGCCCTCAATTTAAGCTGAACTCACTTTGTAAGTCTCCAAGTTACTGCTCCGTGTACCGGCAAGATGCAGTTGTTAGAATAGTGCCACTCTTCCAGTCATGTGTTTGCCAAATGTGCTCCACCCCATTCTTATTCTTCTAGTTACTTCAATCTCGTGGTTCGGCTTCGTGGTTATTACTTGTCCTAAGTAGACGTAGTCTTTCACAATTTCAAGTGCACTGTTACCTATCTCGAAGCGCTGTTCTTTTCCGAGGTTGTTGTACATTACATTCGTTTTCAGCAGATTAATTTTAAGACCTACGTTTCTGCTTTCCTTGTCTAATTCAGTATTCATGAGTTGCGATTCGTCCCCTGAATTACTCAGCAATGCAATATCATCGGCTAAGCGCAGGTTACTAAGGTACTCTCCATTAACTCTTATTCCTAACTCTTCCCATTCTAGGCCTTTGAACCTCCTTTATAAGCACGCGGTAAATAGCATTTAGGAGATGTTATCCGTATCTTACACCATTCTTGATTAGTATTCTATCACTGTCTTTATAGATATGGTGGCTGTTGATCCTCTGTAGATTTTTTCCAGGATGTTTTTATATGCTTCGTCGCCGCCCTGATTCCGCAGTGTATGCATAGCTGCTGATATTTCTACTGATTCAAATACCTTCTCGTAATCTATGAAGGCTATAGGGGTTGCACAGCGCCAAAGGCAAAGCGTGAGGATTGGGTAACATAAGGTCTGCTAAAATACGGAGGACAGATTGTGTTAGAAAAACTAGCCAGCCTGTTTACGAAATGTCTCCTGACGGGGAGGGTACCAGAATCTTGGAAGCTTGCTAAAATCATTAAATTAATACATAAGAAAGGAGATGACTAGGACTTGAAGAATAACAGGCCGATCAGCTTGCTCTCCGTCGTATGTAAGCTATTTACAAAGGTAATTGCTAACAGAATTAAGACAACTTTAGAATTAAATAAACCAAAGGAGCAAGCAGGATTTCAAACAGGCTACTAAACAATTGAGCACATTTATAACATCAATCAGGCAATAGGGAAATGCTCAGAATACAGCCAACATCTAGTAATAACTGCGAATCAATGAAATTCTCCGAAATCCTGCGGCGAAACCGAAACCAAAGGAGCGTTGAGCGCAACAAGCAGACGACTACAGGGACGTCACTGTTCAAAACAGCGGTTACAGGGGTGCAGTTCTTCCCCTTTCGTTAACGAATGTGCGTCATGCGTGCTCCAATTGCAAGCGCAGCCCACACAACCCCACAACGAAGTCGGTTCATGGTTGATGTAACAAAAGCTCTCTCGTTTAGGACGTCTCGGACAAACGAGGCAGTTGCGCTCTTTGGCGTTTCGGTTTCGCCGGATACTTTAGAAGAATTTCATTAATACGCTGTCATTACTAGAGGCCACTTTTTCTAAATCTCAAAGCGGCACTGGATTATTCGCATAAAGGACTTCAATTCTTCCATTTGACTTAACTGCCTAAGTTATTTATTTATAAAGTTCATTAATTTGAGCTGTCTAATTACTGTTTCAACTGACGTCTTCAGCCCTCTAAAGATGCCTGCCGCTGCAGAAAAAGCAAATGTGAAGACGGTGAGCAAATTGCACTTTTTGCTGATTTTTAAAGAATATATTTAACACATTTCTCTATTCACCCTGTATATTGCAATTTAAGCTAAAATAAATGAACCATTATAGTCATAAAACAGAACCAGTAATAATGCATAAATTCTTTTGAGTTTATATATATATTAACTAAGTTTGAAGCACCTATATGCTTCAAACTTTGGGCATCCAGGTTAAAAAAAATTGTTGCCTACAGGCCTCCAGGCAACAACTTTTTTTTTTGTGGAATATAACTTTTCAATAACTACACGATTTTTTTCCAGCATGATTGTAAATGGTTGGAAATCGACCGCATATGTTCCTGATATGGAATGTATATTCCCTTTTTAACGCGATAGCTTCAAAGAGCTCGTTTCACAAAAATTCCGGTGCCAATGTCGTTGGTTGCGAGCAAAAAATCATCATCTCATGGGTGACCAGAAATCGAGAACGATGCAAATAAAATAGGTAACTTATAAAGAAGCCTCGAGCAGATCGAGTGGGGCCACAAACCGCCAGGGTTATTGTGTGTCTGAGTAGAGATCGAACCCGGGTTGTTTGCGTGGCTAGCGGATGTTCTACCACAACGTCGCGCCTCTGCTCGTGAAAACAGTGAAAAGAACTTCCCCTACTTGTTAATGCCGTGAAAGTAGCTTTCATGCTTCACAAATGCACACGTACGTCCTGTATAGATGCATGCTTCATACTGCAACATGAAATATTGCAGTAATTATATGCGTCGTCAAGCACCATTGCCAACGGGCGTCAGAATATATGTGATTAGCATAATGGTTGAAAGCCGATACCCCTTTACGAAAGGCACACACGCTGCTGCGCCTATTCTCTTAAGGCCATGTATTGAGTGCATAGCAAATTCGACAAAGGTTTCATGCACTGAATGCTTGAAGAACGCACTACGAACAGGATGTCGCTACCACGTTCAATTCCTAATGGCGGAGCTTTAGGGTACCTTAATTTTTTAATGAAGCAATCAGTGCGTAAGGACATTCGTGATTTCACCAGAGGCTCCCATTGTGTCAAAAACCAGTCTGTATCGCAGCGTGAGCTAATCAGGGAGAATGCATGCCGACGAATGGTAAAATATGACAGAATGTTGGCAAGGAGGTGCACAAGCGCATTACAGCTGGACAATTATTGCAGTTTGCGTATGCGTACATACGTATGCCTAAATCAAACAATGGAATGCAGAACACGAGTAAACTGCATTGGCTGCAGGATCTCTGCTCGAATATCGTAACTTGTAGCGCGGAGGTCCGGCAGAAGCTATGCACAATGGTGCTAATGTGACAGTGGCGCCTTCTGTTGCGGTTTTCTCAAAATATAACAGTGGCGCATTCTTGCACACAATTAATTTGAAATACTGCAAGCGAACATTTTGGCTCTACTATAGATAGCATGGGCTTTACACACAATGCAAATTTTTAATTAAATATACAAACAACGCAATGGGCGAACAGAAAAAACAAAACGAGCGATAAAACTAGTATGACAATAACTGAACGATAGGGCCATCAAAGCATATGTTGTAAGAACACAGTGGTAGGAACAAGAAAAGTAGAAGCGGTAACAGCAAAGATTAAGTGCTACACCTTCAAAACATGACATTGACTATATTGCTAAGAAAGTCATCGGAGCTGAATATGCTATTTTCAAACGAATCCCAATCCGCGACTGTATGAGGAAAAAAAAAGTCATTTAAATGCTTTTGTGCGCGCGAATTAATACTGGTGCTAACAAATGTTTATGACTGTGCCGCGCACCGTTGTTCTTGTACTAAGATGCTTAAGAGATTCCGGAAAAGATTAAATAAATTTTACCTGCAAGGCAGTTGTGAAGGAATATTAAAGGCGGTTAACTTTTCTCCGGGCTTGCGGCGTCGGTATGTTATTGAACTTCATTAAATATGTAGGCCTGGGTATCTAGACGTTTGTACTTTCCAAATACAAATCTCACTGGTTTATGCTGAACCCTGGGCAGTCACAGGCGCCTCATAAAAAAAAAAAATAATATTTCTGAGCTAGCAACAGGATCAAAGCTTGGTTATAGCTGTACTACTTTTCCTGATGGTGCTTGAATAATATGAGAAGCCAGTGGTGTTGATGCAGAAACTTATAAACACCATGTCATCAACGTCACTGCCTTTAATAAATTTAATTAACTGAGCTTTATTTCATGTGAAAGGCACGTGACTGGTGCAAAACACAAGATGGTAATTCACTGAGACGTAAATTTTATGCATTGCAGTGTTATGTAACAACCGCGACCTGAAGAAAACATATCTTCCTTTTTTTTTCAGAATCAGTAATTGTTGGCATTGGTGTGAGCTGGGAAGATGGTTTAAATGTGACGGGATCAAATATCTGCAGCCGAAGGAGCCCACAAATCATTCTGGTACATTATCGACAAGATCCATGAAAAAACCCGAAACCGAAACCAGTGATGACATTGGTTGTTATTTTAGTTGAGTGCCGCTCCTCCGCATAACCGTGTGACGTCAAGCAAAAGTGCCTATGGCGCCATTGTGTTGTGTGGTTTCTGCGAAAAATTTGACAGAAACCTCTTTTGCGGGGCCAAGTGCAATAAGTATAAATTAGATTTCCCAGTAGGTATTCAAGCGGCGTCCATCGTACCTGACTGTACGGGCTGAAGTCTTTAGCCCGGACCCACGAGGATCACAACGAGGTATGCGGTCCGTACGGAATCGGATGCCGGACCCAAAACACGGCACCGTCCCATTCAATGCGCCCGTGCAGTGTTTTAGGCCTAGTGCGACGATGTTTCTGGGCTGATCCGTAAAGATATGCCCTAAGTTTCTGTCATCCCTGATTAAGGTTCGATATTTTGAACTGGCCTGGGTATTTAGGCTATTTGTTCGAACGAGTTCAACCTAATTAAGGTAGCGTTGATATCTTCGTTTCGCCTGATGTGATCGTGTCGGCTAGGCGCTGTAGTTCCGTGGTGGCACCGCGGGTCATGGTATCGTTGCCTGTGCGGTATTTGGCCTTTATATTAAGCCTAATATTCTAATTTTCGTCGTGTATTTGTTCATGTTCGGCCAATTCACCAATGCGTATCGAATCCTACGAGTTCCGGCTCAGCTTTGGACTTCGTTCTAGCGGTCGAGGGGCTACGAAGTAGCCTATTCATGCCCATCAGTACTACTACCGTCGTTTCAGCATGCATACTTACAAGAGATAAGGTGGTTTTTGTTTATTTCTGGAAATCTGCTTAGCGGGTTGCACACGATTAATGGGGCCAGCAACTTATCGCCTCTCCTCTGATGGCCTGAAACAGCCGTCCAATGTCATTGACTGCTGTTTTATGAGGGAAGCGCTTGTGTTTTCTACAACGGTTCTATATCTCCGCTCGGGTATATTTCGTTCGTATTGAAGTGCTTTATTCCCACTATACTTGGTTACCGCGTGTATGACAGTGCATTTTTACCACCTCTTCGTTGAAGTGGAGTATCTCCTAGACCTAGCAGTACCTTTAAAGTTCCTACAGTATGCTTCGAACTCATTACCTACGTGTGTAATATGAGCACTTGACGGTGGCTGTGTAAAGTGCGTGTGAAGTAGTGGAAACCGATATAGAAGTAAGTGGCATTCCGTTATGGCCCAGCTTGCCTGTTAGAACATGTGCGTACGATATATTAATAGAAGCACTCTTTTATGTGAACAGTTTTTCTAATGAATGCTAAATAAATACACTGTTTGCGTTGAATAAAAGATTTCTTTTATTGAAACGCAGCTTATACATGCCGCACCAGAGCGTCAAAGAGATGTGTATCTCCTATATTGTCCTGTGCACCTCTAAGTGCAGAGAAAACAGAAAAAAAAGAGAGACCATTTTCTGCATTCTCTGTCACCGACCTGTGTTTCTTAGCAGTTTTTAAGATAAAGCTTTTTAGTTACTGTTGGTTTAAGAAAATCTATTGCTCTGTGTTTATTTCTGGTCAATAATATTGCAAATAATTGTGGGATTTGACAGATGGGTTGCAGTTCGACAGCTGAGTACTGGCTGGGATAAGCTAATTAGTTGTGGGCATACAAAAACATTTTGTCTCGTATCCTGGCCTCACCTTTTTGTTTTCTTTTCTTAAATTGCCATTAAATGTTTCTTTCTCTCTCTTTTCTGTGGGCACATGCAAGTAGTCTGCCTTCAGCTATTTCAGCACAACTATTTCGGACTACTGAAATGGCTGAAGAGCAGTGTGGGATTGAATAAAGCTTATTTAATAATTTGTTGGGGTAATTTTCATCTGTTTATGAAAAATTATGCTAACATTAATGTATGAGATAATGTGTTCCTAAAAAACATTGCTGTCATTTAGCACAAAAACTAGATATTGTATCCCTCGTCCCCTGAATGAGCCATCATTATGGTTGTAATACAGTAATATTAGTTAGAATTCTGCTGTAGAGCATCTCGGCTTCGCCTTATATTTTTAGTCATAAATTTAATGTTGTAGTGCCAATGTTCTTTAATGCATTAGAACATGAATACATTTATATGGTCTATGCTTGAAAATAATCAAATAAAGGTAATTCAAGCTGACTTGGTTTGCATAGCTCAAGCATCTTCATTGTAACAGAGTTGACAACTGCAGGGTGCAAGTTATGTGTTCAGTAAAATTCATTAGATATGTTTCAAAGCATTTTAATGCCTTCTATGCGCCTCTCAAAGGTGGCTTCACAGATTCTTAATGTCATGCATTTTTCTTTTCATTCGTCCTGGATCTTTCTAAAGCTAATGTTTTCATGAGAGTAATCTGCCTATGCGCGGCAGCGATGACAACACTCCCATGGTTTGTTGGGGGAGGGGGGGGGGGTCACAGCGTAGTGACAGAAAAGAATTGAGTGCCAGCTAGTGTGGCAGATTTGAAAGTTTTCTTGAAGATTACTAGACCTCTGAAATTGGCTGCTGGCATGGGATGGATAACTTCGGTGGCCATGGACCTCCAGTTTTGATTTTAATGATCTCTACTAGAGGGGCTGTTTATTCTTGAAAAAGGTTCATTGTAGTGTTGGAAGGTACTTTCAAGGCAGACCAATGGGTAGGCACATGGGGAGACTTGTTAGTGGGCTTAATTCTTTTCTATCACTACTTCTTTTTCTGCTTTTTGGATGTATTGGGTCATTAATTGGTTGTTGCTCAAGTTGTTCTAAAGATAAATTGTAGGTTAAAAAAATTGTTTGGAGACAAATATTTGACACATGTTAATTTGAACACTGTAAATTGATTGATTGATATGGGGGGGGGGGGGCATAATTTCCCAAAACCACCATTATTAGAGACGCTGTAGTGGAAGGCTCCGGAAATTTCGACCACCCGGGGTTTTTTAACGTGCACCCAAATCTGAGCACACGAGTCTACAGCATTCTCACCTGTATCGAAAATGCAGCCACCGCAGCCGGGATTCGATCCCTCGACCTGCGGGTCAGCAGCCGAGTACCCTAGCCACTAAACCACCGTTGCAGGTGAACACTGTAAATTACTTGCTTCTCTGCTAGACTTCACTGTCCATATGTCTTGTATTGTGACTGTATCTGAAGCTTAATAACTTGTTTGTTTTATGTTCCTTTGGTTCTGCTTTGGATGCCTCGGCAGCCATTCATGTTTTGTAAGAGTTACATCTGAAAAACATGACCAGCAATGAATCTATTGAATTGAATGTGGCTATGTGTATCTGACCGAATATCTTGTAAAATTGGAGGCAGAGATTGGTGCTTCTTGTGTGCTGACATTCCAAGGGACCTCTATATTGTGTACTCTCTGACTGCACAAAAGTGGCAGGTATCATCCCAAGCCAAGTGTCTTTGATACATGGGTAATACTGTAACTTGCCGGCCTGACCAATTTTTGTACGCTGTAAAAATGACTCTCATTTTGATATAATTTCTCTTCCTATTTCACACCATTGGAAGTAATGTTTATGTGACCCTTAAAAATAGTTTAAACTTTTGTCTTTTAATGTCTGTTGGCTGCATTTTTCACTACATCATCAGCTAGTTTTTTTTTTTGCTTTGGATATCTTTCAGCTTTCAGAAGAGGTAGTAGTGGTCTGTAAAATACGGGATAAATCTTGAAGCTACAGTTCTTCATTGCAGCTTTTGCAATGCTCGTGTAAACTGAAGCAATGTTGTGGAAATGCTGGATGCCAGGACAGAAAAACACCTTCCATGTTCTTGTGTATTGCATCATGCTGTTCATATAAACATGTGCATAAAATAAACGCTCATACTTGGGCCTCTTTAAGGGGTAGTAAAGGATTGCAAAAATTTTCAACTGTGCTTATTCGGAATCCTGGGTGTCTATTCAATACTATACCTCGACTCGTTTCATCATCCGGGTTCATTTAATAAAAAAAAGCACAATTTCGATACCTCGCTCACGTTCCCTTCAACTGTACAGCTGACGTCACTTTATGTCTGGCAATGAAAAGTCTGTCTTCAACAAAACATTGCGATGCAGTGATGTTTGCTGAGTTATAGTGGACCAAGGTTCGTAACATCATACCGTTTTGATTACGACGCTGTTAAGCCATCCCAAACATTCTTTGCACTTTTATAAGTTGTGAGGCACTGTCTGACGACGCGCACGATCCAATGAGCTACCCGAAATGCACCGTAAAACACAATCTAACGCAACCAATAATTAAAACGCTGGCACGTTGTGCCGAGCGAACGAAGACACTATGTGATGGAACCCGGATGTACTTGAAAGTGGATCTAAGACGATCACTTGCTGTAATTCCACAGCATGGTCATATAGAAGCCCGAGAAAAGTGCGATTTCAAATGGGCAGCTAATTATACACTGGATATTACTCTAAAATATTTTTTCCTTTATGACCTCTTTAATATATGGTGCAATGTTCCTGAGGTGGCCATCTTGCAATTGCTGTCTTAGATGTCAGGCCGGAAACTTGTGGAATGTCTGTACTGCCTATCTTGAATTTTCTCCTTGAAGTTTTCATTTTTAAAGTATTTTTCACTGCAAAAATTTTGACATGCTGTATGAGGTTTTTTCAGGGTTACAAAATATGCACAGTCCTTGAAACTTAACAAAGCTAGTAAACTGCAAACGGTGTAAGCTGAGGTTAATTTCTTGTATATGTTGTCTTCTGAAACTTCTGCATCGCTCTGTTCTGCAACACCCAGTGTTCTGCAACACCCAGTGATGACATGCCTGTTCAGCAAAATACTGTTCAAATAACCGTAGCGACGGGTGCTCTCATCATTCATTAGGTGTTTCTATAGCGTGGCCTCCTCTATTCTTACAGTACCTCTTCAGTGATGCCAAAACAAGTTTTCATAGATGGGGCTACTTTTCCTGATTTTAGTCTTGATTTATGGGGTACAACAGTTGCAATTTAATCTTTTTAAGCGAAGGTGTTTGCGTATTTTAGTGTCTATGAGCTTGATCTTAAAAAGAGAATTTCCTGAAAGAAATGCGGTACAAATAAATTACCTATGAAGCCGAAATCGGACATAACTACATAGGAACATGTGAACAGTGCAAGTTCTCTGAAAAGAAGCCACATGGGATGCTTGCTGTAACTAACTTTGCTATAGCTAACATTTTCATAAATGAATTCGTTTCAAACGCATTATTACCCATTTGGAAGAAGTAAAGTCCGAGGTATATTTTGTGAGACCACAAGATAAATAGATGGGTGTAGCTCAGTTTCATTGTTTTATGATGTATCGGTTGGGTTCTGAAAAGCAGAGGCTTGAAATTAGACAATTTGATATGGTTCTTAAGAACTTTAATGTCTCTTTCCTAGCCTTGATTATACATGCATAACTGGCTTTCCAATTCTGTGAGGAGCTTTAAAATTCTTGTCCTGTTATTAACCCATAACCAAGCGGTGGTTG
Organism: Rhipicephalus microplus; assembly: GCF_043290135.1. Classification (NCBI taxonomy): domain Eukaryota; kingdom Metazoa; phylum Arthropoda; class Arachnida; order Ixodida; family Ixodidae; genus Rhipicephalus; species Rhipicephalus microplus. The sequence goes on from NC_134710.1 coordinate 178,505,881, forward strand.
AGAAAGGGCTGAAAATGATTTTATAACATCACGGTGCACCGTATTCATGGTAGCAGGTTACACTTTGAAGTAAAGATGAAGCAGGAATTCTCTGTAGTACACCCACATGCACACAATTTGTGAATTCTCCCAACACTCATGTTACACATAATACATAACAGAACAATCGAGTTATACAGGAGTTGAGGTGTAATAATAAATTCAGTTTGAGTGAAAAAATAAGAGAAAGTCTATGTGCGTACATCGCTGTAAGCACCAGCAGCACAAACCAAGAGCATCCCAAAAGCAACGCTTCTAAGTCTCTTTTTTGACTCTGGGTTCGAGGTTCTAATGGGAGTCAGTTAGCCATGTGGTGCGTAACGAAAGGTTGTCGTCGGTGCACTGCAGGATGACTGGAGTAGGGGCAGTTTTGAACAGCGCATGGACTTCTGCCAACAATTTAGAGCTATAGACTCAGGCATATGCGTGTGCATGGGGGGAGAAGTGGGAGGGGGGGAGCAGTCACCCACCCTGGTCACCTAAAAGGAGGGGTGCAAAGTCAGCGCTATACATTGACAAATAGGAAGAGGGGGCAAAACTCGTTTTGAGAAGGGGGCAAAGTCAGCCTCATACATTGACTCCCCCCTCCCCCCCCTGAAGAGAAATTCTCCGCTCTCCTGTGGGCTTAGGCACATCAGGCACCAGCAGGAGCCAGGATTTTTCATCCAAATGGCTGTTGCTTCCTCGGTTTCTATCTCTTCGTGCTGCTCCTGCTGTTCTCTTTTTGACATCCTTGTGCCACGAGGTGTTCTCGCATAGTTTGTTTCTCTTTGCTTTTTCTTTTTGCATGGTTTACCTTGCGGTGTCTCGAAAACATTTTTTGGTGACATCTTTTTGTCCTTGATTTACTATTGTCAATACACTCGCACACACGTCTTGGTGTGGACTCCTAAGATCTCTTGTTTGTTGCTGCTTGGCCGACCAAAATCGAGATGCAGGGTAGGCGGCCAAAAAGTATATGAAAAAAAAAAAAAAAAAAAAACAAGCATGGCGCAGGGGTAGGAGGTGGTAAAGAGGAAGGACGAGTTTGGTCATTACGAACTGGACAAATTATAACTCTGGAAAGCGCTGAACCATCCGCTGCTATTTTCTGTGAAGCCACTGAAACAAATGATGACATAGATATCAATGGAGGTAGGCAGGCAAACAAATAGCCAAAGCCAATAAATGGAGGTATTGGCTATAAAAAAATTTCATTGTAGCTCAAGAAAACATGTTATTAATAGTACAAATGAACAAAATAAAAAAAAAATCTTTCACCCTTCATGAATGTTGACTTTCAATATCCTTGGAATGTTAGAATTTTCAAGCTTGTCACAAGAACATGATGGCCATCATTCTGGAGCACTGTGCGGGCATTGATTGATGTGTGGGGTTTACCGTCCCAAAACCACAATATGATTATGAGAGACGCCGTAGTGGAGGGCTCCGGAAATTTCGACTACCTGGGGTTCTTTAACGTGCACCCAAATCTGAGCACACGGGCCTACAACATTTTCGCCTCCATTGGAAATGCAGCCACTGCAGCCGGGATTCGATCCCGCGACATGCGGGTCAGCAGCCAAGTACCTTAGCCACTAGACCACCGCTGCGGGGTCACTGTGCGGGCAGATTTTATGGGCCTGGGCCAGGCCGGACCTAAAAATGTCATTCTCCAACTCGCCCGAGCCCAGGCCGGTGTTTTTAAATATGGCCCGTACCTGGCCCGGGCTCAAAAAAAAAAAAAAGTCTAAGCCTGGCGGCGCCTGTTACAGCCAGTTATGTTTTGCACATTAACGAGGCACTGTTCAATCTTTGGTTATTATGAACATATCTGTCGTACACAAGATAATTTTTAGCGAGTGTTTTAGAACTTCTTTCAGTGTCACGACTTTCACTGGTACTCTGCATACGTTTGGGTAATTACACTTGTAACACTTCTGCAAAATAATTGCAGGGCAATATAAAATATAATCGTAGTAATAGCTGGCTGTCTCATGTACAGTGTTAACCACGCAATCTTATTTTTTTTTTTGCATTTCAAAGAACGAATGCAAAATATACACCCCCCATAATAAAGGTGGGCCTAAAAAATAAATATTTGTTTTAAGCTCTAGGTATCCAAGTTAAATGCTAAGCATTTTTGGCTGATTGCCAAATACTGAATCTTTCCAACTGTGTTGCTAGCACAAAAAAATCAGCAACATTTACATCAACTGGCGTGCCTGTGATAAGTCATTTCGTATCTTGCATTCTTGAAATGTGTGAACAACAGCTCCTGAGGTATTAATGACTCACAAGGCACGTTGACCAGTCTACGAAGGCACGCAGGTGGAAAATGGCGTGGAGGGCATTTGAGAACATCTGCATACTCGAAATGTTTCTCTATATATAAACACGCTCATCTGATATACAAAGTGTAACACTTATATGGGTAGTGCCTGGTAAACCGTTCCTTACGGTATGAAAGAGTGTGTCTCACTCTCTATAAGGATGGAAACTTATATTAAGAGTTTCTTGAAAGTATGTGTAGCATATAGTGGGAGCAAGATACTAGGCATCTTGTACTTTACAATTTTAGTGCATGCTAATGCACTTCCTGTGGTCACCTCGGCATCTCACATAACCTGGGTCGCTTCGAGACGTTAAAACTCGCAAAGCAACAAAAGGGACCAACAATGACTGTTGGTCCCTTTAAGGTATGAGGCCAAGTCACGGGAAATTTGTTTAAAGCAATAATCACAGCAATTTTCTACTCTCCACTATAAAGCACATCTTCTTAGGCACATGTGAGTGTTATTTTATTTATTTACATATACTGCCAATCCCAATTAGGGATTATTGCAGGAAGGGCACATACATTGTGAAAGGGCAAGATTTATACAGAGGGGACTCACTGATTTATTATAATAACGAGTGAGACAAAGCCGACAGAAATACATTTGATGACTACATCAGTACCACTAAAATACATTCAGTAGCATAGGACATCAATTCCAACTAGTACTGAAAAAAAAAAAAGAATAGTGTGCACTTCAAACAGTGGACAAGAAAAAAACAGAGTTCGTCAGTTCTGAAGACAATAAATAACATTCGAGCAGGGATGAAAAAGTTTCCAATGATTGACTGTTTGTTATACTGATTGGCAAGTTATTCCACTCGCGAATTGCTAGTGGAAAAAAAGAATATTTCAGACAGTTCGTCCTGCAATGATATTCATTCAGTGTCTGAGAATGCTTTTGTCGTGTTGGCCTTGTTTCTTTAAATGACATGTACTTTGAACTGTCTATGTTTAGCTGTTGGTGAACTAACTGATATAGGAATTTCTGACGTGCCAGTTTGGCGCGGTTTTTTATTGTTAAGACACCTGCTTTTTTTAAAAGTTCTGTGGGTGAGTCAGTTATTCTGTACTTGTTATAGACAAATCTTATCGCTTTTCGTTGTATTCGTTCTAGGGCATTTATGAGATTGTTTGTAAAGGGAAACCATGCGACGTTTGCATATTCTAAGACAGGTCTGACGAATGCTTTGTAGGCTAGAAGTTTCGTTTCAGGTGGCACGGAAACGAGTTATAAAGCTAGTCATAATTTATGTTCATTTTACAAAGTTAGAAATTTTCTTTAAGTGTGTCTTGTGCAAACACTCCTGACTCAAGTACTGCTCGTTAAAAATTTTTTATTTTTTGCAATCATATATGAAAAGCTTTGGCCTGTGCAAAGAATTAAAACAAAATGAGATCTGATGAATTGTAAGAACATAGTAATTAAATAACCAAAAAAGTATGTACTAGCCATAGGAGCACCTTCGTATAACAGGCAACTATATTAAATCTTTAGGCACGATTCACTCATTGAAGTTCATTGCATGCCCACTAATGCGATAACGAAGTGTGCCAAGCTTTAATGAAAAATGTTGATTAGCAAAAGAGCTACTGCTTTGTGTATGAAAAAATGCTAGAGATATGTTTGGAAAAATAATCAACAAAATAGATTTGAAACAGGTGCACACTAGATTCGAAGATACAGGGCTAAGATTCTCAATATTGTAGTTAGTTTTATTGTGGACCTTACTACAGTGCGCCTTTTCTTTAGCGGCAAATCAAATTTTTTAAGCTTGTTTTGCAGCATCAGTGACATGAGGGGGTGCTTTCGCGATACAGTGCTTATCGTTTGTGAGGCACGCTTTTCCAGTGTAAGAGCCAGGTTTGATCCCATTTTGCTTTAAAAAAAAAATGAAATGCGCTCCTGTTGCCATATTGAAATGATCACACATCATCAAAAAAAGCAAATTCAATGGTTTACAGGCTTGTATGTGTGTCCTTGAGCGTGAGCAACACATATGCCCCTTTACTGTTCACCTGGTGTGAAGTTTTACGGTGAAAACTGTTATGAAATCACAGCACGAGTAACATGTGGTGCTGCTGTTGTCTGTCGCCACTGCCAATGTCCGTAATCGCTATCTCATGAATTAAAAGAAAAAAAACTTTATAAACACCAAAGGCGCTGTGGGATTCGAACGCTGGTCCAGTGTGTGCCAGCCCAGTATTCTACCGCTGAGCCCACGCAGGTGCTTCGGACTCATTCACGAGCTTTCCTTAGGCGGGCTTGATGTTGGGAAAGAAATCGCGTTAATATGAGTAATAGAGCATTTCAGAACAGCGAAAGAACAACCAGGCGTCACACAATGCGAATTGTGTAACGAGTGGGTCGTCCATGCTCCAACCCATTACAAAGCTTGTTCTTCATCACCTATTAACTGCGGCACATACCCACTTCAGGCGTAATTCGTCGTCAGCTTTTAGCCAACAAAATACCAATCTTATGATGCACAGAAAACTGTCACTTTCGGTATCGTAGGTGATGGTTGGTCTAACAATTTTGCTTGTATCTTTTGAAAGGAACTGCTTAGACAGAAGCTTTATGCAGTAAAATGACGGGCAATCAAATGCTTATTTAACATGGTGAAAAACCGAAAAATGACATTTTGAGAAAAAATTTGCTTTTTCCATTTGGCCTCATATCTTAAGTTATTAAAAGTAATTTGCTGGTTGCCATCAGACGGTTTGACTTAAGATTACTTTTCAAAAAGTTTGTCTGTTTATGGTAGAACTCGGGTGAATTTTTATGCCCTTGGAGTGCAAGTACGAGTGCAGGCAGATGTCAGCCCATGAGGAATTTCTTTAGATGCTCAGTTTGAAAGAAGAGAAATTTTTGTGTAAGGAGTGTGAAATCACTGTCTTGGCTATTTTCATTCAGTTTCACTGTTGCTAGAAACTTAAGAACATTCGAGTATCCACCTAGGAAGGTGTAAAGAGATACATTTTTTTCAGATGGTCTTCTCAAAGTGCAGCAACTGAATGAAAAAAAAAGTACATTAGTGAGCTTTATTCACAAAGCCCGCCTACTATAGGTGGCACGCTGTGCGATTTCGTGCACGGAATAGGGTCACGCCATTTGCTAGCATAGGAACAGATAGGTTGGGCGGATGTATGGAGTGTGCCACTTTCACCTGATAGTCTTACGCTACACTGAAATGTATATGATACCAAGATATTTGCTGAAACCATGGAAGCTCACCCCCCGATTATTTGCCGCAGTGTGAAAGGTTTTATTTCAGTTTCGTTACCATGCATGAATGATGTTTTGCAAAATCCTGTGTCTGCTACAGAAAACTGCACACACTAGAATTGATATATAAACTGAATAGCATTCAAAGGTAGTATGTACCGATCCTGCCTGATGTATTTGCCGCAGTAGCGGGCCGCTAATGAGTATCGCCGTCACTGCTGCACAGGACCAAAAGTTTGATGGGAAGATGGTTTGCGAACACGTTGTGCCGTCGTCATTACTTGCACTGTCAAGAGCATGGAGTTGCTTCTTCAACAGAATACAAGCATTTAACGTCCCATCAAGTAGCACTTGTGTTGTCACCATGGTGAGACTCCATAGCCGTGCGCGATTCACTGCACTTGGTTATTGCAGGTTCGATCAGCGCGATTGAAACATGCATATAAAAAATAATGCACATGAATGCTTCTGGCAATGTCAAAGTTGTGAAAATCTATCAAAGAATGCCATTTGGAAGGTACCAATAGTACAAAAGTTAGCAAAGAGGTGTAGGCTGCAGCTGCAACTGCACGTTTTATCGCTCTAACCATTTCGCTTTGCTGGTGGAGCTCGAGCGTGTTGGCGGCATGCAGCGCTCCATAATAGCCACAGTAATTGTGCTACATACAATCCAGAAGAAATTTTATTTTGACCTCGATGAAAGGTATTATACATTAAAAAATATAATCAGTGGCTTGTGAGCGTGAAAAACATGAACGCGAGAGGCGGCATGAAGTGCAACTAGTTTTTTGGGAGTTATCAGCTGATCGTTCGTCTCTGTAGCTCCCGGTGCGTTAACAGCCTTCTAAGTCCGGTGAAAAAACCTTGTTGTCAACATCCTTGTTTTAACGTCACTGCTGAAAGCAATCCGAGGAATTCCCTCCACAGACAACACTCCACCACCATGTTTATCTGGGCGTGGAGAACGTTTCTCCAATTTCGTTTTGAAACCTGTCAACAAGCAAATCATTTGTAGTGTGCTGCCATCCATCACCAAACATACAAAAACAAGCCCCACAGCACTGGTCAATTTGAGATTGCTCAGTTAAGGAAGAGCAAATCGCGAGCCTGTGCGACTTTCTTCGTACAATGTTATGAGATTCATGCACTACAAAAGCATCTGACGAATGCTGTATGCAAGCAAAGCAAGGCGAGAATCAACTGAAAAGGTCAGGCAACAACATTTAACTAACCTACGTGGCTATACAGGAAACCTCGCAAAGGTGAGATGTGTACTCTGCGGGTTATCATCAAAAGCGCGAGTTGCTAGGTATTTTCATGAAAACTTTGAGTCTCCCAAGAACGAATCATTGTGTGATGGAGAGTCTGGTTTGTTCAATGATGCAGAAAAGATGCAAAATGGCAGCGTTCGTTTCTTGCTAATGTGTTAACACTGTAGCTAGCACAGCCGAACAAGGGACTGTCTGCCTACTAACCATCCTTGCGGGGATGCTCAATTCCACTTGGTGGCACGACAGTCCTTGAGCATTGCAAAGAGACAGTCTCTTACCACTGTGCATGAGCCTGAATGTACAGTGCTTCCATGGTTTTAGGTTCATACTTGGGTGCCTTTAAGCTTTGCACAAAGCTTTAAGGCATCTAAAGCTTATATGCATCTGGTGCAAGGCCGTACTAAGTCTCACCACTGCACATGATGTGGTGCAAGACTATACTTGGCACAGCCTTCCACCAGATCTGACCTTATTTCTCAGTAACCTGTGGCATTTATGACAAATGAATGCTGATAGTGTTACCATCATTTTTCTCGTATATGCGAGAAAGATTGATAAAGTGCTGCTGTTTTTAAAACCATCGTCCGTTTTGGTGCTCAGGCCTTCAGCAGGATGCTATTGGCCGGTACCCTCACACTATTATGAATTTTCTTGCCTGACCTGGTTGGCTGGCAGCTACCTCACATTCCTTCTGACAGAAGTGCCAAAATTGTCGAACTGCTAGTTTAATGAGAAATCATTTAGCCAAGTGCTGGCTCCTTAACAATTGCTTTTAAAGCAATAAGGGAAACTTTAACATGACGGTCAGAAGAAATGTGACTTACAAGCAGTGGATTGCACTTTGCCCGTACACTGTTTTTACACTTATCAAGTTAACGCCAAGTTCCATAATCAATAGTGATAAAATGTTAGACTGTCTCCATTACAATTTTTCTACTGCTCTACTTCACCAAAGCTTACATTGTACAAAATGCTTATTGTAGCAAATTAGAATATGAATCAGCTTTTTGGGACCGCAGTTACAAACTTGATGGACTCTAGCTCATACAGTACAACTCTGGCCGTTTCATTCTACTTAACTAAATGCATATTGCATGCATCACTTCCTGGTTGTGCCCATTTCACAAAATTCTTACTGTTGTCTCAATCTACAGGATAAAATACCTATTTAGTCTTTCCATCTTACTCAGTCTAGGTCATTCTAACATAATGGACATAACTTCATATCGGGCAAGGTTTTTTTGGCATTCTTTCATTAAGCATACAGTTTTATGAAGATATTTATTTCACTGCATGAAAAACATTTTCCTTATAAAAAGATTGTAAAAGCAAGACCTGCCCGTAAACCGTGGATGACGAGACATTTGCTGAAAATGATTAGTGAAAAAATATGAATTAACACATGTCTGAAAAATCTAAATTTGGATGTGTTACACGCATTGAAAAAATACAGAAACCTGCTAAGGCTTTGTTCGAATTCGCCAGCAGTACTGTCATTTCATGTGGGAAAATTGTTGTAAAAAAGCTCTGTACAAACTTACTCTAATGCAGAAAAATGCTGTGCCAGCGATTGCCAAGCAGCTATATCTTCAACTTTCAACTTCAACTTTATTTCAGACAAAGACAAATAATATGTACACTTCACCTGTCTAGGAGGCGTGACAAAAAGGCACGAGGGCCTGACTAAGTGTCACATCCTTGATGCGTGCACATCTCAGTGAAGATTAATTAATTCTGCTTGATTGGTGTACATAACTCCTCACACACCTTGTCAACATTGCTTTCTGCAGCCATGACAGAATAGCTATCCTCTAGCTTGAGTTATCCTTTGTGCAAACATAATACATTGTAAAATTGTTATAGATACATATAATTGGTTCCTTTAAATTTTGCCCTTGTAGTTTATTTAGAATGTCAGAATGTTATTTAGAATGTAGAATGTTAAAATAGGTTTGGTTATGGTAACTAAGGCAACAGAGCTCTTGCCCTTAAATATGAGTATTTTTCTGGTATGTGTAATAACAGTATTTAAAGTGACATTAAAGTGACATTGAAGTATTCTTTCAAATTGAAGCATTTGTGGTGACTTTTTTATTTTCTTACATTTTAAATATTTAGTTACAGCCACATTAGGATCCTGCTGGGATTATTACAGCGTGCTTACTTAAAGGGAGAGCCACACATAAAACGGCGGTCTGCTTTCTGTTCTGACCACCTTAGCTTTGTGGTACCCCCATTTAATTTAAATTGAATTGGTCAATTACTACTGCATAAAAAGCTAGTGAATTCTTCATTGGATTTTTGAAGAGCCATTGTTTATGAAGTTTTGCGGATGCCGCATCTAGTTTTAGTTTTACAAAAAAAGTTATTCTGTTCTTGGTTAAAAAAAATACAGATTTCAAATAGGGGGGCAATACAATGTATGATAAAAACATTGTGATGGGGATTCATATTTACTTTCCAGGAGAGCATGACGATTCTTCCTTCTTGCTGCTCTCCCCACACATCCAAGCGCAACCCATTTTACCCTTCATTTGATGTAGCCAATGGCAGTGATCCAGCTAGCACGGTGGCACGATATTTATGCCACCCCTCAGCAGTGTACTTGTTTGTATTTTTTATATGAAATTTTCGTCTTTTGCTTTCGTCTTTGCGTTTTGTCTTTTGCAGTAACGTTGTTACTTAGATGTTGAAACTAAAGCGTGGCCATTTTTCAGCAGTCGAAACTAGGGAAAGAAAGTGCAAGTTTTTTCTGTATTACAGCTTTCTAATCTTGTGCCAGTCACCAACCTCATTTTTGCTTGGGCAGCTGTGCCAATGAAAGCATTGTGCAACTCATAACTATGGGCAGCATATTTGCATCACAGCTATACATCGGTAGGTTCTGTGGGTGAATACTTCAAAGTGCTATAAATTTTTTTCTCTTGCCGGTGTATTCATGCACACTTGCATGTCTTCTGAAAAAGAGTGAGACGTCATGTGAATGCAAGCAGCCCCGCCGTGGTGGTCTAGTGGCTAAGGTACTTGGCTGCTGTCCTACAGGTTGCGGGATTGAATCCCGCCTGCGGCGGCTGCATTTTCGATGGAGGCGGAAATGCTGTAGGCTCGTGTGCTCAGATTTGGGTGCACGCTAAGAAACTCAGGTGGTTGAAATTTCCACAGCCCTCCACTACGGCGTCTCTCATAATCATATGGTGCTTTTGGGACAAACCGTACATATCAATCATGTGAATGCACTCGTCACTCGTGCACCAATTAGGCAGGTCGTGTAAATACAATAACATCAGTGGGGTCAGAGCTCACTGATGTGATTGCTGTACCACTGGTTTCTAACCACACCTATTAGCCAAGCTACCACTATACATGGTACTATTGTGATTCCACCCGTCGCCATGGTCTATTGGTTATGGCGCTTGACTGCTTATCCGCACGTCGCGGGATCGAATTCGGCTATAGTGGCCATATTTTCAATGGAGGGGAAAATGCTTGAGACCCAGGTATTTATAGGTGCACCCTTAAGAAACCCAGATGGTCTAAATTTTTAGAGCCCTCATAATTGTATCGTAATTTTGGGGCATTAAACACCTATGATTATTAGTTGTGAAGGCACTTGTTTCATGCTCTTGCGGCAGTACTTAATGTTATGTATGACAGACTTCAGTTCTCATGTGCATTTTATAGTGAACCATAAAACTTTCCTTGAGGTTTATTTGGGCAAATTACAATGGGGATGTTATATATATATATATATATATATATATATATATATATATATATATATATATATATATATATATATATATATATATATATATATATATATATATATATATATTGCCTCCATCGAAAATGCAGTCGCCGCAGCCGGGATTTGATCCCGCGAACAAGAAAAACCTTCGTTAATAAATAAAGGAAGTGTATACTCAAGCACTCGTTTTTTCTTGTTAGACACAATATTAATGAGATTGAACAGACCATAATGCAAGGAAAGTATACGGGAAGTTATTAGACCTAATCGAAATGTAAATCTGGAAAAAGAAAAGTGAATGAAAAGATAACTTGCCGTGGGCAGGAACCAATATATATATATACACACACACACACACACATACATAGATACAATATACGATGGTTGCAAATTTGGTTCCTGCCCACGGCAAGTTATCTTTTCATTCACTTTTCTTTTTCCAGATTTACATTTCGATTAGGTCTAATAACTTCCCGTATACTTTCCTTGCATTATGGTCTGTTCAGTCTCATTAATATTGTGTCTAACAAGAAAAAACGAGCGCTTGAGTATACACTTCCTTCTTTCATTCATTAACGAAGGTTTTTCGTGTTCGCGGGATCGAATCTCTGCTGCGGTGGCTACGTTTTCGATGGAGGCAAAAACGCTGTAGGCCTGTGGGCTCAGATTTGGGTGCACGTTTAAGAACCCCAGGTGGTCAAAGTTTCCGGAGCCCTCCACTACGGCGTCTCTCATAATCATATGGTGGTTTTCGGACATTAAACCTCACATATCAATCAATCAGGTTTTGTTCTAGCAGACTTGGTGCCTTGAGGTATTATAGGAGGGATCATTGGTCAGCTACCAGTGCACAAAAAGTTCACGTACTACGTGACACCACACAGGCTCATAGTGTGCCACACTCGCCACCATGGCTACTGAGGGCGCTGACTGACACTCCCACGCTTAAATTCACTATATACCCAATGAAGGGGATGGGGGGATGGCCACCATGGTAGCTGAGTTGGTAGAGCATCGGACGCATTTTTCGAAGGTCGCAGGTTCGGTTCCTGTCCACGGCAAGTTATCTTTTCATTCAATTTTCTTTCTTCACATTTACATTACAATTAGGTCTAATAACTTCTCCTATACATTCCCTGCATTATTGTCTATTAGATCTCATTAATACTGTGTCTAACAAGAAAAAACGAGCCCTTAAGTATACATTTTCTTCTTTTATAATTGTGTATATATATATTACCCATTTCTCTTTTGTCTTTTTAGGGTTGTTTTTACTCACTCTTAAATGTTCCCAAATTTGAATACAGCTCTTTCATGTGAAGCTCATTTGGCAGATTGTGAATCCCAAAAGCATGGTGGACATTGTGGTGGTTGTAGTGCTGTTATCATAGTATGTTCTTGCACAGGAAGCTTTATTGTGTTGGTGGTAATTCCAGAAATTCTCAATTTTTTGGCTCTGCTGTGTAACGATTAAGCGGGAGTATTCTACCTGAATACACAAATATTTGTGTATAGAGGTAAGGGCAGATGGTGTGTCTAGTGGCCTACTTATGGGATTGTTTAGTTTGAATACATTCATGCCTTCTGTAAACATTCACTGAAGGCCTCCTGAGGTGGTCTTGATACAAGTTTTTCTCAGGTCTCGGGAGCCAAAAAAGGAAGTGTAACAGGTCTGGGGAATGCTAGGTTATAACCCCAGGTGGTTGAAATTTCTGGAGCCCTCTACTACGGCTTCTCTTATAATCATATGGTGGTTTTAGCATGTGAAACCCCACATATGTTTTTTTTTAAGGTAAAGCAGTGTACATGTGGAATAAAAATAAATTGACGAGTTTAAATCAAGGTGTAGCTTTAGTAATGCAAGTACTGTCTTAATTCAACAGCTAGAAGTGAAGTTTCGCCACATAGTTCAAAGAACATGCCATATAGCAGGGGCTTTGAGCCTTGGGCTCCTTTCACACCACCCTAGTCTTTGTGCAGAAATGTAAATCGAATGTGTGTTTTTCTGGTTCATTGACTAGCCTGTCTATTTATGGTTCTGAGAAGCCTTATTTTAATGTGAGTGGAAAAGTGTGTTGATCAATTACAAGTTTTTCCTGCAGTGGCTCAGTGAATGTAGAATTTGCTTCAGAGAGCATGCTCATAACTTCAAGACCCGGCCACAGCAGTTGAAAGAAATAATGCAGGAATTGCCATGCACATTAGAGAGGCCCAGATGGTCAAAGTTAATTCAGAGCCCTCTACTATAGCGTCCTTGATTATCTACTGTGTTGTTTCAGTACATTGAATACTGAAATTTTAGTAAATTTCAATGAAAATTTTAATGGTTTATCACAAGGGCTTCTACATAGAGTTATGATAGTATATCCAAGTAAGATAGAAGAAAAGGCACTTATGCTAACCTTAAAAAGGTGTTATGTTTTACTTAGTTTACGGCTCTGTTATGAAGTGTTGGATTGCTTTTTGGTCTTTTGGCTAAGAGTAAAGTGTACACCGTTTCAAAGTGCCTCACCTTGTTGCAGTATTGAAAAAAACATGCATGAAATCTTACGTGCTTTATTTGTCAGTTATTATTTCTTTTGTACACTCGCCAGAAATGCACTAATGTTCACTATTCAAGGAAGTTCTTGAAGCACATGTTTCACATTCTTCATACCTAATTAGAATGCTTCACATTCATGTGCCCTTGCTTATGCTCATTGAAAAGTGGTTTTGTCTCATCTATTTGCTTTGTTTGAAATGCAGCCAGTGTGGACAAATGTTTTTCTTAAATTTGTTTGCAGGGCAACCTCCCTGGGTTGTAGTCATGGCGCTGGGTTGGTGGCGGTAGGAGACATTGTGCTCTGGCTGCCATCGGTGCGCCATGTCCAAGCACTCGAGCCTGTTTTACACTTTTGAGGTGGTTGACACAAAGTTCACCATTCTGCGGAGGTATCAGAACCTCAAGTCCATTGGCTCTGGCGCCCAAGGCATAGTCTGGTAAGGCTTTGCTGAATGCCTTTACCCTTTGAGGGTCAAAGACGTACCTGTACATTATCCCAACAGCCACAAGACGGTCAAAAACATACATATATCCTGTACGTTTTAAGATACGTGCATTTTTAGATAATTTGTTTTGCTTTGCATGTGCTGTCTCATTTCAAGAACACATGCAATTTTTTTTTGTCGATGCCTCTTCGTTTCTGTTGCATGTTCTACTACCATGGTGCAGCGCCTAGTTTCGGTTTCATCCTTCTGCCAGTTTCCACTTTTTGCACCTGCAAAACTGACGGCTTTCTGGTTTAGAATCTTTTAAAAAAAGTGGTGGATTTGTTGCTATCTCGTTTATTGCTCCCTGGTACGCGATTGCACCTGTTTTCGTGCAGGCACTGAATGACACAAACAATACTGCTGTGGTTTTTTGTTTCGGAGACTCACAAAATCCACTTGTCAGTGATAAGATGAAATTTAAGTTTCGTACTCCTTTTTGCTTTCCAGATGCGCTCACAACTATGCAATTTTTTTCAATGTGCTCGGCTGCAAGAGTGAGTCCAGTGGCGATTCCTCTGAATCGCTGCTCGATTGGAAAATTAGAATCTGACTCACTAAATGTCAGCATTTCGTATAAAGCATCATGTTAAGATTCAGTTCTTGATGGGCAAATGACATCTTGTAAGGTGTACATGGCCAAACGATGCCGACTGGATAAAAGGTGGCTTTTCTCCCTCCGCGTCTCCACTTGATGCCACATGGTGCACTTATTTTTGTATGTCTAAACGACACAGACATCTACTGCCACACATAATTTTTTAACATTTGTGTACGTTTCTTTAGAATTTATCTTGCATGAAAAAATCGTGTGTGTAGCAATAGAACAAAATTTTTTTTTTTGTCACTTAACGGCTACTTCCCAAAAATCTGGACAACTGCTTTCTGAAATAAATTTGTCTGAAGGGAGTAATTCTGTGAATAAAAAAGAAATGCACATTTTTCAGATGCATTTCACAAAAACAAATCGACCCTCAAATGGTTAAAGAGTTTCAGAACAGTATATTTTTTACCAATGCTACATGAATACCAGTTTTCATTTGTTGCTTGTGTGTCGGTGTAATAATGGCAATGGAGTGCTTGGAACTAATGATATAGAAGTAAAATTCTGACCAACTGTGTAAAAAAGTGGATGTCAGTGAGGGCAAAAAAGGATTTGTGGTAAGTTTTAATACTGTCACCTTGTTAGCTTGCTAAATGAAACGTTGAATGGCCCTAACATTCCTGAACCTACTGGTGAAATATTACAACTAGAGTGGTTGGTTCCCTTACCTTCCTGGGTGTCTGCAATCTGAATATGATTAACCTTTTTTGAATATCACTTATGTATCACCATTAAAAGCATTTCTCTTTTGAGTTATTGAGAATTAATTGTTTTCATTCCAGTGCGGCCTATGACTCGGTGACTGGTCAAAATGTGGCCATCAAGAAGCTCAGCCGTCCTTTTCAGAATGTGACTCACGCCAAGCGGGCATATCGGGAATTCAAGCTTATGAAGCTGGTCAATCACAAAAATGTGAGCATTTTCTCATTTCCCTCAAACTGAAATGCTGGTAATAGAAGCAAGAATGTTTGCAACGGCTTTATTATTGGAGCCAGAGTGGCAAACTGGGTGTATGTAGTTGAAAGCCCACTTTAATGAAGTGATGACCTCACTCGAATTATTTTGTTAAATCAAGAAGTTCAGAAAGGAATTTTTCAGTTCTTCAAAATTTAGGATTGTGATTTAGCAACAACCTAAAGCTACTGCAGCGTTGCATGTAGCTAATCCATGCTTGCACAAGTGAGAAGTCTGCGAGGGTGACTCGTACGTGGAGCCTCTCATGTCCAGGCAATGCTGGCCAATTAGACCCTAACATGAAGTTGTCACAGGCTGCCGACATGCAAAGGTGGGGAGAACATATGCAGTGATTGTGCGAGCAGGCCAAGCAAGAAAGTTATGAGAAGGCAATTGCCATCTGAGGCATAAACTATGAAGTAGCTAAAGCAATCACTATGGTATTGCTGTGCAAGCATTTACAGTAACAATAAACCTCTGACGCCCCTAGCGTCATCTGCTACGTAATAGTGCTACTGGCTGAGTCTGTTTAGTGCATCGGCATGGTATGCAGCTCCATCAAAATAAAACTAGTGTTGACTAGGGTGACTATGTGTTTTACTGCAACAGCAATAGGGCCTATGCTCGAAGAAACACTCATCTGTGTCTATAGTTTGAATGAATTGCCGCAGTTTCACTCACCTGGTTTGGGGAAAACTTCATTAAAATGGGTTTCGTTAGATACAATTTTCATTGTATCACATGGTACTTGCCATAAGTTTGTGCGTCGAGGAGGGGGGGCGGGGGACACTGGGTGCCAAGCCTCCCTCTATTAAGTTGAAGTGGGTGGGATTGGGCGAGCGTAGGGGGATTGCAAGTTTGGTGGTGTAATCTAGTTGTTTATTTTGCATGCAGCACTGGAAGCTCATGCATTTCAGTTCAGATGACAACGAAGAGCTGTTAGAAGTGTTCGAAATAAAAATTCGGCAGATCCCGCGTACCTTGTGAATCGAGTTTATGCGAAGCATGCGGATGGAAGACGACGTGTTGTAC
Organism: Rhipicephalus microplus; assembly: GCF_043290135.1. Taxonomy (NCBI): domain Eukaryota; kingdom Metazoa; phylum Arthropoda; class Arachnida; order Ixodida; family Ixodidae; genus Rhipicephalus; species Rhipicephalus microplus. The sequence goes on from NC_134710.1 coordinate 178,522,102, forward strand.
TTGTCATACCGAGTCAAACGCTATGAAGTGTGGCTAAAGATATGTACAAATGCACACACAGACATACTTTAAACAGCCGCATATGTTTCTATATAACCAGTTGTGTAACGATGCCAACAGCAACGCGGATATTATTATGTATGTAATGTTTATAGAATTGGATAGCCAGCACTGCAACCACAATTGACATTTCATGAACATTATGGCCTATCACATTTGCTCGCGTAATTAAAGCACCTTTTTTTCTTGAAAAATCGGAGCTAAGTTGGGGGTGCACTTACTACGCAGGGCAAATTTTATGAAAACTTTTTCGGTATGAGCAAAAATTGCGGTAAGGAAAAAAAAAAAAAAAAACGCCAGGCCTGTGCGGAAGGCGCAGCACAGTTACAGTGAAAGCTAGAAGAGCTGCCTTTCAGAGCCTTATCAAAACACTTATTGGGTAACTACTGCAAGCGCACTTGCTTGATACCCACTAGGACATTAACAGTAAACTTCTGGGTTGTAGGCCGGCATTCGCTATGCTATTTTTCGTCATACTTCTGAGAAGCGTGGTATCCACTAAACACTTGCAAGGAATTTGGTGCTAATTGTTCATGCAGTGGCTAACGACAATGAGAAACTATGGCTGAAGTGGGTATGCGCCACATTTTATCAGGGAACAAGAACAAGTTTTTGTAATGTGCTGGAGCATCAGGCGGCCCACTCGTTATGCTATTCACATTGTGCGACGACTGGTTTTGCTTTTGCTTTTTTGAAACGCTTTATAAGTCGCATTAATGCAATTGCTTTCCGGACATCAAGCCTGCCTAAGGCAAGTTTGCCACCAAGTCGCAAGCACAAACGTAGCTCAGTGGTAGAATACTGGGCTGACACCCAGCAGACCCGGGCTTTGCGCTTGCTGTGTATTTGGTGCTAGGTTTTTTTTCTAATTTTGTGCGATATTGTTATGGACACCGGCGGCGGTGGCATACAACTGCGCGTGACCAGAGTCGTGATCTCATAACAGCTTTCGCTGTAAAAGTTAGGTCGCTTAGCCTTTTGCAATTGACGTATGCATAAGTGGAACCCCGATTTTATGACTTTCAGGGGACTACTCAAAACTGTCGTATAATCCGGGCATCATATAAAGGAAGAACTAAGAATATAGCAATGACACTCAGCCTTGCCCCAAAAAATGGGTATAGACTGTCTAAATAAACTCACAGCATGACCTTGTGCCTTTGCTAGGAAAGTAGATTATTCTTGCCAGCGGCAGCCAATGACAGTATAGCTTAGTTAAAAGAGGTGGGAGTGAATCCTTGTTCTCAAGTTTAAAAAGAATTGCATCCAATGGGCATCCTTCTACCGATAAATTGATCAAAAATGGCCTGCGCGTGAAAACGAAACCAAAACCGCGTCGCCAGTAGCCTCCCGTCAGAAGAGTCAGATACAGTGTAATCGCTATCACACGATGGCAACGGACCTTAAGTGTGCGTAGAATACTTTCGTGCGTGACTGAGCTATGCACATTGTAATTTGTCGTCTTGTGGAGTGCAACTAGTGATGTACTTCTTAGTATGAATGTGGACGTCAAGTAAAAGTAATCTTGCACAGTGAGAACAGCTGCGTCGCACCCTTATGCATCCGTAAGCCTGTGACTGCAAGTACGAAAAAGGCAGGAGATCGGCTGTATGTCGATCAGGAAATGTTTCGACAGAATGAAAATGTGAAAATATCAGCTCTTCGGCTGGCTGGAGCTACTTTGTGTGGATAGAGCTTGACCAGGTAATGACCCCGAATACGTACACATGCAATCGCGGCGTGTGTAGAAGCGCTTGAACTTCCAGGAGATCAAATTTTACTTTCTAAAAAGGGGATATCGGTCTCACTTTCTATTTTTCTAATCGTCAACCTAGTGCAGTGGTTCTCAGCCATGGATGTGTTGGGGACCCCTTGTGGACTGGTTGAAGTGATGGGGGGACCCCTTGGAGGGGGTAGGGGGGGTGCGTAGGAAAATTAACGCAACTGGAGCATGAAACAGGTGCCTTTTATTGCTACCGAAAACATCAAGCAAGCGTGCCCCTTTGTTTTAGACAGTTATCAATACATGGCACAGTCGCTTTTAAACAGAGTTGTATATGTAGAAGAATAAAAAAAATGTAAAAAAAAAGCGGGTGAGGGCTTTGCGGATCTTAGTAATGGCTTCGCAGACCTTCTTTTGAGAACCAGTGACCTAGTGTAACGCAAGTTAATATTTTGCACTCGGGAATATTTGGTCGACGTTTGATTCGAGTAAAGGTTTTTTTTTTCTTTCGAACGGAATCTGAATGGCATCGTAAGATGCAAGGTTAGCGTAAAACTGCATCGTATAACCAAGGTTTTTAATACAATATTTCTATGGGAATTTCGCCAGGACCAAACTGATTCGTCGTAAAACATGGGTCGTCGCATAATGGAAGTTTCACTGTATACCGTTTGGAAACAGGTTCTTTGTTGCACTTCACTCATCTTTGGTTACTGAAGGTGCTATCTTCTGCATGCTGTCCCTGCGCCGCTCATGCACTCCATAAAAGTGTTTCGCAGCTATCTTTTCTCGCTATCGTGTAACTGCAACAGTGGCATCTGCTGTGATCTCGACGGTTGGCCAGAAGCGTGTGCACGACGCTACAACGCATTTTGTCAACTTCATGGTCACCTGTCATGATGACCACGACGGCGCGATTGACATGGCAGCAAGTAACCACCGAAGCATCAAAACAAATCGTCACCAACAAGATTAACAACAAGATATGGCCGCTGCCTTGCTGTTTACATGAGAAGTTACTGTAGAAAATGTAGCCTATATCTCGCGTTCTTTGAAGTACGTGTGCATAACAAGCATGAAGAGGGAGTTTTAACCGAAGCAAGATTCAGGTGTGCTACCATGTTGTGGAAATCGTCACAACCTTTGTGGGCAACTAGAGCTTTTTATGATTTTCCAAAAACCTGCGATGCAATGGCGATGAATGGCCCTTCGCAACAGCCACGGCGACAGCGAATCCTGTCGTTGTCGCTCGAAAATCGCGTGCATGTTGTTGGGCCTTAAACTTTCATGTTCAAAGGAAGCGATCGTCGGTTGGCGCGGGCAGTATCGTGACCTTTGCTCGCTGTGTGCTTGTCAGTTGTGATGTCTCTACACTCACGCCATTCGTGAGCCCAACTGTGGCGTACAAATAATTTAAAAAAGAGACAGAGCACGTGCCACGCACAGATAAAACGGAAAACAATACCCCGCTTGGCAGTGGGTGAGGAGGGGTAGAGAGCGAGTGGAGGTGGCGGGGGGGGGGGGGGGTGTCGGCATTACAATAAAAACGGAAAAGATTCATTGGGCAAGGAAGCGGCAGGTGTCGGTCAACGGCACTGCAGCAGATCAATGTAAAAGGTGCGTTTATTACGTGGGGGGAAAGAAATCCAGATTTTGACGACTGAATTTGGGGGTGCGTTTACTATGCGACTGCGTTCATTATGCGCGCAAATACGGTAGGTGTAAAGTAGTTCCGAAACCTGGCGTGGCTTCGGGGAAGAATACTTGATTGCCATGCAGAATGCTGGGATTGGATTTTTGCTGGGACATTGACATCTATTTTTTGCCTTTGTCAGGTCAACGCTGCCGATGTCAGCATTTTCTTAACGCTCGCATTTTAAAATTACCCATGTCGATTTTCGCCATTTCGGGGTAGATATAAAATGTCAAGTCATCTGTGGCACATACCCGCCCATGGCTATGTGCCGCACGTCTAGCAGAAAGGGTTTATTGATGTTCGCGACTGGGTTTTAACATTATTCATGTCATGACCAGCGAGTCATATTCGTTGGACCATTTTACCCTCCTATACTAATTTTGGTTTACCCCAAACTAAGGGGGTGATCACGGGAGCACCCAGACGTGGGCGGTTATGCAGGCAGGCAAGCGGGCGGGCAAGCGGGCGCGCGGGCGCGCGGGCGGGCGGGCGGGCGGGCGGGCGGGCGGGCGGGCGGGCGGACGGACGGACGGACGGACGGACGGACGCCTAAAGTGCCTGCAGTATGCAAAGAAATACTTCACATTTATAATGTACATATGGTACCTCTAGCAGAAAACCTTCATGTCATTTGCTGTTTGTGGAACTGTAACTGTGCGCACGACTGTGTTACATACCAACATAGAAAAGGCATTTTGCTGTATAGTTTCTGAGTAGAGCATCGCTGCTGCACGGAGATAGATGTGTAGGTTGATGTGCACTATTGAAATCCGGGTTTGATCAGGATCCCACCGCTGCTATCCGTTGTTGAGGTGTTGTGACTTCGCCGTTACCGGCACCGAGGGACTCGGAAGGAAGACGCCGAGCATGAAGAGACTGATGAGGAAAACTGTACAGAAGTCTATTCCACATTTTTACAAGCGAGCATTTCTCACCACAAGACAAACATCTAGACGAAGATTTCGTCCTACATTGCGACGATCTCGTCGAAGCGCCTCTCTGAAGCACACTGTCGCTTTTTGGCCTTTCGCAGTCGCTAAACGCCAGGCCTAGGGAAACACAGAAAGACGTTTTCACCCAACCGGGTCACCACTGTTGAGGGTAATTTTTCTGGCACCACTTCCAACACAAACACACACGCATGCACACACATGCACACACACACGCGCACACACACACAACCCAAAACAGGTAGTTTCCCGGCCACTCTGTCGCATCCGGGGAATCATGCTGCCAGCAAACGAGATGTAACGAGTCCATCGTGTCGATGCTCGGGCTGACCACCTACACTGTCGAACGGTTGTCGCAGGCCAGGCAACTTCAATGACACGGGCTTTTTCATCTGGCGTTGATCTGAGCGTCGGTGAGCTCTCGGCCAAAGACGCACAGCGTGGTGGTCCGAGGTCCGTCTTCGGCAGAAACTCGGCGTCGCGCCCTCGGTGTACAAAGGCGCCACGTGTCACATTTCCGTGCCAGCACAAGCGACAGCAGTGCTGTGTGGACTAATTACAACCATGCACCTCCCAATACATGAGAAACAGCCGGCAGTCTTCGCGTTCCTCCTTATCGGCGGCTACCTTTCTTTTATCTCGGTGCCCTCGGCAAAGGCAGGCTCGATGATCGCAACAGCACAAATCACTTCGAAGGAAATCATGCAGTTTGTGCAAGTGAGCTTTTGTTCAGTTTGTTAGTGGGCGCCAAAAGTAGCATAAGCAGGTGGCAACAGTGCCGTTGAAGCAATGATGCTTAGATTAGTTTGGATCAGCTTGGATTAGTTATTTGTTGAAATAGCTGTATATGTGGTATATGCCTAGTGTGCATCGTTAGAAGTGTTATAGGTTGTGAACTTGCTCATTACTCTCAGGGAAGAAAGCAGACGGCCGTCATAGTTACCTACGTTATTGAAATTGTGTTTCCACATTCACGTTTTCATAGTGAATGTTGTATGTGGGGTGGCCGAATCGTCTAGGCATGTTGAATAACAATTGCTGTGGGGTAGGGTGACCAAACAAGTACAAAAACTTGCTCACAACATGGTTGTGAGCAAGTTTCGCTTTGCTTATCACACCACTGTGCTGTGCTTCTGAAACTGAAATGATAAGACCTGCAGTACCATATGTGTGAACTGATCAGATTTTGACAGGTGCATCGTCGCATTCACGAAGCCTGTCAAATGGGCAGGGACTGTGCGAAATTTCTACCACAATAAAACTCGCCAGCTCCCTTATGCATTTTTCTAAGAATTATAAAGCCAAAGCAGTCTTCTTTTTCTTCTCATTCCACTGTATCCCTACACCAAAAGCTTTCTACACCTCACGTGGTTTGTCAGTTTTTGGGGTCTGTCCACTTTAGATCAAGTGACAATGTCGCGTGATAACGTCATGATTTCAAGAATTTTGGGGACCTGTGACGTCAGCTAATAATTTTTTTAGCACTCGTATAGACCCCACTGGACACTTTTAGCTCTTGATGAGGCTTCTAAGCTTTCCCAACCATGTGTACTGTGCTGTTTATTTTGTAATAGTGTGCAGATATTAACTTTTCATACTGAATTGAGTACTGCCAAAGTCAAACCTGCAGTATCTACTTGTTCGATTATAAATCCAAGTGTTTCACACTTAGATTTTCACCCCACCCTAATTTCATTTCCAAAAATGTCATTTCCGAAGCACACTAGGAAAGTGCTGCTGTTTGTGTGATAGTTATACGAGTAGCGTATACTTGGGGAGTATGCACGCTCAGTTGAGAGATATGAAGTGTTGAAACAAATCTATATAGGAAAGAAGTTGTAGTCGTATTTGCTTATATATGTATATTTATTATTACGCTCAGTGACAATCATTTGTCTACAAAGTGTAGTCACACGTAATCACTGTTCTTTACGTTGCATTGCTTCCTTCGTGTGTTCACTTGTGAATAAGCAATTTAGTTGCTCAGGTGGTGGTTGCAATTGAAGCACAGATTTATGTTTTATGTGGGACGCACTTGTGCTAAGCAATTTTCGTGTAGGCTTTCGGGTATCGACTTTTCACCTGTATAGATAGGTTGGGTTTCTCCTAGAAAGAACCCTTACACATTTTATTATTCAATATCCCAAAAAGGCACAATACACATATGTTTAACAAATTAGCTACAGTGGGAGGGGAACTCACTTTATTGCTGTAAGAATTGACTGTAATACCTTTCTCTAAAGCTGATCAGTTCATTCGTGTATATATGCCTGATTGCGCCATCCAAGCATGAATTTCGCGTTGCTTGACCTCCTCTTTTCCTCTGCCTGCTCTCCACGCTTGCACCGCAACATGACCAATATCACTTTAATCCCCTCTCATATTCTTGAAGGTTTCAAAGAAAAAGAAAGTGGCAAACCATACATCTGTTTAGGGATGCATGAGGCTTGTAATATTTTAGCTGGAACAAAGGCAAATCCTTTCTGCCATGCATGCAGATTAAATCAGCATTTATTGGCTCACTGCAAGGCACCGAGAAGCTTTGTGTAATGATAGCCCTGAAGTAGTGGAAAGGAGCTTTCCGGGTAGCTTCTGAATGTAGCGACATAAGTGTCAAGCGGACTATGTGCGACACCCACTCTGTATGTACAGCCGAACTAAAGCTGGTGACTGCTGAGAAATCTCTAATTACTACGCAAGTGCACGGGGTGGGGGTGGGGGGGGGTTGTTCCCCGTGACTAAACACTGCCCGTATTCAGGGCAACTGACCATCTTTCTTGAGATGTTACTGCACAAACAAATGGTCACACTCTTTCTTAGAGAGAAAGAGATAGTTCAGAAACCAAACCATTGTTTCCAAAAATCCTTGCTGCCAGCGTGGCTGAGTAAAAGTCAGCACCTAACCACTCTATTGTTAATAGTTTTGCGTTTCCAGGACAAAGGGAGGCTCCTCGTTTCTCAACAGTTGCACGGGAATACGGCTGCCTGGGTTGGCGGTTTTTTACGCAGGGGGAGGGTGGGGGGGAGCGTTGCAGACATATGAAACATTTAAGGGAAGCAGCAGCGCCCCTGGAAAAGAACGGATTAGATACAGCAGGAACAGGCTCTTTGCGGTCGCATGCTACGATGGCGGAGAGCGCATTTTCTTCCTTTTTTTTTCAAATGTGACTTAGTGGCGTCTTCTGGTGAAACTACAAGAGAAACTACTTGCAAGATAGTGACAGTAGAACCACCACCTTAATGGCTCATGTTGCTGCACATCAACTGTAGAATGCGAATACCTAGCAAGAAAATGCTTACAAGACATTTTAAGCGACAAGAAAAATTATAACGTGAAAAGTCTTACAATGCTCAGCTAATAGTAAATGCTTGCTTTAGGTTTCTAGTAATTATATAAGGAATATCAAGTCTTAAAGGGGCCCTGCTACACTTTTTGAGAGTAGTCAGAAAATGCTGTCGATTGGTAGTAGAGGCTCCCGAGAACATGCGAGCCAAATGGTATAGCACACCACGTGGCCTGGAATTCACAATAAATGATCAAAGTAAACTAAAAATTGTTTTTTCTTCCCTCGATAAATGATGGACGCTCAAAAATCACTCGTAGAATGACCACCTATCAGCCATTGGCTGATAGTGGCGCGCTTGGTCGTTACAGAGATCGCCGCGGGAGGCCGCCACTTGCTTAGGCGTGCGTGTGCTATGTCACGGAAAAAGCCGCGTATTCGAAGAAAAAAAGAAAAAGTGCCCAAGATCACGAGGCGCGCGTGTCGTTTTTTGTTTGCTCCTCCCATCCCTCCTTGCTCAGCTTCCAGCGCTTTCGCCGGGACGAGAGAAGAGAGAATGGGGATTGCAGCGTGTGACAAATCTTTGTAACTTCACTCGTACTGGACATATTCTTAAAATTCTTGTGGCATTGAACTTGTGAGGCAATAAGCTGTTACAGTGAATTAATTCTACGGTTACTCAAATAAGTATTTCAGGACCCCTTTAAGAAAGATACTTGCACTCTAGACATGTTCAGGAATATGTGGGTAACATTTCATCCCAATCTGGCTACCAGAAGTACCAAAAACATGACGTTCATACTCAAAAAGTTGCCCCAGATCGGATCTTTAGAAAAACTCATTTTAAAGGTAAAAGGTAAAGGTCATCTGTTCAGCAAAGATAATGCATCTTAAAATAGTTTTTTTTCATCATAAGAGCTTGAGAATCAAGGTTATTTCGAACATGTGGCTTTGGTGAACTGCTCATACGAAATGCAATGGCAAGCAGCCAGGTGACAATTTCCAGGGGACTGTAGACAATGAGCATCTTCTGGTTTTTTAATAGCCACCTTGTGCTCTTTAAAAGTGATTTTGCCCTACTTCAAGTTTGATTACAATCTTCAATTTCTTTGTCGTGAAAGGAAAGAAACTACACTTGTGAAAGCAAATAAATTTAAAAAGTATGTAATTTTGAAAAAATAACTGAATTTTTTGAATCTCATCTCCCCTTAAGCATCAGTGTTGCCCTGAGGTCTGTACTCAGCCCACAGCAATTGAAAATCCTAGGTTACATATTCGAGTAGTCCACTGTAGGAAACTTGAAGATGGGACTCCTTGTTGTGTAGTGCTTCCCTTTGAAGTGCTTGCATGCTAGTGCTAATTATTTGAGAATGTTTAATAGATTTCAAATATTTGCAGACGTCTGTGACGTTTTTCCGCCTTTTCTTCCTTTTGCTGAAAAAAAACTTTTGCGGAAGTGCATTGTAGGAAACGGATTACACATCAATGTTTCGCGCTTCTGTAATTTTACAAAAAGTGCTGTCCTTCAATGAAACCTGAACTTTTTTCTGCTAATACATTGTTTAATGCTTTAGTCTGAGCACTTTTATAGTCTAGATTGATCACGGTGAAGGTGTGCCATCTACGCAACTCTTGCAGATTTATTTTCTTTTGCGCTCACCCTAGTGTTTACAACAGTGGCTTTGCTTTTACAGATAATTGGCCTGCTCAATGCCTTCACCCCACAGAAGTCACTGGAGGAGTTCCAAGATGTGTGAGTGGTTGCATTTACATACTGGAACTCTTCTGCAATTACCTCTGTAGCTGGCATGGTTTTGGAGTTGGATGTTTCCAGATGTGGTGGAGTTTCTCAAGTTAAACAAGCCTTAGTTCTTGTGCAACTATTTTTTCCGTAGAGCAAGTTGGTGAGCTCAATCTATAAATATCTAATTTGCTGCATAAGCATAAACATACATTTTTGCGTCATATTTACTCTCATGTTTCTATTCTTTAGTTGCTTAACTGACACTAGTCACGGTATAACAGGGCTGCAAAACATTTTGGACACTGTGTGAAAAGACTATTAGAAGGGCTAGTTGGTGTCATTAATTTTTAAAAATGCCCAAGGTAGACAGAGATGCTGAACAGAATGAAAAAAGTAAATGATGCATGATGTCAAGTGTCTGTGTTCACTTAGCCGCACCTTTAAAGATTAATCTGAAAACACTGCTGATTGGCAGTTCAGGCTCCTGTGAACACGTGAGCCAAATATAGCGATGTACGCAGCAGGTAATGTGCAATTATGTTTGAAAGAGCTAGGAAGCACTCACTTTTCTCTCGACAAATTAAGCCTTTGGAGGTAAGAATACAAAAAATAGTTGGTGTGACGTCCGTGAGAACAAAGTATGCTCAGGCATAGCTTTGACCCCCTTTGTGGTCCCCTCTTCGTATATCAGATCTTCACATGACTGTCGGATGTGCTATGGTGTCTTGGCTGATTCAGTGATTTCCTCTTTTGTAGTTTCTAATGCACTCATCAGTCTGAAAAAAAAAAAGAGAACGTGCCTAAAGCATCCGATGAATTGCTGTAACTTGCTCAGGCTTCATGGATTAAAACATTTTTTTTGCGGCAATAAATTCATGAGGCTATGAAATCTGGTAGTGAGATTATTCTATGATTACTTCGAAAAGTATTGCAGGGCCCCTTCAAATAGTCCCACCGTATGGAGACTGGTTTTGTCTTTCCCACTGCATTTGACCCTCAAGCAAGGGATTCAACCTATCTTAAAATATTGAGACAGTCTTGAAGGAGTGCTGACATGAAATTTATGCATGTGACGATATTTCCATTTTTGCGTCCCCCAGTAGCGACCCCCCAGTAGCAATTCACGACCCAACATGTAACTGAGTGACAAATAACTGTCTGTTTTATTGATTTGTGTCACTAATATCTAGCACGATTCAAAATGGCAGGTAAGCCCACCATTATTTAGCGCTGGCAGCGCTTACTTGCATTCGCCTCCAGACCACGTGCCAGCTGACCATTTGTTCATAGAAAAGAGTCACATGAAGCTCAGGTGCTCGACTAACAATTTGTCTGCTAGATGCACACGCTCAGTCATACCTCGTCACCAGCAAAAATGACGTCGTCGTTGTCATAAGTGTCTACTAGTGTTGAGGAAAACGTTCTGAAACTTGGAATTGCCGCGTTTCACGACGTTGTGAATCATTATTGCTTGGACGTTTTGCAAAAGATGAATTGAAAAATCGATGCCGTTCTAAGCAGCAATGGAGAGGTGCCTGGGGACTCCCACTTGGGCAATGCTTGCTGGTGTTTCTGAGTTAGCTGTATTAGAGAATTGCAGAGTGCACAGCATTCCAGTGTATGCAAAGAGTTCACTGGAATATCAATAAAGCAAATGCACACCAATCGAGAAATAGAATATATATGTTTCTACAAGAACAAATCTTTGCTCGTCAGGTCCTTCCTTGCACCAACAGATGGCCCTAACTATTCGGTCTCTCACGGTTACGGCTGCAGTAACCCGGTACAGTCAAGCCCGCTTATAACGAACTTGAGCGTGACACGACATTCGTTCGGTGTATTCTGAAGTTCGTAGCAAATCAAACATAGCTTTAAAGCAGTTGCGAGTTAAAATACAATATTTTTTCGCAAGAAAAAGTCTGTTATGCATGTATTTTGAAGAACAGAAGTGATTAGGTTGGTCTCGATTTTAATTAAAGCGGCAGTGTGCTTCTTGCCGAGGCCCTTGGCATATAGAAGCTGCCTGAGACGAATAATGTAGCCAATTGCTACAGGCACGCTTGTGGTGACTGGCTCCGAAGTTTCATCGTCGTCTTCATCCGATTCCTCCAAATCGCTCTTGTTGTGCACTTCATTTCAATGCCTTTATCCGTGCACTTTTCCGCAGTGTCGGCATCATCATCGGCCGTAATGAAATCATCCCTGCAGATATATAGAAGCTGCCTGAGACGAATAATGTAGCCAATTGCTATAGGCACGCTTGTGGTGACTGGCTCCGAAGTTTCATCGTCGTCTTCATCCGATTCCTCCAAATCGCTCTTGACGTGCACTTCATTTCAATGCCTTTATCTGTGTCGGCATCATCATGGCCGTAATGAAATCATCCCAGCAGATATCCCGCCCTCCCATAGAGTCGACGTGCTGCCACAAATCACCGCCAGAGTGGACCTGTAGAGAAGCTTCAGACTCTGCATCGAGTCCTACGTTGACGAAGCCAGCCTCAGGAAAACAGTTTCACACACATGTAGCAGTCACTTCCGCCTACGTAGCCTTCATCATCTCCAAAGCTGAATACTGGGGCACCTGAAGTGACAAGTTGGCTGTGCGGCAGTCAACAGCTATGAGCAAGTGCTCCACAGTGCGGAACCTATAAGAAGTCTTAAACGTGCAGATTACGCCCAAGCCAAGCACTTTTGACATTGCTTTGAGCAGCAGATAAAGGCGCGCAAGGCTTCCCGTCCACCATCCTGACCACACACGCACACCAACAGTGAGCAAGACGCAAACGTGCGACATACAGTATGGGTAGCAGGGAACTTCTCTGGGCCCACCAGGCCTATTTCTACCCAGAAAAAGAAACTTCTTAATTCTAACCAGCTTGGCTGGTGTTGTGGAGCACGGAGTGGTGGAGACGGAACAAAAGAGTTGCCATGAAGAGAGTAGACCAGACTTGTCAAAGACAAGGAAAGGAGTTGCGATAGAGTGAAGAGAGGGGAGCATACGGCAGGAAGGCAAACTTGAAAACCAAAACATGTCGTAAGAAGGCAGGGCGAGTAACTTGCTTGAAAGGTCTACGAAACGCACAACTCACGCGTAAGAAAACTTGGGAAAGCAGCCTGTGCGCACAAAGGTCAAAGAATCGCATTGTGGCACCAGCGGGCTTGCATGGCCTCACCAACTACATTATTTGTGATTTGTTCTATGTAACAGCCATTTTTACGCTGTGGAGGGCATGCTGAGCAGAGCGCGAAGCTAGCGAAAACAGGTTCTAAACATGGGAACAAATCGCAAATTATCAAAGTTGGTGGGGTACCACAAGCATGTGCATTGAAGGAATACAACACAAATCCAGACAATCGAGTACAGTCGGCAGGCACGGATATTGGCATATGTTCTGGTAACACTAGGCTGGTGACGCTAACGACAGTGTAACTACGACTAGTGATCAAAAACAGGGGTGGCTAGTCAGCCGACAGGGTCTTTAAAAGATGGGTGGCAGTGTGAAAACATGGGCCTCGTCTATCGATGTGGGGTCCTCAGAGTAGTGAATCCTCAGAGTACCTTAGCCGCTAGACCACCGCGGCGGGGCTACAGACAAACTAAAATTCATTATTAACGATACCTGTGCGTTCCTTGTTAGTGACAATATTTATCTGTACGCTACTCCACTTTGATAGCTTGTGGTCTTGTTGGCCTGTATCGTAAGTGTAATAAAATTACACATTTTCCGCGCTTCCAACAACAAAACTGCAGCTCACAACGGTTCCCCGACGTGCTGACTGATGAGTACTCTTTGAGTCATGCTCTTTCCTTTCTCCTGTATTTTATTTGCGATATGCACCATGTAATTGCATGAAATCATTCGAAACGGCCCGACAAAGATCAGGCGTAAAGAGTGAGAGCATTTCCAGGTGTCGGTGCTTGTTGGTGCCACGATAAAAGCACATGGATGATCGACCTCATCGCTAATAGTGCGTCTTCACTGGGGATGGTCTGCACCTCACTGAGCACGTCACAGTAGTGTCGGTGTTGCAGGATGCTGAAAGCCCCTTTGAACTTGTGTATGCTCTTTGCCCTCGAAATAAAATACCGTATAAACCGGACTATAGGTTGAGTGAGAATATAGGTCGACCCTCCAAGTTCAGGTTAGAGAAAAAGAAAAAAAAAGTAAAACAACCCAATACTGCCGAACCACATTTATTTGCGAATCGGGCGCACCGCACCCCGATCGTCGGAGCTTCTCTCAACCACCATCGCAACTGCTCCTATTCGTCCGGCGAAGCACCGCTGTCTTCCAAACACGAGAGTTTGTTGCTGGCCGCCTCCCACAGTTCGTCGTTCTTTGTGCCATCCAGCGAGTTGCTGATGCAATATTTCTTGAAAGCCTTTTCCATCATGGAATCTGGCAAGGAACGCCAGGCGGAAAGCACCCAGCCACAAAAAGTCGCAAGTGGAGGCCTCTGTTGGCGGCCCGTCGGTGTCTTTGGGTTGTCGCCGGACATCACTCTTGGTACTCCAGCCGCACTCGGTCCTTGAACGGCTTGTTCAGCACAAGGTCGAGCGGCTGGAGGGTGGACGTCATACCACCTGGTATCACGGCAAGGTCCGTTTTCCCATCGTCGAGTGCGCGTTTCAGAGCGTCGGTTAAGTGACCACGAAACGCATCCAACACCAACATGCTCCGAAGACGCTGCAGTGCTCTTGGCCGACGGTTCCACACTACTCTTATTCATTCGAGCATCATGGCCTCGTCCATGTATCCCTTTTTGTTTATGCGAACGACAACACCGGGCGGGAACACTTCCTTCGGCATTGTCTTGCGTTTGAAAATGATGAAGGGCGGAAGCTTTCTACCATCTGCCGTGCAGGCCAGCATGACGGTGAAGCACGAGCACTCGTTGCTAGTGGACAACAGCTTCACATCGTTGGCACCGCGCTGTGTGATTGTGGTCGACGAAGGCACGTCAAACCACGCGGGAGTCTCATCGGCGTTGCCAATCTGCCCCATCATGTAGTCGTTCTGCTCCCGAAGCCGGTTCATGAAGAGCTGAAAGTTTATAAGCTTGTCCTCAAACTCCTCTGGCAACTTCTGACAGATGAATATGCGCCGCGGAGAGAAAATCTTTTCTGTCGCATAAATCGACACACCCAAGAGTTTGGTGCACAAAACTCTTCTCTCGTGAGCCCATCTTCTCGAGCGAGTCCCACGGCTTTCTTGCGAATGGTATCCACGGTCACTGGCAGCGAGCACGCAGGAACTTTCCGCACAAAGTCCGCTAGCTTATTTTCGAGCTGCAGATGAACGGCACTTCGTCCACGAAATGACACTTTTCGAGGATCGCACATCTACAGCTTCCCTTTCTGTGCCTTTCAATAGCGCACACTTTTTTTTTCAATTCACCAAAACGGCGCTGAGCAGCCATATTCTCGTTCGCTTCTGCGAACTCAACAAAATCTAGTTTAAACGCAGCTGAGCACTGTCTCCTCGTATCGCTACTCATATTCCATGAACGAAAAAAAAATAACACTAAAAATGCAGCGCAATCTCAAGCGGAGCGAAAACTCTGAACATATTGGAAGCAAATCACGAACACACAAAAAAAAAACAGACAGAAAAAAAACAGCATGTGATTGAATTTGGATGCAGATGTGGCTGCGTTTGGCTTCTCAAGCACATGCAAGCCACATGTTGCCAGACAGCGGCGCACTTTCGGCTAGACACAGCTATATAAGGACTTTAGCTTATTATTTTATTGAAAATATCTCGACTTATATTCCGGTTTATACGGTGCAGCAGTGGTGGTGGTGGCGGCAGCAGTGAAGGGTGTTCCTATTAAGTGGCAGAACATGTGCTTCACGTTGTTTTCTAGCCCAAGGTTTTGATTGAACGATACGGAAAGATGTTGTGCTTGACCACAATGAGTTCACCTGAGTTTTGTTCAGATGCAGAGTAAATCTTGCACTGTGGACGCACTCAGACTCACTAAAATTTTTGTGAGTCACAGTCACTCGGACTCACACTCTTGAAAATTTTCTTAAACCGGAATAACACAGTTTTTTTTTTGCTTGCTTTCATTTACTTGATCATTTGATAATTTCATCACTGGGGATGGCACACGCTGAAAGCCTTGAGTTCTTTTCATGAATGCCTCAGCGTAATTTTTGGCCTTTTGGCTTTATAAGTTATTTTACGGATGGGTTTCAGTGCTGCAATGGTGGGCTGTTAATCTTTGTGTTTTGTACTTTTAACAACTAAACGAACATTGTTGTGGTAGACGCATATGCATGAAAATTGTTGGGTTGGTGCATACGATGTCTCATGGTCTTATTGGTGTCACAATATACAAAAACAAGAAAACGTCGGCTTAATAGACTGAGAAGGTGGTGCCCGTACGTCTTAAATGAAATAGTCTGTAAAAATGGAGCTACTGGTCCACCACGTACTCACATGAACACACACAGTTCGACCCCATTATAAATGTTTGGAACAACAAAGTTCTTGGAACTACAAAATAGTTTTGAGATCCATAGGCTTCCAAAGCAATGCTTGGTGGTGCTGCGACTCTGAACAGGCAGCGCCATCTCTGGCAGAAAAAATGGAAACTGGGGATGCACGTTTTGCGTCTACCTTTCTCTCTTCCAAGCTGCCGCTCGCTACCGTACACATGCAGGCTTCTCGTGCAGCACTTGCAGCACCGCGCAATGCACTGCTTGAAAAAAAAATCTCCCGGCTGGACAGGCACTTCAAAGAGCGAAAGTAATCAAAGCTGAAAAGTTTGTTAATCTCGTTTATGTTGTGGAGCAGACAACTATGCCCAACTTCACAAAAATGCATTTGTGAAGTCCGCGACATTACTGTGTATGATAGGTCGAGGCAAGCTTCCTTCTGTCATACGTTAAATATACCTAATGGCCTATATGCCGTGCGAAATGAAACCATGCATGCAATTGATGTTCTAAGTTGTTGGCAATGAAAAACAGGTGATTGTTGTTTCGATGTGCATGCCGGCAGTAGCAGACGCGCACTGTCATGAACAAACTTTTGTGGCGTGCAAAAAAGAAGCAAAGATGTCATGGCCATAGCACTAAAAAGGCAGGTAAAGTTAAAGCCATGTCCTCCGTATCACTGGAGCATCACCCTTTGACTTAGCTGTGAGGCAGCTAGCTTAGCTGCAAAGCTGCAAAGCAAGTAGAACTATTTGCCTTGTTTTTTCTTTTCTTCCTCTCTCTCTCTTTTTTGATTCTTGCACTCCCATTTCATGAGAATATCGACTGTACAGGTGTATAAGGTCTGCTGCGAAAACGTGGCTCAGTGTGAGACGTGCTGAAATTTCAGGCACGATGTGATGTCGGGCGTGCGATGAGCTCACGGAATGGGGGCACACGTAAACGCACACTCGAAGCACTCTACGAAGCTTAACCATGCACAAACACAGTGTGCGTGAAAGTCACACATCTCTAATTGTGACAAATTTAATTAATGTACTAAGTGTCAGGTTGGTTCAGTGGCTCTAATAAATACCACCCTAATGAAGCGACAAAAATAGAACAAACCAGCAAACCCATGTCAGAGTTTTCTGAAAAAGCACAGACGTTCATTCCAGTGCGATGGTGCAGCTTTCCCTATCGGTGAATTGCAGGCGGCGAACCTTCAATAGTGTGAGGAGTTCAGTTTAAAGCAACCAACAACGCAACGCTAACTGCAGTATGATGTATACGAATGTGAACATCCAAAGACAGCTACGTCTTACAAACACAAGGAATCAAAACACAAAGTTGTTTCAACATACAACCGTAACTAGACCTTCACAATGCAAGAAGACAGCGGGCAATCATTACTGCGATCGGTTTATGGACGCACTGCATTATGTACTGATTCAGGCAGTCGAAACAAATGATTTTTATTAAAGAATTGAGACAATCCAAACAGAAGGCGTGGCAGAGCTAGAACTTACTAAGCCTTTTTACTGCGGTGGTCCACGCTTGTTTTCTTTCTCTTTCAAACGACTTGTATGGCAGGGGATAGTTGTGCAGGTGGATCGCATGCTATGGTACGGTCTGCACTGTTGTGGCTCACAACAATACTTCGGACCTCGCCGGCGCTAACGTGGGGTCGCTTCTGTCTTCGCGTAAAGGCAATTTCGCCCAGTGACCGTCTCGTTCAGCGCGCCAAGCTGACGGCACGGCGCCGAAGTTATCTACACCAACTGCAGAATGCGTGACGCCGCATGTGCTCCTGCTGCGGTGAAACACACTGAATTGCCCGTACCCTCTGCTACGCCTATCCCCAATTTCCCCGGAGCTTGCCGCCAGAACCGTAGTGTGGCATTGTTGTCGCTCTGCGAACTTCAGCTTTGGGTCCTTATAGTGAACACATACAATTCATTTTGTACATGTTGACAGTTAAATTTCAAAGTTAAATTTCCACATTAACAAAGCTTGCTAAATGCTTCGTCTTCATGTAATGCCAACAGAGTTCAAGAAATGTTTAGATGCATTTTCTACTCACCTAAATGATCTTAAATATTGCCTGTGTGTGCCTGCAAAGTCAATTCTTTACATGTCATAGTTGGCATGTTATTTGCCAATTGCTCACTTTAAATGGCTTGACTGCATTCCCATCAGTTTGTACTGTCTACCTATTGGAGGCATCACGCTTGCCTTTTGTGCTGACCTGATCACTTTTACCTTTTACTGATATCGGTGTGTGTGTGTGTGTGTGTGTGGGTGTGCACTCATAGTTAAACCCGTTCATAAAAGGCATACTCCAAGCAGGAATTCTTGTCTTTTACATGAGATGTCTCTTATAAGCAGGGTACCTCATATGCATTTTCTTACCAACCCGTATTTTACTGTAGGCACACTGGTGTCTCTTGTACCCATTTGTCTCTTATATCAATGTCTCTTATAAAGGGGTTCAACTGTATAACGAATATATAGCATAACCACGATATAGTTATGCTAGATGCAACATTATGTGAGCTGACTATATTCTGTTTTGAATGTTGTTCTCGGTAACATTATGCAGCTATTTGGTCATGGAGCTGATGGACGCCAACCTGTGCCAGGTGATCCAGATGGACCTAGATCATGAACGCATGTCTTATCTTCTCTACCAAATGCTCTGTGGCATCAAGCATCTCCACCTTGCTGGCATTATTCACAGAGTGAGAACACTGCACTGCCTTGTGGTTTTTTCTTTTTCTTTCACTGTAAGTACGAATAGGTTTCACAGACAGAACATGTGAAAATTGATAGGGGGTGAACATTCAAATATTTGGAAAGGTATCAATGGTTTCATGCGCTGATGAGTTTTGTTGAATCCCACTGTATTCCAGAATCCATTTGAATTAATTTCATTGAAACCTTTGGCGTGTGCACTGGGGTGTGGGAGCGAAATGCAGGGAGGGCAGCCACAATCCCTAATCATCTAAGGGGGATGCAAAGTCTTTGCTTAGTTGTCCCATCAATGTTTAATGTGCAGGGCTATGGCCATGCAGTTTTTGATAATACACTCAAACATCATTATAGCAAAGTTGCACCTTATACAAAAATGAGTTTGTTGTATCCGAAAATTTGTTGTGAAGGTATATTCCAAACACTATGTATATTATCAGACAGTTCTTTATTTACTTTGTTATATCCGATATTTTGTTATATCCGGGTTCGTTATATTGAGGTTTGACTGTAATGGTAGGTGAGGACCACTGACGTTTCATTCCAAGAACTGTTCACTTTCCTTCTTTATGCCCGGAAAGCTGGAGATTTAAGGCATGTCATTATGAGGCATGCCAAATGAATGGAAAGCTGTGGGGGCAAAGATAACTGCTCTGTGTTACTGCGCCAAAGTAGACCTTGATAAACTTCTTTCGGTTTCAGTTTCGGTGTGACAGATGCATATTTCATGCAGTTCATTTATTCGCATGTGTTCCTTGGTTGTTTGCGTTGAACCACGATAACGGAGTGTGCAGGCATATAGACGTTTTGTCCCCTACGCTTAATTTGTCTGTCATGCTGTGTCGTCCACGAATGACGTGAATATTATCAGTGCTGCAGTTTTTAGGGCATGCACTGTTATTTAAACTCATCTAGAGCTGAAAATTGACACGTGTAGCGGGCTTAGATAGCGCCGCCAGAGCCTTTGCATTCTGTGTCATCGTTTTTAAACGCTCCGTGAGAAAGACCCATAATTTTGTTACACTTTGGCGGCGCTTATCACGCAACGCAAATTTGCAATTGGCGGTTGGCACGTAAGTGAGCGAGGTTCATCAGCAAGTACAGTGATGGAAGTGCTGCTGTATGCTGCTACAAATTGCAATACTTGTTATTAACGGCTCCGAATGAGCATTGAGGGAACTAAGAACTATGAAGTTAAACCGTGTGACTATCCAGCAAGCCTAAATGACAACAAAAACAAGCTGTATACAGGTAAGCCTGCATATATCGAAATAATAAATTCCCAAATAAATTCGTTATAAAGAGGATTTCGTGATATGCAGGTTCGGTACAAAAATTCGGAAAATGAACACGCAAATTAAACAAACAGGGGGACTGAAGGCAGAGCTAACCCAAAACACTTATTTTACAGTAAAAACCTGCGTTATTATTGCGATAGCAATTATATGGACACTTTCCGCTGGTTTTGCCGTCGCTGCCATGTTCCGTAACAAGTCCAAATTGATAACATGCCTCCGCGCATCGTAACTTTCACGAGCGGGTAAAAGCGTGCATGTGCAGCTGAAGCAGAAATCAAATATGTCGGCCCATCTCTGTCGCCTGGAAAGTGCATGAGATAACATCTCCCGCGTGTTAGAACTGCCGTCGAATACTTAAACAGAAAATAAACCACCCATCTTGTACGAGCATGAAACAATGCAGGGGGGGGGGGTCGTTTGAGTGTGCTCGAATAGCTATAATGAACTTGGATTTTAAGGGCGGTCGCAATCGCTGGCGTGCTTGCTATCTCGGCGAGTATCAGTGTGGTTTCAACGCGAAGGGACAGTGTGAAAAGAGCACTTCTCCCTGGAACGGCCGTATTTGCTCACACCAGTGTTTTGTAGGAGATCCGCGATATCGGATTCAAAAGAGTTGGCTGCCAGCCTTATTTATTACATTACAGTTTGTTGCCAGCCTTAATTATAACATTACAATTTGTTGCAATCGCGTTCATCGCATTTTATTCAACGCGCCGTTGTGTTACCAGAACTGATAGGCTAATCGCGAAAGCTACCAGCCTGCGAACTCGTGGCGCGGCGCCTCTAAAGATTCGTGACCGTCACTGTGGTCTCGGAGAGTTTCCATCAGGGCCTAATCTGACATCCCCTTGGTGGTGAGGACACAGTTGTCCGAAATAAGGTCACAGTTTCACTGCAAGGGCGAAGCAATGAATGCTATAACAACAACTTGGAATGTAACATTGAGAACAAAAAGCAGATCGAAACGTTCAGCACGCTGCTCACGCACAAATGACGCACTAAAACAACATACACAGGACGAGAGCAGACTAACAACGTTTACCGCTCGACCCTTGACGCGCTGTGTAAACAAAAACGAGGCATAATACGTAATCATAGGTACAGATATGAGTGCGAAGAAACAAGTGCCCCAATTGTTACTTCGCTCTGTTTGAAAAGCGCACTCCTTGCGCAAACGGTGCCTGTCCAGTGAGCGGAGTGATCTTTATGCGCCCGTCAACTGAACGCAATTGTTCCGATCAAAGTTGAAGGCAGACAATTCTTCCCACCGAAGGATAAGTGTGTGCACAAGCATCTAATCATAAAATATAGGAGAAATTGATGTAACCCCTACCCCCTGCCCTTTGTGGGGCAAAGTACGCGTGGGAAATAAGCGCGCGTCTGCGCATCGTGACGAGCGGGGCCACTGGGCACCAATCACGCACAGCTTTTTCTTTTTCTTAACTTTTCAGGTACTAATAGATATACGGTGAATTACGGCGGCAAAAAACCAGCTGAGACTGTCCATATACATAATTTCTATTGCAATAAAAAAAAGGAAAGCTGACGTCTTCGGGTGCCACGCCAAGCGCGTGCAGTAAATGTATGCAAGCCGCGTGGCGTCGAAAATGAAGAGTGAACAACATGGACACACACTGATATGGCGGAGAACTATTCGGTAAAGCGCTCTCCGTATGCAGTGTTGTCCAACGTATGTGACGCTAACTAAAAGCGGGGCACTGCCAATGCGCAAAAGTAGTTATATTTTTTATTTTGGAGTATGGGGGGAGGGGGGCACACCCACGCATGCGATCGCGGCAGCGAGAACAGCATTGCTCGTGTGGTGCAGGCCCACCTGCCTATCTCACGCGGATGTGGTCCGCGTGCTCGCCGTCGCCTCTTCACTCTTCGGCGGCGGCGGCGGCGGTGGAGCTGCGGAAGATACATGCACGTACCAAAATGCTAAAATGCGGGGCAAAATTTCTAGATTGTCTGTGGGGAAAATTCGTTATATTAAGGTTATCTCCCGCTGTTACTTTGTTACATAGAGGTCGCAAATACATGTGCTTCTATGGCGGAATGGCGGGGAATATAAAAACTTCGTTATATAGAGGAATTCGTTATATGGAGGCTTATTATAAGCAGGTTTAACTGTTCTGTCATGTAATATACAGCTTGTATAGTAGCTATATACTAGAAAATTGAGAATGCTACACATACTCGCATTTTTTATGCATATCTGATATAAACTCAAACCTCGTTATAATTTAAGGTGGTATAACGAAATAATGGCTATAATGAAGTAAATGAAACAAATGAAAGTAAATGAAACAAATTTTGCACTTCATGCAAAATTTGTGTTCTTTTTGGTGATGGTTTCTTTGTCTTTGCAGATGTAAACAATTTGTATATTTTTCGCGCTTGTACTTTGTGATGACTGTCAATTCACTACATTTCTGTTAATGTACCACCTGCATGTACAATCTGTACGCCCACCTGCTATGGTCTCGGAATGAGACTGGCAGTATTGAAAATAAAATAAATAAAATAAATAAAAATGAAATTCCCCTTGAAAGCTTCATTGAGAACCATGCATTTTAATCCTCATTGTAACGAAGTGAAATTGACCGGTAAATGGATATAACAAACTAAATTAGTCTATAAAAAAACAACGACCGTAGCGTGTTAAGTATATCGTTGTTTTCTGCCAATTTGACGCTCGTTCGGCGCGGCTCTTTCAAAACTACCACGCCCACCTTACAGCAACGCCACGCGCTGCCGAGAGCCGTCCTCCTCACCCAGCCAGCGGAGAGGATCGAGGAAGCGCTCAGCGGGTCACATGACGAAGAAGGGGCGTCACGGTGCAAAGCGATTTCCCTCTCTGCGCCTTAAAGACGATGACAACGACTGCGTCTCCGCTGCTACCCTCTGCACCGAGAAAGGAGGACTCTCCTCAACAGCTTTTTTTTCCCTCGCTCTCCGCGCGCAGCCTTAGAAAAAGAAGGGTCTGTATGTGCAGAGACGGAAAAGGGAGAAGCGTGGCACAGGCGCGTCGCAGATCGGCATTTGAGAGAGAGCAAACAATCCGCCACCGTCTTTTCTTTCCTTTTCTTCTTTTCCTTCTTCGCGCACAGCGTTGAGAGGTGCCGCCGCGAGATTGGGCATGGTAATGAGAGCATTTTCGGAGCGCGGTATGTTCGAATCAACCGTCGCAAGTGCTTGCGCGTTTGAATTTAGCGTGTTCGAATTAACAGCGTTGAGAGGTGCCGCCGCGAGATTGGGCATGGTAATGAGAGCATTTTCGGAGCGCGGTATGTTCGAATCAACCGTCGCAAGTGCTTGCGCGTTTGAATTTAGCGTGTTCGAATTAATGAAGTTTGACTGTTCTTATTTTCTGTCGCACGCGTGGTCGCGTAGTGGTACATCGGACCGCAAGGCGGTTTCCTTCTTTGCATGCTTATAGGTGTGCGCCCATCTGAGCATACATTGCCACAAACTGTTATAATTGATTTAACGAAATAATGGATATAACGAAATGATTGTGGCTCCCCTTCAACTTCGTTATAATGAGGTTTGAGTTTAGTCGCCATTTGTACTTTACAAATGGACTATATTGGTGAAATGCATGTGCGACTTCAGTCGTACTAGCCACTGCTGTGACAGCTTCGATATGTGACTGATTACATTTGGCATTTTCATCAGCTTTGACCACGTTTATATACAAGAATGAGCATTTTCTGATTTTTGAAAATTTCAATGTGGCTACTTTTGCATAATATGAAAACAACACTAACTTGGTGCTTGAAGATCATGCATGTGCCTAATTATTATTCTTGCAATTTGTAGTGATTATTATATGTGAAATATGTTTATTAATAAATAGTATATATAAGAGGCTTAAATAATGCATTAAACTTCAGGAGTCATTTGAAATATTGTGCTATCTCCTACAAAAGCATTCAAGGCTGCTCCAAAGCACCATTTTTCCTGCCCCTGAATCTGCTCCAAAAGTCAAAATGTCTGTTCCATCACTGCAAGTACAGAATGTGTTTGTGAGAGCCTGGGGGCACACCAAGACGCCTGATAAATATACTGGCTGTTTCTGACATGGCTGTGAAGATTTGATTGTTTGGGCGGAATAAAGAAGAGCGTGGATTCTTTTCTTAGACTGCCCAATTTTTCTGGTGATTTCGCGACCTCTAGAGAGTCCGAAAAATCGGGCAGTTGACTGTACTACTGATGAAGGGCAGGGGGTTACTGTAGTGACGACGAGCTGCTTTTGTTTCTGCAAGCAATGCACATTCTGCGTCTTCGTGGTACATAGGTGGTCCTAGTCAAGCATGTAACAGCAAATAGCAGGGCAGCGTGTTTCGATTATTGTCTAATATAAGAAAGCGGTACACTTACCACGCACCAGCAGTGCTATGCCATATACCCTGCTGAATAGGTAGCTGAAGGGGGTTATGCTGATGGGGCTGTCAGTTATGAGTCATACTAGTGGCATTGATAGCACCTTTGTGCTTTTCTATGCTTATCTGTAAAAGCAACACCACACATGTGCTAAAGTGCAAATCATTGGTTAGCCAACCTCTAAACTAACCGAAATGGGGCAAAACGTTTCATCTATGGCTTATTGGGGCATCGGCCTAACCACAAATTGAGGGATGCAGAACCAGGTGTGTTTGTCGACGGGTGCCATCTCTCGTTCATTCTTTTACAATGCTTATCTGTAGTCATTGCTGCAATCTCCCAGAAACTGAAATCATTGAGTTACTGGTCTCTGCACTTACTGAAATCACAGAAGACCTTTTGGAGTAGAATGCGCGGTTAGGAGGAGTTGAGGGATGTTGTTAACATTTATGCGACAAAAAGCTGTGGTGGTATACACTAGCCAGTGCTGCTAAAGCTGAAGTGGTCAGTGAATACGTAAGTCTGTGAGGCTCAACTAGGTATTCTTTGCAACTAAGTTTTATCCATTGTTACGATTGACGTGGGTACATATTTAACGAGGGCTTACTGTGTACAATGGTGTGATAATTATTACGGTAGGCCTTTGAACTCTTTGATCTTTATTATCTTACTTCAGCTAAATAGTTTCGATTGAAATTGACTAGGCTTGTGTGAATAGTCAATTTTAGATCCGAAGTGAATTCAAAGTGAATAAGGATTTCGGTCGAATAATTTCGAATTGAATTCTGATAGTCTATATGACATATAAAAAAATCGGCATATTTATTATGACTTAACTAACCTGCACAATATTTTTTTAAAATTCAAATAAGGCCTCAGTGCAAATGCCATTTTTTTGTTCAAAGGAAGTTGAAACAACTTTTAGTAGTAGCAGGATTTAACTTTCGATAGAATGCAAGTGATAACCTGTAAAATATGTCACATTTAGAATTTACTAAACATAGAGCATATTAGCGGGTGTAACAAGCTTTTAAACTAAAAAAAAGAGTTGATGTAAGGGTAATATGTAAAGGGTAATAAGTGATTTCTGAGCTGGTAGTGCAATTTGTCAAGAGAACGGAAAGCGATTTTCAGCTGACTAAGGGAATTTTCGACTACGTTTGCGCAATATTATTCGGCTCACGTGTTCTTGGGATCCTCAACTATTGATCGGCAGCGTTTTCTGACCATGCTCAAAAAGTGTTGCAGGGCCCCTTAAACTTTGAAGAGAGGCTTCGCGGCAGTGCGAGTTTCTTTTGGATAGGTGCTTTCACGATTTAGCACTCCTATGATGCAGTGAAACCACCTTTACAGGAGATTACGTGACAATTATTAATAATCTATTCATTCATTGCGAATACTTTGAAATTTTCAATAATTTAAATTCGAGTCCAAGCGAATTCGAATATAGTATTATTCATTTGATTATTCAAAGCATTCGAATATTCGCACAAGCCTAAAATTGACATTAAATATGAAATGCTGGCACTTTACTCTTTGCTTAAGAAAAGTCACCCTACTGTGCGCACAAGAGTATGGCGTATTAAGGAAGCACCATTTTTGCACACCATGGAAGCAGCTAGATCATAAATCCCAGTGCAGTCGACCTGATATGAATTTGGTTGGGTTATGTAAAATTTTGGTGTTATGTTATGGGTTTGGTGTTATGTAAAATTTTTGTGATACAAAATGTATGTTTCTGAAAATAAAAAAAGAAACTATTCATGCAAATTTATTCATAGCTTAAGTATTGGTGCAAGATGGTGAATGTTTTTTGGGACGTTAAACCCTACAAATCAATCAAATCAATCAAGATGGTGAATGTTGGGTGGTAGCCGAAGGGTCTAGCATGCCCAGTTTCATATCCCTCTACTGTAGGAAAAATTTTTACAGCGAAAGCTGTTATGAGATCACAACGCGGGTCTCGTGCAGCGCCGCCGTTGTCTGCCGCTGCCGGTGTCCACAACCACATTGCACGAAATTACAAAAAAAACCTAGTACCAATGACACAGTGGAGCCCTAACCCGGGTCCGCTGGGTGCCAGCCCAGTATTCTATCACTGAGCCACGCCGGTGCTTGGGACTTGTTGGCAAACTTGTCTTAGGCAGGCTTGATGTCGGGAAAGCAATCGCATTAATACGACTTATAAAGCGTTTTAAAACAGCGAAAGGAGAAGTCATCGTACAATGCAAATAGCGTGACAAGTGGGTCGTCCAATGCTGCAACCCATCACAAAAGCTTGTCTTTGTTCAGCTATTAACTGTGGGCAATACCCACTTCAGGCATGATTCCTCATTGTCGTCATGAACAACTGGCACAAAATCCCTCGCAATAGTTTCACAGATACCACGCTTCTCAGAAGAATGACGAAAAATAGCACAACGGATGCCGGCCTACTGCCCTAAAATTTTTATTATTAAGGCCGTAGTGGGCACAAAGCAAGTGTGCTTGCAGCAGTTACCCAATGAGTGTTTAGAAAAGACTCTAAAAGGATGCTCTTCTAGCTTTCGCTGCAACCGTGCTGTGCTTTCCACGCAGGCCTGGCGTTTTTAAAACTTTTTTCTCTGCATTATGGCATGGTGGTAGTGGTGAAACAAAAATGTCAAAAATGGGCACAATTGTAGTTTTGAGTGCTTAACTAGTGTCGCAGAAAAATTTCAGCTTGCAGTATACAGTCGCATACAATCTACGGTCACTGCAATAGATGTCGGTGTGTGTAGATTGCTGGGTCTGATTTTGGGTTTTATTGAAAGCATTTGATGTTTCAAGACCAAGACCGAGCAGCAACAAGCTTGTTATCTGTTTTATATTTTTTATATAGTACAGTCGAACCAACTTATGATTCTGGCTTCAACTATATATCATTAATAACACTGAGAAGCGCTGGACTGTCGACAATAGTGTGTTTCTATGATGAAATGACCTGCTTAGAGCAATGTGCGCATGCTGCATCATCAGTTATAACTTTGAATTTTTGCTGTTAGGTGTCTGTGCCGAAAGGTAATGGAACACGTAATAGTTATAGAGAATGGAGAACAAAGTGAGAAATTCAAGCCGCTGAATGCACGTTCACAACCCCAGCACCTTTTAGGACTTGTGGTGTGCTTCACTGCATACCGGCGTGGCATTGCGGCAGAACTGGCCTCCGAAATCTATTTCGGTACAAGAGTGGCAATGGCTCCTGTTAAAACATGCAACTGAGGTAATAAGTTGAAGCTTCAGAAGTGGTCATAAATTGACTGTATGGGGCTTGTGGCAGTCCCGTTAAGGTATCCAAAATTTCACACGTGTCTGAGAAATTGGTGGCTTCATCATCCTTATTATGTATCTCTCGTGGTATATTCTTTTCAATATTATAGTTTTCTCAGCAGCCTGCTGTCCCCCTGTTTTGCTTCTTTTCGTGTAACCCCTGCATAGAAATTATCGAAATTATCGACTTTAACAGTGAATTTTTCGTAGCATTTGAGTATTAAGTGGGTCCAACTATAGTACTACAGTGAACCTTGGTGACAAGAATCTCGCGGGACTACCGAAAATATTCTTATCACTGGAAAGAATGGAAAATTGGCATGTGTCAAAAGAAAGCTGGCGTGCATTTTCATTTATTCAGGGCCACAGTGACATTATAAAGAACTTTGAATGATTGTCATTCAAGTTTTTCGATGCCGCGAATCATACTAGCACTCCCACATATACTACCTGTATGCACATGTTTAATTAATGAACCAGGTATGTTTGACCAGCCACAGCAGTAGCCCTTTCCAAATTTTAGCATGTTTTTTTTAAGACACCAGGCTACTGCAGCGAAAGTGATGGAAGAAGGGCTTTGACATGATAGATAAAGGCCACAAAATTTCAGAACCACAGTCCTATCTTGTGATGTTGTTATCATGGGGGTGTTGGAGATGTTTTTTGTTACATTTACAGCTGTGCCTACACAAGTGCAACCTAAACAGTCAGGCATATTCACATTGTGAGGCCTGACTCCTTTGCCAAAACTGTACTTGCCCTCTTTCAGTGCTCATCCGCCTTTTATAGGATGTATGATACACGAGGCAGGCATGTGTAGACACAGTACAATGACAGCAGCCCACATCGACGCGTTAGAAGAAAAAACATGACGTCAATGCCCTCTGTAATCTAAACGAGAAGGCATATGGAGGCACATTAAAGCCTCAACAATTCACGCACACGGTCTCAAGGCCGCGACACATCTCTGATAGTTCATTCTAACCACAAGAAAAGTGGTTTTATTACATTGTGATTCTGACGATTAGCTGGTGTTGCACGCAAGCCCGCGCTTGTGTTCCCCGCACTTGCGCAAGCTTGGCGCGTCTTCCGCGATAGCGCAGACAGCACCTCTTTGTACTTGGGTGGTAGTGTACGTTTATATCAAACGTCGCGTGGTAAAATCAGTTTGCAACAACCGTACTCCATTACATTGCAGGCCAATGG
The DNA here is from genome assembly GCF_043290135.1 of Rhipicephalus microplus. Classification (NCBI taxonomy): domain Eukaryota; kingdom Metazoa; phylum Arthropoda; class Arachnida; order Ixodida; family Ixodidae; genus Rhipicephalus; species Rhipicephalus microplus. The sequence goes on from NC_134710.1 coordinate 178,550,917, forward strand.
GCCTTGTCCAGGACCAATGAGAAATTCGTATGAGCCGTGATGATACGACTGAGGTTTCACTGTAGTGGAGAAAGCTCCAGACCAGTGGTGTAGCCAGGGGAGCGAGCACGTGCAACCCCAATTTATTTTTTATGCCTTTGTATACAGTGCATGAGATGGCACTCAATCACACTTACCTTCCTGACCCTCATGATAAATCAAGGACATGCTGACCCCCCCCCCCCCTTTCCTCTTTCTTACACAACAAATTTCTGCCAATGTCACTGCTTCAAACTGATAAGCCATTTATATTCTTCAGACTCCTTTAAAAGGACCCTGAAATGGTTTTCTGAAGTTTTGTCAGCATTTAGGCTGAAGCATCATCAAATCATTCGCACCACAAATTTAGTGGCACGCCATGTACGAAGGCTGCTACGGACAATTATATCTATACCCTCCTTCTCACCCCTGCTTTGCTTCCTCAACTTGTGAGACACACTAACATCCCTAGCAATCGCAGCGCTCTCATGAGCACACTCAATGGCTTGAGATTTGCTCACTCACCGCCTTAGAGATTGCACACCTACAAGCTGTGCGCAATCTTGAAAACTCTAGCCCAGTGTGCCTGGCAGCACGCACACCATCTGGCAGCAGAGACAATCATTGTGGAGTGGTTGATATTCGTGGCGACAGGTGCCGCCACTCTACCAGCTGATCTTACTTCCGCGCATTCCACAGCCAATCAGATCAGGAGCCTGGGTGACATGCTACCAGAGCATGTTTACTGTGAATGAGCGGTTGAAAATGCGTTGTGCTAAGTCACAACGACCTGCAGCGATTCGCAGCTTTAAACCATTTTCATAAATTACACAGCTTACGCAGAGAGCTTAACTCAGTCTCTGAATGACCCTTAGGACTTGTCTACTGGCCACATGTGTTTGTACAAAACTGTCAAAACCGTTTCAGAGAGAGAGAGAGAAAATAGAGAGGAAAGGAAGAGAGATTAACTAATGAGGAAAGGGGGAATAATAGAAAGGAAAAAGTGAAAAAAAGAGGAAGAGTAAGAAAGAGATGGATATAAATAGCATGAGACTACACTGCATGGTCTCGCGATGGTAGTTCACAAGTGCTCGTGAAGTTCGGTAATCCTCAAGAAGCACAAGAGAGCTTTCGTGGCTCTGCGGGTAGATGCGATTGTCGGCCAAGGTCCTAGGATCTTCTTCTCTGTGAGTGGTTTTGAATTCAGGTGATGGAGCTTGTCTTTGATACCACGTCATTGAGTCCGGTATGATGGGCACTGGCATAGAAAGTGCTCTCCTCGCATGTTCTCAGGGTCCTCGGAGAATAGTCCGCATTGGAAGAATTTCTGCTTGACTCACTAGCAGCAGAGGAATGGGTACACGCTTCCATAGCGTCAGCAAACTGCTTGCGTGAGCGCAAGGAAGAAATCTCTATGGTTGTGCGCGCCCGTCGGAACATCAAAACGAGTGAAAAAGCTATGATACGTCTTATCATCAACGAGACGAAGTTAGTTTTTCAGAGTCCCGAAAACAGCAAACGCAACTATCACGGTGGTGTTTGTGTAATTTAGCACTGCATGGAAACATGTTATCACACTTTGGGGAGAAATAAACGAAACGGTCACGAGGGGTCACCCTTTGAAAGATTAGAAAATTACTATGCCTCTTTTTCTTTATCTACTAAGCTCTACTTATCACTGAGAAATTTTTTTCTTTATTCAGAAATACCCTGCTTTGTCCGAAGGCGTGTAAGCGGGGGGGGGGGGGGGGTTACAGCTTTGAAAAAAAACAAGTCTTCGTTAAGACAGCACGCTTAGTCACAAGACAATTGATTCCACTCTTGTACAGTGTGAACAAAAAAAGAATTAGCATAAAGGTTTGTTCCAGTCCGGTATTCTTGAATCTTAAGGTCATGATCAGACCTTCTAGACAGATAGTGCGGTGGTTTAAGGTAAGTGTCTTTATTGATGCCAGTCTTCTTATGGTATATCTGAAATAACAATTTCAAACGCAATTTTCTTCTGCGAGAGCAGAGCGCTTCCGATTCCAGCTCGTTTTTCATTTCAGTCACCTCGCTTATACCGACTGAGAACGAACCTTGCCGCTCTGTTCTGTATTTTCTCGATCAGATCAATCAAAGACTTTTCGCGCGGATCCCACGCACAACATGCATATTCCAAAATCGGGCAGTCAAATGAAATATACGCAGTACTTTTTAGGACAGCAGGGGAGGATCTCAGATTTCGTTGAATGAAATTTAGGGCTCTGGCAGCTTTTGCAACTACAGCATGCACATGCGCATTCCATGAACAGTCGCTCGTAAGTGTTACACCCAAGTATTTATACATTGATTGATGATCAATGACTTCACCATTCAAAAAGTAACGCACTTCATCCTTTTTCTTTTTTTTAGTAAAAGACACGTGCACACATTTTGTCACATTAAGTTGCATTTCCCACTTATCACACCATTGCACAATTCGGGTAAGGTCAGCCTGCAATTCAATGCGATCCTGTTCATTTTTTATTTTTCTGTACACAACTGAGTCGTCAGCGAATAAACGTATTCGAGAAGTAATGCCATCAGGAATATCATTAATCTAAACTAAAAACAGTAGCGGCCCTAAAACGGACCCTTGAGGGACACCTGATGTTACTTCCATCGTAGAAGAAGTAGTACCATTGAGTATGACACATTGTCGACGCTGTGATAGATAACAGGCTATCCAATTCAGTACTTTCTTATCAATATTTGCCCTTTCGAGTTTGCGAAGAAGCAAGGGATGGCACACGGTGTCAAACGCCTTTCTGAAATCTAAGAAAACACAGTCTGTTTGACCGTTGTCATCAACCTCGGACACTAAATTATGGTAGAACTCAATCAGCTGCGTTGTGCAAGACAGGCCCCTGCGGAAACCATGTTGATCATCAACTAATAATTTATGTTGAACTAAGTGTTTCATTATGTCTTTATAGAAAACGTGCTCTAGTATTTTGCAGGGAATAGATGTTAATGAAATAGGTCTATAATTGTTGGCCTCTTTTTTGGAACCATCCTTGTGAATGGGAACCACGAAAGCCATTTTCCAGTCCTCAGGCAGAACCCTAGCAGAGAGAGATTTTTCGTATATTAGGTAAAGATAAGATGCTATTGGCCAGGCACAGCGCTTCAACATGCGTGGGGAAATACCATCTGGATCAGGGGCCTTAGTTTCGTCTATATTTTTTAAAAGGGATTCGATACCACTCACACAGAGTTCAACCGATGGCAATAATGGCTGAGTTCCCAGAGGTGGCTCTGCCAGCGTAGATAATTTCGCAAAATCCATTTGAGGTAAAAATACGGAGTGAAAGAAATCATTAAGACACTACGCTTTATCAATATCGCTGGACAAGATCTGACCATCACGGAAAATTTCGTTTACTCCGGTTGAATCAGCTCCACAGTTTCTTGCGTATCTCAAAAAATGCTTTGGGTTCGTTTTTATACTTTCGTTTAGTGGATTGAAGTATTGATCCTTTGCGCTACGAACTTTAGATTTGTATTCATTACTTATCTCGACTAACTTGGTGTACTGATAACTACTATGGGTTCTTTTAAATGCCTTGTATACTCGTCGTCTTTTCTTTATTAATCTAAAAATCGCTGGTGTCACCCATGGCTTCTTGCACTTTTTGAGTTTAACTGCGTTTGTAGTTGGCACATACTTTTCCATTAGTTCTATGACTTTTGCTTTAAATAGAGACCACAGTTTTAAAACATCGGCGCTCTCGGTCGACGTCTTTTGTTTGCAGTTCCTGAACTTTATTTTCGAGCTGTTTGACCACGTTTCCATGCTGTTCTACCGTCTCGTTAAGAACTTCAATCTGTCCTTCAGCTTTGCCCAATTTATGATTTATTTCAGAGAGCATACCTTCATGTTTTGCTAGTTCTTCCTGGATAGTATCTAGCTTCTTCATGATGCTGTTCTGACCTGCCTGCAAACTCTTGAGCAATTCTAGTTCAGTTTTACTGCGGGCACCAGGATTTATTTCTACATATCCGGAAAGCAACAGTAATAGAATCAAATACAGTACCCGGTTAGCAAACAAACGGAATCTTCTATGGCGAGCACGTTCTTTCACTCGTTTGCTACAACTACAAGCAGAGCATGTCGTCGTGGGAGGAGCCGGCAGTGCACAAAGTAATCTACGTACATGAAAAGAGCAGTGTTCACTAACCTGCAATACCAACATAGGCATTAACTGCATGTCGGCCAGCGTGCCGGCTCCAAATCCCACGAAGGCACGTAGTTGTGCGCTTAAATAAGGTTGCACATGGTCACGTGGCACTTGATACTGGTGAGTCTCCGCCATATCACTTTCGATGCAGACCGTATCGCTGACGTTCCTGTCGTCGAAGATGGCTGGCGATTCATTGGGGTAGTCCCTTGCAGCCAAGAGGCACGATGTCGTTTCCGCAAGCGCCTTTGGAAATAAAGGGATCACCGCCCATTGACCGAACGCATCGAAATCCAAAGCAGCTCGGAAAGCGGCATTATGTGTGTCATTACAAGCGATTATTATGTGTGTGAATGCATACGAGTTTTATTGCTGTGAAATTTGTATGCATGTAAATTTTCTGATATTGCGTACCATGGAGCCTCATGGAGCCATTATATTTCATGTGCAGGACTTGAAACCTAGCAACATTGTTGTTAAGTCGGATTGCACGCTGAAAATTCTGGACTTTGGCTTGGCACGAACTGCAGGGACAACATTTATGATGACTCCATATGTGGTCACTCGTTACTATCGGGCTCCTGAAGTCATTCTTGGCATGGGCTACAAAGAAAATGGTGAGTCTTGTTTAGTGGTTTGCATTCATTACAGGTCTTGAGAACTTGTAATGTTATGGAAGCAGGTTATTTGTGTGACACACAAACACAGTTGTCTCATGGCACAGTTGTAGACAGTGTATATAACAGTGAGTGGGCTGTCCTGCATTGCATAAGCTGAGGTGATATTTATAGACTTGCAAGGTTGATTTCAGCCAAGTAGGAAAGTGCTTGAAGACCATAGTTTGTGCGTGTTTGCAAAACAGCCTAATATTTATTTTGCCGGTTTAATTGACATGATTGATTGGTTAACGAGTTTGCAATGTTGCTTTTACGAGTAATATCCTTAGTCGTTTCACGTTTAAAAGAACATACAAGCTGATACTCATATAGGTGGTCAACTCGGGTGATTTTGAACCTCGGAAATAGATCGCACGTATGTTCATTATCGCATACCTGCCAAGTCTCCCGGACCTTCTGGGAAACACCCGGACCTTCTGGGAAACTCCCGGATAACAACTGTTTTTTATGTTTCTGCAGTGAGCTGGAAAATATTCCGGAAATTGAAATTTCTGTGCATAATCTGGCTGTTTTGCTGAAAATATTGTCCAATCAGATCTAGGTTTTTTTTCTTAGTGAAACTATAGTACTTTCGCATTATAATTTGAACGAATTAGAAGTCGTTGATGCAAATCAACATGGGAATCTCGATTATGCAAATTCGCAAAGTTCTCCAGCCGAGTCCCACTGTGTCGAATGGGCTGAAATTCGTATGTTTTGAACACTTTGGCGCATTGTGCCGTGTGATACGCTGTTTGCTTGGAAGCTTCAAAAAGACGCGCGCGGCCAATGAAACCACGGTCACTCTTAAAGAGCCAGTCAATAGGCTCACATTTTTTTTACTCCCCCCTAAAGAAGCTCAGCTATTCATAGAGTAGACCACAGCGATCACGTTTTCCAAATATTACAGCGCTGCACAGAGCCTCCATTCGAAAAATATTCCTGCGCTCCTTTCCTATGCTTCACCAATCTTTTCACGCGCTGTGACGCAAAGTCGCCGATCGGTGACTTGACATAGCATGCAGCTCATTGATTGGTCTAAACCAGTCACGATGACGGGCTACACCTCCCTGTGAGGGGAAGGGTGGAAATGCCATGTGAAAATTTGAAACCAGTTGAAACCGATGTTCTGAACCCGGTAACTTCCTTAAAGGGACACTAAAGCAGCAGTGCCTTTTGCGCCATTGTTTGCTAAACTTGTTTACGTGCGCCATCTTGCACCGAACCGCCCCATTGCGCCAAACGTGTTTTATCAGCAGCGTACTTCGCTACAGCACACGAATTTAGCCGCAAGATGCGACAGCTATCGCCCCGTGCCTGAAAACGCGGGTAAAACATTGTGTTTTCAGTTTCTTGAAAACTGTTATAGTTTCAGTTTCGTTAAGGCTGTGATCGCTCGAGCAGCAGCTGCGAACTTCGATTCTGAGGGCGTAGTCGTGACCGCTGGCATACGCGCTAACTTGGCAGGTATTAGAGCGAATGGCTGTGGATTCTTCCACATGCTGCACTTAATGCGAAGTGACTGCAGAAAGAGCATCTCCTCCTGGCATGGCCATATTCTGTTAAATTAGCGATATCAGATTAAAAAAGAGTTCGCCATACTTCGTATTTCTTTCGTAACTTGATGGCAGCATGCTCAAAAAAGCGAGTGTGGTGTCTGGTTCTTGGAACAACCTAGCAAGAACAGCTACATGACTGCTCATCGAGCGCACACGCGTTTTCTTGTTGATTTCCCAGGTGTGCTCTGTCATGCGGTGCTTATCGATTTGGCGATCGACACTTGTGCATTCAGGTTTAATAAATGGGCAGTTATACATATAAAAAAGTCTCAGCTTAATCACAAAAGTAAAGCAATGAACGCAATAGCAATGAATTTTGGATCCGATCCCTACAAAACGCTGGTGTGAGAGAGCATGGCCACTTGATGAGGAGCAACACTTTTCGCACAGTCCCTTCGCAATGCTAGCGCAGCATGCAAAAGTGTATGCGTTCCGCTCACTGATGGTTGCCGAGCTGGCACACATGCCAGCGATCGCGCTATTGGAAGCAAAGTTCACCTCAGTTGTTGATCAAGCGCCACACCCTCCTTCCACTCCCTCCTACCCCCCACCCTCCTCGCGTCTTTTCATGCTCGTTCGACGGGGTGGTGCGTTTCCTCTTTGCTCCGACGGCAGACCTTCCTAGTAGGGTAATGTTACTGCAAATTGCTCTCCGAGTGACAGAGAAGGGCCAGCTCATTTGATCTCTGCTTGAGCCGCATTCGTCGCGTGGGGTTATGTCACCAATTTGTACTTTATATAGAACATGACGGCAACGGCGAAAAGTGGTCTAGAGTGAGTGCTATTGCAGTAATAAGACTATTGCACATTTCATTGTAGCTTAGTGTGTGAAAAATGTAGCATTGGACAAATGTCGCTTTACAGGTGCTGCGTAACAGGGTTACATCTGCTCGGAACATTCCCTCTGACTGCTCGAAACTTGCTTAAAAAGGCCTTTCAGGCTGCTTTAAGTTGCTCCAAAACGTCTTTCTTGATTTGCCAAGCCTGCTTTTGTTACAAAAGGCACTTTTGCCTGCTCCCAGGACTACTCCCAAACCCATGTACCCTGTTCCATCCCTGGTGTACTGTTGTCAATGGATAATTTGAATTCAAAGGAACTATGGTGAAAAACCATCGTGGTGATGAATTAAAACCAAAGCAGCATGCTGTCACACAGTTCGAATGATTGCATGTCAAAATGTCTAATGTTCTTTTATACATTGTCTATTTAGCCATTGGCTCCAGTGGCCACTCGAGCTTTCCAACTTAGCCAGCATGTCCAAAATATTTGTTAGAGAGTGTACATTAGAAATATAAAGATTGTACAAAAAAAAAAAAACATTATTGTGACACCTAAATTTGGCTTCACAATTATTTTCTTCTCTTTTCTTGTTGCAGTGGACATCTGGTCAGTTGGCTGCATAATGGGAGAAATGATCAGAGGTGCAGTTCTCTTTCCTGGCACAGATCGTATCCTTTTTGCCTATGTTTTGCCTCCACACTACTGCAGCTGTTGTGCAAATACTGATCAACTAAGCCAATAGGCATAACACTCGTCATTCCAGTGAGGCGCTGTACTATATGCCACACTATGTTGAGCGTATTCTTGAATACTGTCAGTTGATGAGACAGCCCTAGTCTCCTGGAAACCAAAGGGCAGCCTTTCAGCTCATTTGCAAAGTACTGTTATATTAAATACTTTGCACCATAGCATTTTACCGAATTTTCTATAGTGCTGAACACGTATTTTAAAAAATGACAATTTCTCTCTCTATTTTTATATGTGGTGCCTTTATAGCAAGTCTTGTAATTATGTTGAACATCAATAGTCTAAGGTTGCAAAGAGCTTAAAAAATAATACTCTCTATGTAACAAAGTATTTTACTTTTTCTGATGGGAAGACCATAAAACCCCATGTATTCATACCTAAATTAAGTGAAGCGTGTCTATCTGCAATTTTTCAACAATGAAGTCTCACTGTTGCCATGGAGGAAAAGCGAGGCACAAAAGGTAATATTCTGGTGCCAGTGGTCATATGGTTGAGTTGCATTTTCTGCTAGTGTATTTTTCAAATCACTCACCATACGACAAAAAGATGTCGCCCAAGTGGAGCAGTCTGTACTGGCAGCTTCTGCAGGCTAAAGGGTGCACCTCAATGCTCTCCTAACATTTGGAGTGTCGTACAAGGAGCATGTGTAGTTTTGTGTTGCATCTGGTATAGCCAAGTTCAGGCTGCAGTTGCATCTGTCATAAGTGTCGAATCGCATAACAGCTGCATTGTTCTTTACGTAGCTAGTGACCATATATGTTCAAATTGATCTTTTAGGTACGATATGTTTTTTACGACATGCCAATCACCACTCTGAATGTGCGTTGCACCCTAGCTACTATTGCACCCAGCAAGGTGCGTAGGTTTCGCCATGGCTGGGCTGGTTGGGCTAAAGGGGAGATGCGACGAACGCTCTGATTACTGCACAAGTTCCTGCCATCTAGCCCGACAAACCAACTGCACAGGCACGCTACTGCACAGTTTTCAAGACCACACATGAAGATGCGGAATGGAAGGAGGCCGGAAGCCCCGCCAACAGAAAGTGAAAACTGAAACTGCTTTGCCCATTGGTCGTACGTAACGGTAGCATCAATAGCTGTCCTAAATGTCTGAGCCCTACTAACACTTACCCTCCAAACGTTACATTATTTATGCTAAATGCAACGTCTGAATAAGCTCATTACCTTGCGTTTATGCAAACGATGATCGCTGAGAATCTGTAAGTAGCATGAAAAGTCAAAACATAGCTTAATCCTAGCTCATCATATTACTCACTGCTCTGTTTCTGCGCTGTGTAGTTATGTATTCTGTGTTGTGTGTACAGTGTATCAGCATCCTCTTTGCTGTTTTTGTTATCAACATGCGTCAAGGGAAAAAGTCACTAGTCACAGACGTAGTATCACTAAGCACATTGGGCTCTCTCATATCTTGCTAGTAGTTGGAGGCATATGTGGGCAAACTCACTCATGAGTCGACTCACTCAGACTCAGATAGAGCTGCGAGTCTGAGTCAGTCCGAGTGAATTCGGCTGAGGAAACTTTTGGCGAGTCTGAGTCCGAGTGAGTCCAAAGCGCAAAATATATTTCTCGACTGAGTCAGAGTGAGTTCCACTTTCTTTTGCTGACCTAATGTCCTATCTAGTCATCTTCAGCATTACTATCAGCCTTACCTGCATTCACTTTTACACTCACGGCTATGCACAGGTGTTTCAAAGCAGTGTCGTTCATACACTGTTTCAATATTTATTAATTAGAGGCGTGAATTACATAGGGGGCTGTCTTGACCTAACCCCAACAACTCTTCAAGGGACTTTCTTGATAATTATATCTTATTTTCAAGGGAATTTCTTGATTATTATATCTTATGCTTCGTCTTTTCCAAGAAAAATGACATTACTGGTTTGGAAGCATTCGGAACTCGTTTTCGAAGATACTATATATGACGAATACCAAGAAGAGCACCGATGACGTGAGATATTGGTGCTAAAGAGCATTGGCACTACGGTCGAATAAGCTAATTCTAAGCTGACGGACTCATGAGTCGACTGACTCAGATGCACTCAGACTCAGATCGAGTTATGAGTCTGAGTGAGTGATGTTTGGCGAGTTTGAGCGAGTCCGGATGAAGAAAATTTTCGTGAATGTGAGTCCGAATGAGTCAGGCTTAGGGAAATTTTCGGGAGTCTGAGTCCGAATGAGTTCAAAGCTCCAGATACGTTTTATGAGTGAGTTCGAGTGAGCTCCACAAGTTTTCCCTTACTATGGTTGGTGGTGAAAATGCTCGAAGCCAGTGTGCTTAGGTGCTCATTAAAGACCCCAGTAGCCAAAATTTCTGGAGCCCTCCACTGCAGTGTTCCTTATCATCATGTCAGGTTTTTGGGACATTAAACCTAATCAGTTATTATTTCTAGAAATGACAAATGTTTGGCAAAATGATGTTTTTGACAAAGCTACTATAGTGGAACTTAGTTATACGTCTCTTGGTTTTGCGACAACCCGCTTTTTACGAGAGATTAGTTTGGTCCCGGGAATATCCCCATAGATGGATTAAAAACCTTGGTTATACCACGCAGTTTTACGCTGACCCCGCATCCTACGACTTTCGGATTCCGTCTGAAGTTAAAAATAACCTTTACTCGCATCGAATGTCGGCCAAACACAGTATAGACCACGTATAACGTTAGTCACGAGAGTTGCGAATATTCGCACTATAAGTAGTACTGCACTATAACCAAAAGAACGTTTTTCAAGGGTCGCACTTGCGCAAAACGTGTTGAGCATGCAGCTTCGCGTGTCCGAGAATCAAAACATGCAATTCGTGCTTGCTAACATTTAAATTTCTGAATGTTAAAAGAATTATAGTCCAAAAACACGCGTTGCCAATGAAATGAACGCAAAGGGGGGGGGGGTGTCTAACAAATGAAAGCATCATCGCGGAAATTCGCCGACTACCAGACCGCCTCGATTATGCGCATTACACAGAAACCAGGTCGAATCACGTCCAGAATTTGACACGTTGAAAGACGCCAACCATTTGATTTCACGGGCGTGCACCCTATTTAAGACATCGCGATCGAATCGCGATCGAATCGCGAACCAATATATGAGCACTACACGTGTCGCCTTCGTTTTCATTGAACGATATGTTTCCTTTCCCATCAGTGGCCACCGCAAAGAGCTTCGTTAATTCAGTACTAAACCGCAACTTAGATTCACGCAACTGCTACCGATAGAAGTGCAATCAATGCCGATTAGGCCTAGCTTGCCATCCGTTTGATATGTTGTCGCAAAAAACTTGTTCGAAACGTGAGGATTCGGCGTCAAAAAGATCGCACTATCCAGGGAACTAAGAACGGCGTGCGTGATATGAAGTTCGCATTCGCGGCCAGGAGATCAGCAACGAAGGTTGACAACTCGCCACGTTTACGTACGACAGCGTACTGGCAGCAAAAGTGAAAGCCTGCGTCATAAAACCGAAAAAAGGTTTTCAATATATGGATGAGGAAGCAAACGTGATATATGTTGCAAGCGCGATAACGACGACGTATTTGCCGACAAAAAACTGTTAAGCGCATGTAGTTGATAAGGACGGGATCGCATGTGTCACGGGGTGCAAGGTTCTTCATCAATAGCCGCTCAACTTTGACGCATCTGTACACTGATTGAACCAAGTGTAATGTGACTTTTATAATAAAGAAACAGCATATGCAGTCGCTTTTTGTTTTGTTCTGGCTTTTTAACGTATGGTTCTTGTTGTGCGTTCATATAACTGGCCATGAAGAAACAAAAGCAAGAGTTTGCTGGTATGGTTTTATTAGACAGCGTTTCCAGCTAGGTGAAGGCTTAAGAACTGCGAGCGTATTTTACGCAGCACTTCTTGTGTTTCTTCAATTCATTGCTTTTGCTTTCAGCAATTGATTTTTGTGGCGCAGAGTATATACACCTGACAAAATTGATACCTAAGTTTTATGCCTGTTCGCTCGAGTCACAATAAAAGTTTATAGGAAAAGCCTCAGTGGTGAGCTTCGGCCGTGTTTTTGGTCACCCTGTGGTATGTGCGAGCACACTCTTCATCGGGATTTTCCGAATGGTCTACATCTCTTCTGGCACTCGAATTTGTATGTTTCTACTCTAAATAGTAAGCCTTTTAGGTTTTTCAATGATTCAGTAAACCACCTCAGACAGAGTTTCATCAATGACAGGTAGCATGGTATACGTGATACACTTGTCCCAGTTCTTTGGCTGCTGTATAATGAACTTTTGCTTGGCCCATATCGCTGACTATGCAGCAATTCTTGTTTTAACAGGAATTTGCGTCCAATAATGCTGCAGTGGTGAGCAGGAATGCTGAAGTATCACATCATTTCACACAACAAATCTTTGCCGTCGGAACCCAGTGACATTCAATTTGTCGCCTCCGGCCGTGTATTTTAGTTGCATGCATCGAGGCATGTATTGCTGCACTGGTGCCTGAAATCAACAGCTGTTCTTTGTTACCTGTGCAGTGTATGTTGTGCTCGTGACCAAACATCTATCTTTGCTCAGCCAGCCGCGCATTCCGGCACTGAGTGTCACAAAGAGCAGATGGCTAGTGTGGCAGGACTTACCAACAGCCTGAGAACTTGAGCGCTGTGCTGCGCTGCAGGGGACGCGAACAAGTGAGCCTGGGTTTTAGTGAGAGATAGAGCTGTTGAAGGGGAGAACGTAAATAACGGCCCCTGGTGAATGCCTTATTTTCCCGAACCATGACAGCACGCTTCGTGCCCCCTCCTTGTTGAGTCACAACACGAAATTCCTTTTCAGTGACCTGCATGTGTGGAATGCTACTTCTCAAGTCGACTGCTGTAGAGTCCGGCCTTGCTCACATGTTAACCCTATCAGCTATGCACTGTGTCACCAAGTTTCATCTTTTGTTAAACCACCAACATTTGCTGCGACAAAGTACGGAGTGCCATGTGGCTCCTCCACGTGGGAGTTAACATGCAATGAAAATACAAAAAAAGAAAACAGAATAATAAGATATAATAAAAAAGGCACGTGCACACTATTGTAACTCCTGTGGAAACTTCATGGAGAACAACGAAAGGAAAAGAGCGCACTTCGACTTCACCAGTGAACATGGGCAGTTCAAGCGACAACGACTTTTACTTTATGGAGGTGTGCGACTTCTTCAAGGAGCTCGGCAATTTCTTCCTAAAGAATGCTCTTATGCTTGTTGCAAAGATCCTTAATTTTTACGTCCCAAAAGAAGCGTCATTTCACTAGTTCTGCAGTGGGCAACTCGCTGAAGGCAGCGCGAGACATTTTTGAGCCGGGGAGTGAACGGATGTCGTCTGCTACTCAGTCGGACCGAGTTGTTTCGTGGAGGCAGTTGCTTGCAGCGTGCGCGTTCACTCCTCGACTCTGCCCCTGGCGTTACGTGTCATCCGTGTCACTGGTCGCTCTGCCGCATCTGCCGTGAGCGAATTTTTCCAGCTCTGCTGATATTCACTACAGCGTCCAATCGCCTCTGTAGAAACCTGTTTTGGGCTTGCGCAGCAACTGCCGCTCCGCTCTTGGAGCAATATCGCTCGCATATAAAACAGGCTTTACTCAGCGAGCCCGCGGTCTTTTTTTTTTTTTTTTCATTTTATTTACCTTCCCATCGCCCTTCGTCCATTCACTCCATGTCCCCTCGTCCTCCGTAACGACCTCGTCGTTCACTTCCCAGTGGCGCACCCAGCGCTACTCTCTACCGTGTTTGTCACAAACAGTTTCCGGCAACCGCATCATAACCGGTCTTTGATCTTGGGGTACTGCGCAATAAGCGGGATACGTATACATGGGATTTTATGGGAGGGCAAACGGGAGTAGAAAAAGACCGCATTGTAAGCGGTTCTGCGCTATAAGCGGTTACGATAAAAATAGTCTACACTGTAGTCATGAGTGCGAAATATGAACTTGCGTTCCCTTAGGTTGATAATGAAAAAAGTAGACATTGGGGCTGGATGCCTTCTTAGAATGGAAAATTTATTCTCCTGGCAGTTCATTTGCTTCTGCATACAGCTCGATCGCATGCGTATGCAGGGTCGTTACCTAGAAAAGCTCCATCCAGAGCAGCTTCCGCTGGCCGAAAAGCTCATTTCTAAGATTGTGGTATATTCATGTTTTCGGTTTGTGGAAACTCTTTGTGGTCGACGTATTACAGCTGATCTCCTGCCTTGGTTTGTGGTACTCGCACTCACAAGCTTGGGCATGCAAACGGGCGTGACGCAGCTATTTTCACTGTTCAAAATAACTTACACGTCATGTCAACATTCATTATAACAGCCGGACATCACTAGTAGCACTTTACAAAACAACAAATTACAATGAGCACAGCTCAATCGAGCACGAAAGCATTCTGCGCTACCTCGTGAACTCGTGGTTTGTCGCAATTATGTGATGGCGATGGCACTGTGTCTACCTAACTCTTCTGACGAGATGCTATTGGTAACACGGTTTCAGTTTTGTTTTTACGTGCAGGTCATTTTTGGGCTTGATTTATGGGGAGCAAGATGCGTATTGAATTCCATTTTTCAAAGCTGAGAATAGACATTTGCTCGCACTTGCATTAACTGAGTGAAGCTGCCATTGGCAAGAATAATTTATCTACCTTTCTTGGAGAAGCACAAGATCATGTCGTGGACATATTCAGGTGGTCTGTTCCCATTTTTTTGTGCAAGGCTGAGTGTCACTGCCTGTATTCTTAGTTTTTCGATTACAGGACGCCCAGATTATACGACAGTTCTCTGTGGTCCCCTGGAAGTCGTATAATGGGGGTTTCATTGTATCTCTTAAGCTGTATCCATCTGTGAGAAAGAAAGAGGTCACTTGAGAGCTCACATTATGTGATCCTGAACTCAAAAAAAAAAAAAAAAGGGGTATTCTAGTCTCTGAAGGGTAAGATGAATTCCTAAAAGAAGTAGTCTGAACAGGCACCTTCACCACAAATGAAAGTTTTATTTGGTGACGGCACTTGTGCCCTTTAGCAGCTGAAGGGTTTCTTTTGGAACTGCTTGCAATGACCAGCCACACCACAACTGTAAAGTTGTGTAGATGTTCCACAATAAAACTGACGTAAAAGACATTCGTTGATCCAATGTATAATACGTTTTCAATTAGACATCCTGCATTTCTTATGGCAGCTGTGAAGACTTAACAAGTGTGTCATCAAATCTCAGATTCAATGAAATTGTTGTTTTTACTCTATTGAAATGAGTTTTCTTCCCCCCCCCCCCCCCTTCCCGTTCGACTAATATTGCTCAAGCATTCTTATGGCACTTGCTGTGGAAAAAAAGAGCCTTTTGGTGTCCATGCTTGGCATATAAAGTGACATGTCACTGCAGTGCCGACAACTGATAGCGTAACTGCTTGTAGTGCAGGACCAGCTACAGTGACGTCTTTATGGGCTCCTGTTTTCACTCCCATAGAACCCAATGTATACGCATACCGCTTATTGTGCAGATCCACAAGATCAAGGACTGGTTATAACGTGGTTGCCGGAAAATTTTTGTGACAGATGCAGTAGTGAGTGCGCTTCTGAACGGATGTGCGCAGCTGGGAAGCGAAAGACGAGGTCGTTACGAAGGAGGTGGAGATGTGGAGTGAATGAATGAAGGGCGGAGGAAGAAAAGGGAAGAAAAACCGCGGCGTGCTGTGCGGGCTTGCCGAGCAGAGGAGGACGGTTGCTTAGGTGACGGATAAGCCTTTGTACCGATGTTGCTACAGTGTACAGTGAAATTTCGAATATACCTCCCTCGGTTTCGCGAAGACCCGCATTTGACGACGAATTGGTTTGGTTCGGTAAAATCCCCATAGAAATGATATATTAAAAAATGTACAACGCAGTTTTACGCCGACCCCGCATCAAACGACGACTTTCATATTTCGTCTGAAAGAAAAACGACACTCTAATCAAAAGTCGGCCAAATATTCATGAGTGCAAAATATGAACTTGCATTCCCCTAGGTTGACAATTAGAAAAGTAGAGAGTGAGACAGGATGTCTTCTTAGAAAGAAAATTTTTTTTCTCCTGCAAGTTCATGTACTTTACATATGCCTCGATCGTGCGTGTACGTATCCAGGGCCATTACCTAGTCAAGCTCTATCCATATAGAGTAGCTTCAGCTGGCCAAAAAGCTGATATTTTTGCATTTTCGGTTCGGGGAAACTTTTACTGGTCGACATACAGCTGATCTTCTGCCTCTGTCGCACTTGCAGTCACAGGCTTGCGCACTCATAAGGGCGCGACACAACTGTTTTCACCATGCAAAATTACTTTCATGTGATGTCAACGTTCATAATAACAGTGGGACTAGTTGCACTTCAAAAGCCAACAAATTATAACGCGCACAGCTCACTCATGCACCAAGGCATTCTATGCAAACTTGTCTGTCGCCATTATGTGATAGCGATGACACTGTGTCTGACTCTTCTGGCGAGAGGCTGTTGGCAGCGTGGTTTCGGTTTTGTTTTCATCCGCAGGCAATTTTCGGATTCTGTTTATTGGTAGAAATATGTGCATTGGATTCGATTTTTTTGAAGATGAGTACCCAGTTTTTGGGCAAGGCTACAATCTTTGGACTGGCTATAATTTTAGTCTTTAGGTTATACTACTCACGGGTTATACGACGGTTTAGCATGGCCCCTTGGAAGTCATGGTTTCCACTGTACTAGCGTTGCACCGGTTGGGTGCTGCTTAATATGACATGTGATCTCATGTTCATTAAGTTTCCTGTTGGGTAGAACATCGTTATCGATTTTACTACAGATATCGCGTTTCCTACCTCGCCCGTAAATTTAAGTTTTACAGCTTTATAACTCAACTTACGCCTTGCTGCCGTTTCGCTGTCTTACATAAGCTTGGCTAGCTTTTGTCGTTCTTGATTTCCTGGCCGCGAATGCAAACTTCGTATCGCACAAGCTGTTCTTGGTTCAGTCCTTGAATGCGATCTTCTCGATGCCCGATCTTCATGTCTTGGAGAAACTTCCCGCGACAACATGCCAAACGGCAAGCTAGGCCTAATCAGCGTTAGTTGCATTTCAGTAGCGGTCACGTGCAATCTAAGTTAGGTACAATTGGGTATGGAATCAACGAAAAATCAACAAAAAAAATGAACGAAAGTTTGCGATGGTTGCACTTGATGTGAAGGGATACATATCGTTGAACGAGCGTGGCACGTGGTGTAGCACTCAAATGGTGGTTCGAGATTCAACTGCGACATCTTGAAATCGGTTGCACATCCGTGAAATTGAATAATCACTGTCTTCTGAGTGTGATGCGACATAATAGTTTCTGTGTAAAATGCATAATCAAGGCGGTTTGAGAAGTAGTCGGTGAATTTTCGCAATGGGTGCTCTCTTCTTTTGTTAGCCGCCCCCTCCTTTTTGCATTGATTTTGTTGGCAACGTGGGTCTTTGGACGTTCTGCCAAGGACGCTACGAAGTCTTTTCAACATTCGGAAGTTAAATGGGTGCTCTCTTCTTTTGTTAGCCGCCCCCTCCTTTTTGCATTGATTTTGTTGGCAACGTGGGTCTTTGGACGTTCTGCCAAGGACGCTACGAAGTCTTTTCAACATTTGGAAGTTTAAACGGTTATAAGCTTCACGCATGGCATGCTTCGATTCTCGGACACGCGAGGCTGCATGCTCATGAAGTTTTACACAACTTCAGCCCTTAAAAAAAGGTTGTTTTGGTTATGGTCCAATACTGATAGTGTGGATATTCACAACTTCTATGACTTATGTTATAAGTGGTCCATACTGTATTAGGAATTTTTATATAATGAAGTAAATTCCTGACTTTAGTAACTATTTTATTATGGTTAACTGTATTGCAAAAGATATTTTTTTGGTGTGTTGGGTCTGATAGAAATTAATTGAGGTATTTT
This sequence comes from Rhipicephalus microplus, assembly GCF_043290135.1. Taxonomy (NCBI): domain Eukaryota; kingdom Metazoa; phylum Arthropoda; class Arachnida; order Ixodida; family Ixodidae; genus Rhipicephalus; species Rhipicephalus microplus. The sequence continues at coordinate 178,568,789 of NC_134710.1, forward strand.
AGAATATAAAGAAAGAGTATTCCTTGACCTTTGTGTTGTACAGACATTGATCAGTGGAATAAGATTATTGAACAACTGGGTACACCGTCACAAGAGTTCATGCGCCGTCTACAGCCAACAGTCCGCAACTATGTGGAGAATCGTCCACGGTATGCAGGCTACAGCTTTGACAAGCTCTTTCCAGACGTACTGTTTCCTTCTGATAGTCATGAGCACAGTCGGCTGAAAGGTGAGCGCCTGCTTCTATACATTGAGCTTGAAGGGTCGCGAAAATGAAATAGCGAAGTGGTCTAGATTGATAGATTGATAAATTGCACTTTGAGAATTTCGATGTTCATTTCACCAACGTAGACTTATGAAAGGGACACTAAAGTCAAATAAGAGTTTGTGTCGGAGTGAAAGCTTAATGTATGATGTCTAAAACGTCAATATTATCAACAGCAGTGCCCTGCTTACAGAGAAATTGAGGTAAATGCATGCGAACACTTGTGCTACGATAGGACATTTGCAAAATTATCCTTATTAAGTCAGACGTACCGCCAAATATTAATCACTAGTAATCGAACTAGCAGCACTGAATAAGGAACCTTCTGTGTATCAAGAGATGTAATAAATTCCTGTTTGTTCGTTTCTGTTCGATTCATGGAAAAAAGAACCGCCGGACATTAGTATGGGGAATGGCACGAGTGGTTCAAAAGTTCAATTTTTTTTTGGTTAAACTGGACGGGTCATGCCATCTAGCGGGGCGCACTTGAATCAAACACATCTACCATCTCTAAGCCAATGGCAGGAAATCGTTCAATGGCCGTTATTGCTGCTGGGCTCCCGCTGCTTTCGTTCTGCTGCTACTAGTGTCTATGGTTGCGCAGTAAAGCTGGGCAGCGTTGTGCACGGCAACAGTGATGTGACACATTCTGCTTGAGGCAGGTAATTTGAACTTAACTAAGGCTGCAAGGTTTCTTGACTTCTATTTCAACAATCAGTCGACGTAATGGTTTCCATAGTGTCCCTTTAATAAAGGAAAAAATGAAAGTCAAAGTTTCATTTTTTAAATTTTACATAGAAATCCTCGTGGATTTCAAAGTGAATTTTTTATATTTTGGCAACATTCGGTCGAAAAAACTTCTTGAAACTAAGTATGCAAGTCCCAGGCCCCCTAAGACAACAATTCATGCAATTTTTACTGATTAGTAATTTCACAGGATCTACTAGACTTCATGGAAGTATATGATGACACGGCAGTTGGTGTAGGAATTTTGTGGTGGTGTCTTCACCCACATTTTCTTCTCGTGTGTCTTCTGACATATCAAGCATCTTCTCGTGGCAAGCTTGGCGATTTTAAAATTTCAATGTAGTAATTTACTAATGTCAAAAAATTGCTTTTCTCTTTTGTGTCCCTTTAATGTTAAGGATAATATTTGTAGCGTGTTTTAGTTGTAGAAACATTCAAGAGTGTAGTATTCAAATATACAGCTTGGATAGCTTTAAAAGGAGATCCCATCACTTAGTAGCCTTGCAAGGGCATTGTTTTGTCTGCTTGGAAATTTACTGTGCCATCTAACATATCTGGAGTTGCATTGCAGCCAGTCAAGCACGTGATCTTCTCTCCAAGATGCTTGTGATTGACCCAGAAAGGCGTATCTCTGTCGACGAAGCTCTTGCTCACCCTTACATCAATGTGTGGTACGATGAAGCTGAAGTAAACGCGGTGAGTGGCCCTGCATAATTCTTGAATGCTTGAACTGCCCCCAAGTTTTTAAGCAATGAGATATAGAAGTGACCTTCTGTTTATACCTGTGTTTACACATTCATATGCATTGCTAATCGTTTTTGAAGAAATGCTGCATTTTAATATAACAGGGAGCTAAAAAAAAATACTGAATCATTAAAAAAAAAATTGGCAGATCCCACGTACCTTGGGAATCGTCGTTATGCGAAGCATGCGAAGGGAAGGTTACCGTGTTATTTTTTTCATTTAGTGACACATTATGAAATGACTCTAAATATATGCACAATTGTTGCATGCACAGGCATATGTTGTACAGTCACAGCTGTTTATATCACCAGTTGTTAGCACTTGCACAATGATGCGAACAGGAACATGAGTATCAGAAATACTAGAAGCTATAAACTGACATTAAGCGCTGGTGCTTGTGAGGAAAATAGGCCTGGACACTGCTACATAAATCAACTTCAGCAGATGGCGCCGAACTGAATTGACATTAAGCCGATGTGACAGCTATATCATAAGAGTACATATGTAATGTTTTTAAAAGCTTATAGCCAGCAGTGCAACCATAATGAACTGTATCCTGCAACCATAATGGACGTTTCACTAACATTAGGGTCTATTTGAAAAGCAGTTACGAAACAAGGCGTGGTTGTGCGGTAGAATACTTGATTGCCACGCAGAATGCTGGAGTTTGACTCCTGCTGGGACCCTGACATTTATTCTAAGCATTTGTCGGGTCGACGCTGCCGAAGTTAGTTTTTTTTTTCAGGTGCATGTCAAAAGTACACCAGGTGGTTCAAATTTCTGGAGTTTTTCACTGTGCCGTCTTTCATAATCATCATGACTTTACGACATTAAAGTGCAATTTTATAAAAGAAAAAAAAAGAGGTTGAAGTAGGGGTGAAATGTAAAAAACGATCCATGCTAAGGAAGGGGTTAGTAATGGTAAGTGTAGTTATGCTATCATCTTGAAGCACTGCCATTGGAGTAAGTTGAGTAACATCCAAAAGTAGCCGAATTATCGGTCTCACGTAAAAGGTGTAGGACCGCACACTTAAAAGAAGTACTATTTAACATTGCCAACTTGCATTGTAAGCTAATTCATGTACGATTTTCGCAACTTTTTTTACTTGGCACACACCTTCCGAAGTACAGTTAAATCTCGGTTCAATGAACTTCAGGGGACCGTGGAAATTTGTTCGTCATTTTGAAAGGTTGTTATAGTGAAAGCTCGAAAATTAACCATAAGTACTTATTTTTAACCGACCAAAACGACTTACCTTTACAGCAGTGTGTTCTTGAACTCATTTTTCACGAGAAAAAAACAAATGCACAAGCAAACACCAAAAAATGCATGTTTACTTTGAAGAAGTTCGTGATTTTTTTTTTTTTTTTTTTTTTTTTGATGCGAGCAGCACAAACTTTGCAGCGCGAAGGCCTCCAGCTCATCCACATTCCTGTGGTGCGATTCGGTTCTTTGGTCACAACAGCCTGCTTTTTGCCTTCCAGTTGCTGAAAAATATCCATTGTTTCACTTATCGAAAACTGCTTTCGCTTCTTCGTCGCAGGCAGAGACGAACTCATTTGTAGTATCTCCACAGCGCGAACGCCGACTTGCTTTGTGAACCCGATAAGTAATCACCGAAAAGAGATGAGCACGACTGAAAAAACAAGGCCTCAAAAGAAAAACCTGAAGCGCCACGGCTACATCGCCTCTTTCCAAGAAAAGAAAGTGCTAAGAAAGAAAATTCTCCGCGTTTTTTTTTCTGCTCTCTGGCTGTCTCCGGTTTTCTGCGCCCATGCTTCCTGCTCCGCAACTCCCACTCTGCCTTGCTGACCTTGCTCTCCCGTGTTGCCCTCCCGTGTTGCCCTCCCGTGTTGCCCTCCCGTGTTGCCCTCCCGTGTTGCCCTCCCGTGTTGCCCTCCCATGTTGCCCTCCCGTGTTGCCCTCGCCTCTGCGCTCGCTTCTAAACCTGCAGCGTCAAGGTTTCAACGAAAAGAAAGAAGAAAAAGTCGCCCTTTCATTTTTTTTTTCCTCCACATGGTCGCGTGTCTTCTGAGAAGCAAGGCGTCGGTTCGCTTTGTCGTCTGCTTGAGTATCGCTCCGGTGGTCATGACGGATTTCAGAACATAAGTTCGTAGTACTGAGGCGTTAGTTAATATGTGGAATAAATTAATGCTCGTTATTCTGAAAAGTTCGGTATTCTGAAGTACGTAGTTGTGAAATAATTTTACATTAAAACTATTAGCAGTCGGCGTGGGACTTTTTAAAAATTCGTTAATCTGAAAAGTTCGTTAATTTGAAAAGTTCATTAATATGGGGTTCGTTCTACTGAAATTTCACTGTACTATGTGTGCATTGCTTCCTAAAAAGCTTTTTTTTCTGTGTGATACTCAAATGACGGTATGGTCGCATGGAACAGAGAATAGTACATAGATTACTCTGCCAATTTTTTTTTTATTAGAGAGAAAAGAATGGCTAAATATGGATAACCATGCTTTTTTTTTTTTTTTAGAAAGCTTCACTCTTATCATTCATCGTACGACGTTTTGGTTCATGCTGCCTTCTCTTATCCCTCCTGACTGGATAAATGCTGTCTGGCTACCTTATAGGCGTGTGAAAAATTACTGTAATATTTGAATTATGTGTGGGTTATTGTTGTAGGACTTCGGAGTGCTCGTTACTTGACTTGATATTGGTGTTTTATGAGACACCTTCAAATACAATGCACTAAAAGCTCGTTAATTTGTGTTTCATGGGAAGGAAAGAAATGGCCACTGAATGTCGAACTATCGAAACTATAAAAAAATAATAAGCAAATGTCTATTGTGTCAATGCATTTTCATTTTCTTGATGAATACGCAACTACTGAATATGCAAATACAGTACTTATTTTACATAGCAGCAACAAACCCACCATATTTATCATTTGTTACTTTGTTCACAATGTGACAGGGTCTTAAAACGTTTGTGTCTTAAGCTGAAACATTTTCTTGACCAGTGCCTTGTTAAGTACTGCCACAACCATTACCATGCTCACGTGACGATCAGTTGCAGACCAATTTTCTGGAGAACAAATTGTTCTCCAGAAAATTGGTCTGCAACTGATCGTTTGTCCATAACAATGTAGCAAGGGAATTTTATTAAGATGCAGATTGCAGCCGAAGTTCTTCATTTTCAACAGCTTCCACCACGCTTGAGTTTTGTGACATTGTGTGTGCATTGCCCAAAATCAAAACGAAGCTACTGAGGACTGTATCCACTGTGGACGAAGCCATGGTCACTAAAGGCATGCCCGCTCAGCTTTGAAGGCATGCAAGTGGCCTTACGTTCATAGTTGAAACTGCGGAGCACCGGATCTGCTGCTGAGTAAAGCTGGCTCGCTAATGCACTATCACAGATGTTGACTAGGTAGTTTTGATGGCACGTAGAGAAAGTGAAACGACAGCATGTTACAGCTTTGATCCTAGTTATCAACGTGACCAGAGGTAAAGCCTGCACTGTTTATGTGTGCCGAGTAAAATTAAAAAAGAAACGTTTGCCACAGCCACTGAAGCGTCGGTTGCCAACGATGCTATTGTGGTAGGGTTTTGGATGGAGACTAGGCCTTTTTGAAGGCTCCCAGCTGTCGCACTTCTTTGTGAACATTGTTTTTGCTCCTTTGCGGCACACACTTACGGTGCTTCATGCTTGGCATAAAAAAGTAGTAGTGTCCATATTAGCTGGGCTGTAGCCAGGTCATGTAACCAAAATAGTGAAAATTCGATGCCAATAAACAATACATTTGTTTGTTAGATAAGCAGATAGTTTGATAAGCAGATAGACATGTTGGATAAGCGGATAGTTTTATCCAATTTTCTAAATTAACAGGGATGAAACTAACAAGCTTTTTCTGCATATTTGTATTGTACCACCTGAAAGCTGTTGTAAAGGTTGTTGTTTTATGGCTGATTATTTTGTGTGTGTTGCAGCCGGCACCTGCGTCATATGACCACTCCGTAGATGAACGTGAACACACCGTGGAGCAGTGGAAAGGTGAGGACTACTATCTTTGAAGCCTCATGGGGCAGGTAAAAAGCTGCTTGTGATTGTGCTCTGACACTCACACATTGTTGTGACTGTCAGTTTAAGATTGGGATCAAAGTGCACTGTGTGCACTTTTATCACGATTTTGATTAAATCAGGATAGAGTTTTGCAACTTCAGTCGACTTCCTTTCATATCTTGTGCGAGTAAGTATAACGATTGCCTTCGAGGGACACAAATCTATCGGAAGTGCATTTCATCATGCTCTCATACCTGCCAATACTTTCGAATTTCTCTTAAAATGTACAAATTTTAACCATGCTAATGATTTCACGAACCTTGCCTGAAATCTTACAGAAAATATTTTATTTCTGATAGAGTAAAGCTGCAAAATCTATTAAAACAGTGTGGCCTTCGTGATTAGCTTCGGCGCGTTGTGGGGCGAGTCACGGAGGCTGCGTAAATGGCATTATGGTATGTTCCACTGCTACGAGAAGACAGTACATACTTCTGTTATCAGCGGCAGCTTCATCAATTAGCAGAATGGCTAGATTTAGTCAATTAAATGACCTTTGCCGTCTTTTTGGAGAAGTTTCCCTTTCTCTGTGTCCATACCACCTACGCGCATCCGCAGACATGTAGCAGTGGGCGTTGTGCGCAGGCCCGTGGTTAGGATTTTATTGTGTCGCTTTTCGTATGATCGGCTTCCGTGTCCGGCATAGTAGGACTGCAGTGTGTAACAGTACGTTCGATTGCTCGTTTTTTAGCACTCCGGAGGTTTTAGTAAAGACAGTCCAAGCACTATCATATGACCACACGAACGTTCCATAATTTGTAACGTATTCGCAATGCGATGGCAGGCTTGAAGCCGCGACAGTTTTTCCAAGTGTTTCGGAAATTGTACACATACTTCTCCTGGACTTCCCGGGAGACTCCAGGGTTTCGACCATTTTTTGCGTTTTTGTGGCTGGCAGGAAGATTTGCCAGAAACCGAAATTCCTGTGCGTGATCAGGCCGCATTGACAAAAATCTAACTCAATCTGATGCAGGCTTTTTATGAAACCATTGTATTGTGCTAACTAATTTGGAGAATCTCGGTGATACGAATTCTTTAAATTCCCTGGCAGAATTCCACTGAGTACAATGAGCTATAATTCAGATGGTCAGAACACTTCTGTGTCGGGGGGGGGGGGGGGGGTGCGAACTTTGGTATCAAGCTGTCGAGCGATGGCCAAGAGCAGCATGCTGGAAGCTTTGAAAGCAAGCACATGGCTGGCGTACACACTGCCAGATCTGTGGCTGTCTTTTTCCACAACAGCCAGACGAAACCACGGTTGCTCTCAGCGCGGTCCTGTATGGCGACGACATAGCTGAGGGGATTCTGAAACTGCACGTGTGTCCAATGCTTGACACACTCAAGCGACACTGCTTTCTGCAAACGCTGCACACAAAACTGCGGCAGATGCAATCATAGATAGCAACCAATGACGTAGTTTTAAAGGCACGTGTGCAGCCAGCACATCGGGGTTGAAAACGGAACTACCTGGCAAAACCACCGTGCACGAAACTGTGGTCGTTTTGATGCGATTGATGGGGAATACAAGCTCCAAAGTTATGCGGGTAATGCTACCGTAGGGTAAATCAAATAAAGTTGTGTAAAAGGCACGAAGCATTTCGATGTTCATGTCGATCTATGCTTATTACTATGTTACAGTGGACTGGGGCACCAAGTTCTTTTTTTTTATGTGGCCTAAATTAGCAAAACTATGATGCGCGCTTTCGGGGCAGCTGGCTTTCCTTATGGGTCTTTCACATGTGTCTAAAAAAGGCATAAGTGAGTTCTTTTGACAGAAATAGATGTCTTTTGCGTGTGTCGTGGTTTAAAACTGATTTTTCTGGTTTTAGAAGCTTGTTTGGAAAGCTTCTTATACTCGCGCCTTGTCCAACGGTGGCATGTACACTTCTCCGGCACCGCCCCTCAAAGTGTTGGCTCTGTGGCGATTCCAACAATGCTGGCTAGATGGTGCGCCGCCGCTGTAGGTATCAGCTTTCCGGTGATTTCAGCACGTGCAGTGAACACTCTTTGTTACCGCTGGGCTGCACAAACACCTCAGAAGCTAAGGCAACAGTGCGGGAAGCTCACAACGCAACAGCAGCTCATGGTGACAGCCCAAGATATTGAACAACGTTATGTTTATATATGATGTTAGGAGATGTGTATGGAGGATTGGCGGATTACCCACTTATCTCTGAGCAAGCTCCTGTAACTTCATTCACTTTGTGGATATGGCGGTGATATTTTTTTGATGATATGAAATTTCTGGTGATACGAATATTTTTGCTTCATTGGAGAGTTTCACTGGAGAGTATCACAGAGTTTGAAAATTTTACCTGCGCTGTTTATCAGTCATTATGGAACTGAAACACCAATGTGACGCTTACGGGGCTATTCGCAGTTGTAAATGGTAACTGCAGTTGTGAAAGTGAACATGTAAAAATGGGATGGGATCGATTCATTATCATAGCTCATTGAACCGTGCAAAGCCATTTGTGGAAGACAAAGAAAGTGCTTAAAGTGCAAATCATAGGAGAGGATAGAAGAGACAAGAACAGAGCGCTGAGCTCAAAATAGGTTCCACCATTTGTAGAACCCAGTTGTAGAACCCAGTTTGAGGATTCCTGCCCTGAAGCAATAAAGCTATTAATCACTTACATAGTTTACATAACATTTTCTGTTATGTTTTGTCCTTGGTACATTACAGCCGTGGTTACATTTGCGCGATAACGAAGAAGAAACTGAGGGTTCAGTGCAGTAATGCTTCGTTTTATTTTTTGATTGTTATAGAATTGATATACAAGGAAGTCCTGGAGTATGAGCAGACTCACAACAGCCTTGGAACTCCTGGTCGCAATGCTTTGCATGGCTCCTCACAAGGTATAGTACAAAATACTACAAAATAATGGCATTGTAAAACTTGTGTACTGCTCGGAGGATCTTAAAGCCACTGTGCCTCAACTAAGAACTATGTACTTCAGTTCTTGCAGCAGGTTTTTTTTCTTCTTTTTTTTTTGTTCATAGTATAGGTCAGTGGTTTTCAGCCATGGATGTGTCGGGGACCCCTTGTGGACTGGTGAAAAGGGTGGGGGACCCCTTGCAGCGGAGGGAAGGGAGGGGAAGTACGTAGGTATATTAACATAACTGGAGCGTCAAACAAGTGGCTTTATTGCTATCAAAAACATCAAACATGCCACATCACTTCATTTTGGACAGTTCAATAATACGTGGCACAGTCACGCTTAAAGAAAAAGGCAGGTAAGGGTTCTGCGGATCATAGAAATAGCTATGCAGGCTCTAGGGGGTTGGGAACCACTGGTATAGGTTATAGTGAAATCACAGAGCATGGATACATTTTAAAAATTAGTGGAGTGCGTAGTTGTGCTTCTACTTGCTGCAGCAGCTTTGTAATTAGGTAGTCTGCGGCATGCACTAGATTGTTGGTTTCCTTCCTGGCTGCATTGGCTGAATACAGCACACACAGGAAAGGGAATTGAGAACCACCTTGTTCGTAGCACAAAGCCACAATGGACTTCATATGAATTTTCCTGAAAGAAAACTTCTTTTTACAGTCAATTCTTCTTTTTTAATCTTTCTGCCACCTTGCGGGATTCCGTAGAATCAATTTTGATTTCGTGTACGTGTGCTTCGAGTTGCCAATGAATTCACCCTCGCACTGCCAACTGCTACCTTCCAGGTTAGCTCAATTGGTAGAGCGACCTCCCACAGGGAGGCTTTATTCCTAGATTCAATCTCTTCAGCTGCTAAGAAGCTTTATTTTCGGGAAATCCATATGGATTTACTTGAATGTGTTGTTGGGGTAGTTAGTTTATTCTTTGAGTGGGCTCCAATTTATTTTCATTTTCTTGCACGCATTAGGACTGTGACACAATATTTCGTATGCACTTGCGAAATCCCTGCGTAATTTGCACACTTCCTTCTTGGCGCCCCAAAATCGAGGAAAAAAGTGCCCAAATTATGAGAGTAAATACAGCATATTGTAAGGAATTCAGACACAGAGACAGCACCCGATCCTGGTTGGTTGGTTGGGTTTTGAGTCCTGGCACAAACCACTGATCCTGAGCCAGCTGTTCGTTATATAGCTTTGTCTTCCCTTTCGCTCTCCCGCTAGCTCTCCGCGTGCTAGAGCCACGATGCCACTTTTAGTCATCACAATATATAATATCTGTGAGTGTGTTCTTTCAGTGCGCCCCATTCGTTCACATAGCCAACACTGTATCTCAACTCAATTTTTTTTATTGCGATAGCAATTATATGGACACTCTCGGCTGGAATTCAAGGTGGTTGTCGATGTCATGCACCGTATATGTATATATGTCTATGTATATGAAAACGCAAGAAAAAAAAATCTTAGAAAAAAAAAGACTCCAGCGCGTAGAATTAAGCGTGGGACCTCCGCGTCATGACTGAGAAGCATTAACCACTGAGCCACCGAGAGGTACCTCCTTCAACATTCAAACGGCAAGCTATTCATATCAACCACTTACTGCTGTTGGCGGGCATATCGGGGAGGGGGGGGGGGGGGACTATCGTGTTTTCAGCATTATCAGCAAGATGGCGCAGTGGCAACAACTCTCATCTCTCACGTCTACTTTGGCCAGCGTAGAGAATAAGGGGGAGTGCGCTTGATCGTGTGCCCTTATCTTGTAGTGGGGAGAATCGTACGTCTTGGCTAGCCTTTGAGTTTCGTCGGAACAATTATGTTGTAGTTACCGGGTGCACAAAGGTCACTGCAATCGTTGCACAACCTTCGTTTGCCAGGCATGCTTTTCAGACACAGCAGTAACAACTGCTGTGTCGGTGAATAACAACTGAGACGCTTATATGTGTTGATTTGTACCTGTGAGTATGTTTCGTGCGTCCTTTGTGCTTGAGAAACGCGGGGCACGTTTCAATCTGCTTGCCATTCTGCTCCCGACTTTTCAATTTGTTGCTATCGTGTTCATTGTTTCGCCTTTGCGGCAAAGCTGTGACTTTTTACTCTCACAGCGATGCTGTTATATGTATTAGGCACTATTCTTTATTAACTTACTTTTTGTAGCGTTTTTACTTCGATGTAACTGTTAATCTCTTATTCATTGTCAAATGTACCATTTGCCTCTGTGATACCTTTGGGCCCCGCCGCGGTGGTCTAGTGGCTAAGGTACTCGGCTGCTGACCCGCAGGTCGCGGGTTCGATTCCCGGCTGCGGCGGCTGCATTTCCGATGGAGGCGGAAATGTTGTAGGCCCGTGTACTCAGATTTGGGTGCACGTTAAAGAACCCCAGGTGGTCAAAATTTCCGGATCCCTCCACTACGGCGTCTCTCATAATCAAATGGTGGTTTTGGGACATTAAACCCCACAAATCAATCAATGATACCTTTGGGTCTTGAGGTTAATTTTAAATAAATGAATAATGGAATAGCCTCGTTATCGGGTAAATAGTGGACAGCGGAACTTGCAGTATTCAGGTTTCATGTACTGTTTTTTTTTTTTTTTTTTTTTCAGAGTAACAGACAGGAGGGCAATTTGTGGAGGTCATTATAACATATAGGGATTCGTGAAACACATAAGAAAGGCGCTAATTCACCTCCCATGAGGGGAAACTGCTCAGCAACATAAGATGAAAGTGCTACAACGAATACAAAAAGGGTGAAATGAATATAGGACAGGTGTTTTTTTCTTTGTTTCCTTTTTCAAAGACTAAATTTTGAAAGACGCAAGGAGGTGCAGGGGGGGGGGGGGTGTGAAGTGCTTGAGTCTCGTCTCTTTGTAGACTGCTCTTTATATTCATAGCGGCTCACACTCCCTCCCCCCTTCCGTTTCCTCTAAAGAAGTACTGAAACGAAATTCTGAAAGCGATATAACCTGTCATATAGGTTTGCGTAGACACGCACATCATCTACGAATTATCAACTAATATTATCGCCCAGAATGTATTTAAAATCAATTTTGAATTGCATGTCGCCCTACGGCATACTAAACATGCTTTCGTTATTCAGGTAAACAACCAACCCCCTTCGTATACCCTGCGTTATGAGTTTTGTAATGGCTGCCACCCTTGCGAGCGCTCTCTCCTAGCGAACCATTTCAAAGGAAAGGGGCAGACTTGCAAGGGAATACAAAGGCTGCTGGGTGAGCTTCAGTGGCTTTTTGAGGGGGTCATGCATATTTACAATGCTAGAGGAAAAGTCATAGCAGCGCCCACTAACCTTCATTGAAAAGACTTGTCAACATCGTGATTTACGTACACGCAGTTTTGTGTGTTCAGCTAGCCAGCTAGCTTTGCAGAAAAACCCAGGATTCCTTTCTACCATGCAGAAACCCCTCTGGGTCCCGCCTCACTCAGTGCTCTGTGGAACCGAAAGGTCAACTGAGCGTAATGAAATAGTCTCCAAATAATTACCATCGTGCGCTAAAGCAAACGAGCTTTCCAGCCATGATCAGTGGGTCGTTAGCTGCCTGTTGCAAAAAAAAAGCGTCATTTTTTGCGTCAGTGCTCCTTTGCTCATATTGGCAAAAAGAGGGGCTGTTAATGATGCGCAGCTGTCTTATCCCCTCTCACAGTGTGTTGGGGGAAGCCCCCGAGGGGCTAGGGCGTAATCTACGACTGGGGGAAAATAAATGGTCCGCAAAGGCTTTAGCAACGCTCCATTGCATGAATGATTCTCTTCATTCATCTTGCTGTGCTATCTTCATGCCTTCTCATCACTAGAGGCCGGCATGAATGATTCTCTTCATTCATCTTGCTGTGCTATCTTCATGCCTTCTCATCACTAGAGGCCGGATTTTTAGGCACTAAAAAAGTGTGTTTTAGGCGCCAAAGACAGGCAAGTAAAATACCGTTTTAGGCCCTCGAAATCATAATTTTAGGCACAATAAATTTCTACAAAAATTGAAATATCTCAAAACAATGACCTCAGTGACTTGTATCTACGGCAAGAAGCAAATAAATGATACTGTTTAACATAGCGGAAAGGTACTAACGATTGAACATTGGCATGTATTTCCCGCATGATTCGCAGTATGTGGTCTTTCGTTTTATCGTCTAGCATTGTGCGTCAAGTGTCCACCATTCAATTGACACTCTCCTGGGTCTCTTTTGTTTCGTTGTGGCTGGGAAAGGCAGCGCAGGAGCAAATAACCAGACCACTGATACTCAAGAAGAGAGGAATGCTAGGTCTAATCGCGTAGGACTAATTTCTCTCCTATCGGTGAACACCTTGAAGAGCCCCTCACTGGGTTTGGGCGTTTCGAGCTGACAAGCGTAATGGTGCACTGGGCACTCCAGATCATTCCTGTTAAGATTTGCAAAATTACATATCGCGGAAAAATGCTCAATTTCTAATGAATGCCACTTTCCCTTCCCGCGGGCGTGCGCCCCAAGATCTAGGGAGTGACATACAGCAACGAATGGTCCTGTTTTTACGTCGCTCCTTTACGTTGACGTTGGTGGGCTGACGTCACATACCGTACGCTCTTCATCAGAACTTCGTTAAATGCTAGCTATATCTAGAAAAACACATGAAAAATGTCCCACCTCATCCTGCATTTTAAACGGTACCTCATTAAGAGCATTGCACGTGACATTACACTACTTGGCATGTGCAATTTGTGTGTTCTGTTGTGTAGCATGAATGAGGAGTACTTTGGTTTGGGCTAGCTGCTTCATATCATTTTGAAAGGGAAGCGCAAAGACAAAGGGAAAAGTAAGATGGTGCTGTTTGTCTCTATGTCTTTCTTTTCTCTCTGTTTTAGCACTGCCCTTTCAAAATCAGTATAATGAATGAAAGCTGAGAAAAATAATAAAACACGCATATATATTCTCAGCTTATTATTTTTATTTTTGTTTTGAATAGTCTCGAGATACTATTCACCAAACGGCCCTTGTTTCGCGTTCGCTTTCGTGGACCAGTCGCTATCGGGTGCTCCTCTGCTGACCTGAATGCCGCGGGTTCGCTTGTGGCCGCGGCAGTCGCATCTAGATGGAGGCGAAAAAGTTGATGCCCGTGTACTGCGCGATATCAGTGCCCGTTAAAGAACACCAGATAGTCAAAATTTGCAGATACCTTCACTATGGTATTCCTCATATTCATACACCGTTGATTGTAAACATGCCGGCACCTGCCTCAGGCTTTGCTGCATAAATTACAACGATTTGGCGACCTTCGCCACCACTGAATCAACAAGAGCATTCCATGACTGGCCCTCCATGGTTTTTCATTCGTTCTCCAGCTACCCGTGACTACCGAGAAAAACCTGCTCTTCCTTTCCCAACGCAACACCCAGGTTTTCAGGGCGGTTTTTCAGTTCCTTCAGGGCACTGGATAGCTGTCTGTAGAAGGCGGTCGCCACGTTCTCGGTCATACACATCGCTTTCGTTTTCTTACCCTATCTTTAATTCTCTCTTCTCCTTCCCCTGCTGGTGCATTGCTATTGGAAACTTTTTTAGCGAAGTACAGTGCATCGGCAGGGCATTCACAAATCACAAGCACTTGTCCTGTCTTTCTCGTTCATGTGAATATTTTGTTTTGTGCTCTGTAATTTACCAATCGCCACATTTATTCATGGAAAAGCAGAAGCGGCATCTGAGGACAAGCAGTTCCATGCAAAAGAGAGCAAAGCGGAGCTTGATTGTCGTGAATCGTGGTGTTCTGTCGCCTTTGAAGCTGCACGAATAACGAAAAAGGAATACTGAGACATGCTTCCACTTGGGGCTGCAGAAATACGGTCTTTTGCACTCCTCATGCTCCTCCTCCAATCGCTCGCAGCATGTCAACTTTGTCTTCGTTGAACCTTATAGTGTTTGGAAATATCAATGTCGCCTTTTTACCTGAATAACGGTTTCACACCACGCTCTAAAACAAAATTTGGCCATGAAAGGGGCTAAGTTGGAAAATAGGCATTTATAGGCACTATAAAAACACCATAAAAGCCCTTCTTAACCTCTAATTCATGCTCATATATCGAAGTGGCACGATAGGAACGCAAGCAACAAAATAAGCATTTGCTTATAATCCGGTCTCTACTCATCACCCCCTGCTAAGCTTGTGTTTTGTGCTTGCCGGCTGAGGCTGAGACGAGTTTTAGCTAATCCCACCAGCCTCCCACATCAGTTGCTGCAAGATTTCCCTGAAAAGCAACCGCATACGTACATATCTATAGTCGGAGAAAAAGAATTCGAAATCACCTTTCTTGGGCAAGAATAACGAAACCTGAACAAATGAGAAAACTCCAGCCAAAGTAACCAATCATCCAATCACCACTCGACACCACAGGGGCGAAAGTGAGAAAATAATCCGTGATCTCGGCACCAACAGTTATTTACAAAGGTGTTTATTTGCAGAGGCCTCCGTAAGAGAAAAGAAGGGGAAAAAGTGACACCAATGGCACGTGTCGATCCCCTACATCGTGGGCACCAGCAAAGTTAAAAAGGCAGGAGTCGACATTGCCCACAAGCCTTCCACCACCATCGGCAGTTTTATCCGCCGGCCCAAAGACCTTGCATGTGCTTGTTTTTGCCAGTGATGAAGCGTCGCGCATGACATGAACGTGTGTTCCTGCCCCCCTTCCTCCTTCGAATCCGTTTACAAAGCTTTCAACGTACCACAGGTTGGAAATGATAAGACAAAAGCTGATAGCATATGTTGTCGCCACATCTTCAAAAAACTTGAAATTCGCTGAGATGGTACATTGCTATTGGAAACTTTTTTAGCGAAGTGCAATGCATCGGCAAGGCATTCACAAGCACTTGTCCCGTCTTTCTTGTTCATGTGAATATTTTGTTTCGTGCTCCGTAATTTACCAATCGCCACATTTATTCATGGAAAACCAGAAGCGGCATCTGAGGACAAGCAGTTCTGTGCAGAAGAGAGCGAAGGGGAGCTGAATCGTCATGAATCGTGCTGCTCTGTTGCCTTTGAAGCTGCACGAATTATGAAAAAGGAATGCTGTGCTCATTCTCCATTGATTAGGTACATAATTGTAGGTCAAACTCAGTGTGAATCACGATGTCACGTAATAAAATTGGCTGGAGTTGTACATGTGCCAGAACATACTGCACAGCTCCCCTTAACCCTCGTTAAGCCATGTTCACTTATTTTGAACAATTGTGAATTAGACTGGATACACGATAATGGAGTTATGGATAATTATTCAGTTTTTCTTCTCATTAGTATTGCAATTCAATATGCATTGTTCTCTCCTCTGGGAAAGATCATACGAGTTTTTTAGCATGCATCAGCATAAATTGCCCATTCTATTTTGTCATAGTTTGCGAGCGGTGTACTCTATAAATGCATTATCTATTAGCACTAAAGTTGGAGCCAGTGCAATGCATAAAAATCACTATTACATCGCTACAAAATACGGCTTTTTTTAGAAGAAACTCCTAATGTCGCGGAAATTCCAACTTTAAATTGTGAAATCACACCGCCGAGAACGGCATTAGTTCAGTGACCAAATACACTGCAAATAATTTTACAAATAGCTGTGCACCTTGGAAGTAGGCAGTAAACATTAGCTTCGTAGTCAGTTAATCATTTTTATGTTCATTACTGTTAGCATTTTAATGTCCCCCGCATACTTTGCCACGCCCTCCGTGGGGCAAAGTACATGTGGGAGATTAATGCATGAGCATGCGTCGTGACAATCGGGCGACGCACACGCATTGGGTCATCTCGCTGGTAATGCTGAAATATAGTTCCCCACGAGATAAACATAGCCAGCAGTAATTGGTAGATATAAATAGCTTGCCATTTCAGTCTTGGAGGAGGTGCTTTTTCGTGGCTCAGTGGCTAATGCCACGCACTCACAAGCAAGAGGTGGGATGTTCGATTCCACATGCTGGAGTCTTTTTTCTAGATTATTTTTTTGTTTCGTTTTCGTATAAATCATCGTTTGTGCTTGTTGTTCGTTTGGTGCTGCATATTCAATGCGGCAATGTAGATATGTATACAAATGCGGTGAATGACTGCAGCCACCAACGCCGACACTGGCGGCAAAATCCTGCCGAGAGTGTCCATATAATTGCGGTCGCAGTAAAATTCTAATATGAGAGTTCTTAGAATCCTCAGCCCATACTATAATTGCTTGCTTTAGGTTCGTAATAATACGGGCGATATCAAGTTTTAAAGAAGATACTTGCATTGTTCACGTGTTAAGGAATATCTGGGCAAAAAACTTTATCCTGATTTGGCTATCAGAAGTAGCAAAAACATTTTGTCTAAATTGAAGAAGTTGTCTCAAAATAGATCTTGAGAAAAACCCATTTAAAAAGTATAAGTCAAAGCTCATCTATGCGGCCAAGATAGTATGTTTATCAAAATGATTTTTTTGTGTCATGAGAGCTTGGCAATCATTGTTATTTTGAGAATGTGGCATTAGTGAACTCTTCATGCGAAATGCAATGGCAAGCAGCCAGGTGAGAATTTCCAGGGGGCTCTAGATAGTGAGCTCTTTTTTGTTGTGAATAGCCACCTCATACTCTTTAAAAGCGATTTTAACCTACTTCGAGTCTAATTGCAATCTTCAGCTTTTTGTTTTGAAAGTAGAGAAAGCAAACTTGTGAAAGCAAATAAAAATGAAAAATATGTGATTAAAAAAAACTACTTAAATCTCCCTTTAAGGGGCCCTGCTACACTTTTTGAGCATGGCCAAAAAAACACTGCTGATCAGTAGTCAAGGGTCCTGAGGGCATGTGAGCGAAATGTTAAAGTGCAGTTCGGATCCTGGAATTTATAAGGAATTCTCAGTCAGATAGAAATCGCTAATATTCTTTCGACAAAAGATGAAATATACCTAAGTGACCATGCCATTGCAGGTTTGGAATAATAATAATAATAATAATAGTAACAACATTATTGAATGCAATTATGATAATGATCTTCAGTGCTTTACAGTAAAAGCTTGAAAAACTTGACAGGGCCAAGAAACTGTCCAGTGAAGCAGTGCACATATAAAATAAACGGCGAACTCAATAAAGCAACACTTGATATAGTTTCTAACAAAGATGTCTGGCAAATACTTATTCTCCCTAATTTTTCAGCTCTATGTAGTGATAAGGGTGCTGACGAGCTGGTCGGCTGGCACTCGCGCAATACCTTTTGGAGCAAAGCTCCTCATTGGTGGAGGCTTTTCCGTTGTTGCCGCTGTTGAGGAAGAACAAGCACGTTCCAGACCACACATTCGCTCTTTGCACAGGACATGCTAGGTACCCACTATATGTCATGCCAAAGGAAAGAAAGGTAAATTTAAGGGCACATTTTCGCTGTTGACGCAATATAAATGAGAACTGAATGACAATTATGCCAAGGAAAGTATAGGGGATGTTATTAAAAGTAATTGTAATGCAATTGTGAAGACAGAAAAGTGGACAAAATGATAAGTGGCCGTGGTCCGCAGGGACCATACTTCTGACCTTCGAATAACGCGCCCGATGCTCTACCAACTGAGCTTCCACGGTGGCTATCCGCCATTCATTTTATGGGGTATGTATGAATTGAGAGTGTCAGTAAGCGCTGTCTGTTGCCATGACGGCATGTGTGGGACACTCATTTTTTGCCTGTTGGCGTCACCTAGCATGTGATCTTATTACGAGCTGGCAGCTGATCAATAATTCCCTGCATACCACCTGAAGGCATTAAGTCTGCCAGAACGAGACTCTCATTATGAATGAAGGAAAAAAGCGAAAATTTAAGGGCTCGTTTTCTTTGTGAAATGCAGTATTAATGAAAACTGACAGTCACTTATGCCAAAGAAAGCATACGGGATGTTTTTAGAGGGAATTTCTATGCAATTGTAAACAAAGAAAAGGGGACGAAGAGACACTTGTGACAGTGAACAAGCTCATTCCAGACCACACATTTTTTTTCTACCATCATGGCACAGCACATGCAAGGTACCCACTATACGCAGTGACAATGAAGGTGATGACAATGACGATCACGGACAATGACTGGCTTGTGCAGTAGATGACGTCTCCGTATGCTCTACGATGCATTTCGTATGACTGGAAACAACAAACAATCACCAGGGGAATGTGCCCAGACCTCGTATTTGCCAATTTCAGGCTAGATGCGATACCATAAAGTAGTAATGAAGGCAAAAAATGAAATTCACAACTAAAAAAACATACCAGTTATGACCAATAAACATTGTGTATAACTGTACACTGCACTCATTTGCAATACTCATTGGCACTCATTTACATGCGTTAGTGGTCAATGTGATGAGTGATCTACGGTAACAGCAAACAATTTCACTGCTTCGCCCATTCATCATCATTCGCTTCGTGGATGGGCTGCGATTTTTAAAGAATGTGATTACTATAGTAACCCAAACTAATGGGATGCAAGAAAGGTGCACGAGGATACCTGGTGCCGTGTGTTTTTCTTGTGTCTCATTTATTGTTTTGTGTTTATTTATCATAGCAGTCAGGAAATGTCATAAAAAGAAGCCCCATCGGAAACTTTAGCCATTAAAGAACTCTGCAACTGAAGATTCTGTGCATAATGTGAGCAGAACATCTTATATCAAACTTTCTTCGAGCCTAGCCAAACTACAAATATGAAAGTGCACCGTTGATATTGATTATAAGCTTTGTGGTATTGATTATAATTTATATGTACAGCTCAATGCAACATACGGGCAGTACAATTGCCACACCTGTGCGACCTCTATATTTTCAGTGCCTGTGCGAACGCTCTCCTCAGGCTGTTGAGCGTGCTTGTCTCTGCTCGCTGCTGCCCGTGGCAGCGCTGCGCGAGTAAACTACGGGAAGCTGGCACTAAACTGTATCGCGTAGTGAAAGGCTTGCAAATTCAGATTTTTGTGCCAGTTTTATTGCATTTGTGCTTCTCGCAGGCTTTCCAGGGTAGAAGGGAGATGAAAAGTAACGGGAACATAGCGGCACACTGTCTTCACTGAGCTCTGACCGTGATAGCAATAAAAAGATGCTAGATTGTCTTTGATTGTATCATGTATGATTCAGTTTTTCTATCAATCATTTGAGCTACATCCGCTTAATAATTAATGCTAAACAGCAAGGAAGGTCGATATAGCATGTCCACGTTTTTTTCTATGTCCACTGTGCGTATTTTTCAGGCAGTCTGTCAGCTGTCGTGCTGCCGGTTCGAGTTTGAAAATATTGTAGCTTTATTTTTTGTTTCAGGCAATGGCAACCTCATCATTTGCATGCCTCAGTATGTCATACTGTTGTATACCACTCTGCATATCAAAGGGAAAAAAAAATCAGATGGTCTTTTTTTATTTCTCATTAGTGATAAAGAGAAAAAAGAACTCGCAATTTCTCTCATGTATTCACCATAGATGACTGAAAGGCGAAAGCCATCTTTTTCATTCCATTCAATATATTGAACGTTTCTTGCTTCTCTCCAAGATATTTCTGCGCCTAGCATGATTTTTTTACTGCCTCAAAGATTGCAGACAATGCTAGCTTTTTACCTCAGAGCTGGTTATGCACTACTGCCACGGTGATCAGCCTATATTGATGATGCAAAGATATAATATGATGATGTCCTGTTATGTCACCTTCCAACGTGTCACAAAATTTTAGGATTTGTGATTTCATATGATCATTGCTTGCATCACCTGTATTTAAGCCGCCGACGCGAGATGACATGGGCGATCATTCATCGCTTTTGACAAAGCATTTGCTTTCGCCTAAATACACTACAGCTGTTATCCCATCGCAAATACACAGATGAGCTCAAGCAACTTACAACAGGCCACATTTTACACGCCTGTTACATTGGCTCTTGTTGAGTCAGCATTACACAAACAGCGCCTGTTCAAAACATCGGCCATTGTGCCACATATTCAGCTCATTTTTTTTCATTGTGCTTCATACCACCACGACTTCATTGCTTTAGGCTCTCAAATGGTGGAATCATTCCACCTGGCATAGTTTCTCATTTTTGGGCAGTAGCTTTCTCTCAGTGAATACACATGTAATACTTTTAAAGCTTTACGAAGGCAATGGGTGGTAACGCATATCCCTGGAAGCAGTAAAGTGGCTGTGCTATTTACAATAGTCTCTCAGTAAATGGAAATCTGTTAAACGGAACTAATCCTTAAACGGAACTATTGTCTCTGTATTGCTTGCTTATGGGCTTGTATTCTGCACCCATGTTCACCTCTCACTAAATGGAACTCCTGTTAAATGGAACATATTTTCCCGGTTCCTTCAGGTTTCGTTTACCAAGAGAGTACTGTATATCTAATGCATGGACTCCAGGCTTGCATATAATGTGCTACACTGCTAGACAGTAGCAAGGATCAGTGAATATTAAGCACCTTGAAGTGTTAGTTCCTGGCAAATGCTGCTTTCGAAAATTGACTTTCAGTCAGTCAAAAAAACAACTTTCAGTCTAGCAATCATAACGGGGATCACCGGCATGCGCTCTATAGTATTGGTCTAGCAGACAATGCGTTCGCGCCTCGATCATATAGGTGTGAACGACACGTCTTTGAAATAGGCTTGGTGCCCAGAATGACAAGTGCTTCACGATTCTTGTTTACAACTTTTAATTATACTTTGAAAATTGCTAATACAGTGGAGAACTGAACTGCATAGCAGCTTTAAATGCAGCCGCTGCGTTGGTTTGCGGGAGAAACGATGCGATGGCGAGTCTAAAAGCCACATTAGCACCGACGACTGCTCCTAATTGAAATCCGCTCCTTCACGAGCGCTGAAAAAACAGAGGAGGCGCTGGCCACAGATACCGATTTGCCAGGTCATTCGGATGCACAGGTTTTGCAACAGAAGCGGGCTCAGTTATGAGTGACTGATCGATGAACGCATCTGACGGTGATATGTGCAAAGTAATCGCTGCCTTTTTGGCCGTAATTGAGGATTTCGGGGCTGCTGCGGCATCTCTTGATTCTGAACACACAATGTTTTTCGGAAAGTAGACTAGGATTGTGTGTGACTGGGGCTTCAGGGATGCCTGTGGTGTGGTAGCTCATTGTCGACGCTGATTCACGAAGCAGACACAGAAACAAGTTCTAGCAAGCAATCTGAACATGCGGTTGGTTGCTCATCAAGCTGTATCTTCCGTTGGATGTGCAACATACAAAACAGAACTAGTTAACAGAGGGAGGGTGAGAGATGTCTACTAGGAAAAGAACAGAGAAAGAAAGAGTGACCCCTCATTATAGAGTCACTCTTCCAAAGCCCTTTTTCTCATTCTGTCACAGCGTCTTGCTCCTCCCATCTTCGCAACATATGGATATCACTTCGCATGGCAGTCACACTTGCTTGGGGTCTTTTCGTGTATGCAGCACTGCGGCATGCCTGGTGACGCAGACACTAGATGCGCTAACACCCCCGTCACACTGGAGGTATTAATGTTATTAGGTTTAAATGGCATTCGTCGCTCAGATTGACATTCGATCCATGGTGGTGCTACACTGGAAAAAGTAATGTTATTTGTTCATGATATCAAAAAATGGCCGTAAAAGTTGATGCAAAATGTAGAGTGATAAAAAAGTGAAGTTATTCTTTTTAAAAGACATGTGGAAAGTTGCTTTGCTAAATAAATCCGCATAGAAATTTGAAATTGCAGTACACATGGCCACCGTAATTAAGCCAAGAGGATCTGCTTAACCTGTAGCCAGAGCTGATAGAATAACCACAAGATACGGGGTGGGAGCAGTGCGACGAAAACAAAAAAGAGGGAAAATGAACGTCTCGCATCTATTTGGGTTTTCCAAAACGTGAAGTAAAGGTGCATACGTGGTATAGTTTGTGTTACTACTGCACACTTAACAAAAACCCAGAGCGTTTAGTGTTTCTTGCCTCGCACGCATCCATGCTGGCGAACAGCTTGAAACGGAACTGCTATAGCATTACGAGAGCAAATGTCTTTCTCTAGGTACATTGCGCTCGTGCAGCTGATGCCATCACTGCAGATACACGTATACACGTGCCCAGAGGCGTCTGCTCGTTTAAATCATAGCCCACAGTGCCAGTGGCCAGGTTCCACTGAAGTGGAGAGTAAGGACATTTTCTGACAAGCTTCTGTGCTTCAGTCCTTGTTAAAATTATAGATGCCCTGAAAAAGCTACATTATGAGCATGTTTTCATGAATGCAGGTCAAATTGATGATGCTTAATGCCACCTTTTAAGTAGTCTCTGAGGTAGAGGGCCTACATTCAGTTTGACTGGGACGGCGAATGTGTTTCTCGTACTCAATCAATTGCCTAATTCATTCGATTCTAATGGCATTACATATATCTCTGTATAGCAGCTACATAATGTCATTAGATGCAAAGATCTTACCATGCGAATGACATTAAAATGACCAGTGTGGCAGGGGGTGCTAAGTTTGCTAAGAATGTAGGAACTATAGTGCATGTTCTTAAAAAGGCCCTGCAACACTTTTTGAACATCAACAGAAAACGCTGTCGATCGGTAGTCCACTCTCCTGAGAACACTCATGGCAAATATTATAGCGCAGCACGTGGCCTGGGATTCGCAATCAATTCTCAGTGAGCGAAAAATGGCTTTCTCTTCTCTCGAGAAATGATAAAGCAAGCTAAAAAATCACTTGTCAAAGCCATTGTATCAGCCATTAGCTGATTTGAGCATGGCGTGCTCAGTCGTTATTGTACCTGCAACGGGAGGCCGCCACTTGACCATGCGCTCGCGCACGATCGCGCTGAAAAGCCATATATTTGAAGAAAAACAGATATAAAGAATAAAGTGCCCAGGGTCACAATGCGCGTGTGATGTTTTTCTTTCCCCTTGCCATCCCTCTCTGCTCAGTATGAGAGTAGTATGAGAGAAGTATCAGTATGAGAGAAGAGAGAAGGCATTTATAGCGCACGACAAATCTTCGCAACTCTGCTCGTATCGGATGGACTCAAAAAGTTTTCACAGCACTGAATTCGTAAGGTAATAAGCTCCTTTACTGAACCCACTTCATGCCTTCTTTAAAAACTGTTGCAGGGCCCCTTTAAAATAACATCGTCATGTGCTTGTACTGTACAGCCTCTAGAGTTTGCTGTCACTTCTACACATGAGCCGTTACAAGGTCACTTTTATTCTCGCCACTCCAATGCTCATTGATCAACCCCTGTCAACAAAGTTTAAAAAAAATGCACATCGACCCTTCTGGAGACACCATTTGCCTGCAGAGAAGGCAAGCCTGGGAAGAAAATATAAAACATGTTTCGAAGCGCCACTGACACCTTCTTGTCTTGAGCATTGTGCCAACGTTTCGGAATTCATACAGTTCCTTCTTGAAAGAAGGGGTATTCACCAAGAGGGCTTTCTTTCTTGTTCCGTGCGTACGAAAGAGTACGTGAGGTGTTAGTCGTGCTCGTCACTGGAAAAACGCAGGAGTGACTGTTGGGGACAAGTTGGAGAGTAAGAGGGGGGGTGTCTCCTTTGATCCTTTGATGTGTGAGTGTGTTGAGGTGGACTGTGAGACCAGGTACATGGAAAGGGTAATAATGGAGAGCTGGATTGTGTGAAGCGTTACGCAGATGTCTTTTCTTTTGTCTTTTTTCTTCCGTTTTGTGCAGGGATGAGCAAGGTTGCCTAGAACGTCGTTCACGTTTGAGATCCCTTGAATCTGCCAGCATTCAATTCCAATAATTGGTTTCAGCTGCGAGGGCTATAGTTTCAAGATAATTAATTCGGCAGTGTTTTGCAAAACTAGGGACATATTTCCCATCGTTTTTATGGGCTCTCAGTTGCCCTGATGCAGCTTTCGTCGTAGTCAGTGCAAGCAACATTGTAGAAGCCCTAGGTTCGCTCTTACGTACTGGTGCTCTTTGGCCACCACATGGCCCTTGCGCCAATAAACACCATACATCATTAGATTCGCTCTTACACTATAGGATCGTAATGCTGAAAAAATTTTCATGAGCCACCCATCTCCACTCTCTGCTGCAGGCCATGCGCTCAGAGGGAGCGGTAAGGTGTCAACAAAACTGTTTTTCTATTTTCTCCTATCTCTCTTATCCACGAGTGCATCAGCGACTTTTCAAACATGTGGTTTCTCTTTGAAGTCGTATCGTTCAAACATGTGGTTTCTCTTTGAAGTCGTATCGTTTCGGGATTCGAACTGACCTCAACCCGCCCTTTATTCTTCCCTTTTTGGGCTGCACGTGTGGGTGGTGCAAGCGGACGGGCCACTCTTGAATCAGCCTTTCGCAGATCGGTCTGTCGAGAGTTTTGGGTGATGCCTTGAATAGTAGAGAGTGATGTATTTATTAGGTAATTTGGAGAGGACTGTTGCTGGATTTCTCAGATT
Organism: Rhipicephalus microplus; assembly: GCF_043290135.1. Lineage (NCBI taxonomy): Eukaryota > Metazoa > Arthropoda > Arachnida > Ixodida > Ixodidae > Rhipicephalus > Rhipicephalus microplus. The sequence goes on from NC_134710.1 coordinate 178,593,886, forward strand.
GCATCGTTATGTGTTTGGCAATGAAATGCTTTCTGAATTAAAGATCTTAAATGGCTGTCTTTGGCGAGGTAGCTGAAGATATTGTGCCTCCCCCCCCCTCTTTTTTTTTTCTTGTTTTGTGCTGCATATGTGTCCTGCTGTTTCCATTAATTTTTTTTATTACTGATGTATTGCAAATTTTCGGGCGGTCTGAAGTGAACTGAAAATATCGATTACTGGTAGGTGTGATCTCACAGTTCTATTTTCAGGTTACGAAAGGATAAAAAAAAAAATACAGGGAGTCTTTGGTTTCTAGGGTGAAGTTGGATAAATTTAGATAAGAGGATGATTTTGTGATTCACAATCTCTTAATGCTCAAAGGACAGTCGTTGAGCTATGCCATGAAAACTGCCATAGCCACAGAGTTACAAATAGTGAAACATTTATGAGAAATTTAGCATACCTAATGTATTGTGATAAGGCAGAAAAAGATTTGCTGCACATGCTTTCCCCTCCTTTTTATTTTCTTCTATTGGAGAATCAATAGGCACCTTGATTCGGTCCTTCTAATTTGAATTATGTTATACCCCATTTGCATGCCGAAAGTGGCATCAATGCATAAAACCTTGAATTTAAAGAGTGTATTAGCGGCACACCCTTCAGATTGAAGGTTTTAGTCTAATGAATGTCTTTATTCTTATTTCGTGTTGTGTAGGGCCCACTTATGATGCAAAAAGAATGCTTTCCAGCAAGCAGAGTGCTCATTGACTATATAAAGATGCTCTTCTGACTCCTCCCTCTCCCGATCGTTGGTGCAACACTGCCTAACATGCTGGAAGTTTTCATGGGTTTCAAATTAAAATCTGCGAGGGGACTGTAACCAGTGTTTTCATATAAAACTGAAGTGCCCCTGCATTACCAGTTAAAAAAAAAGAGTAAGTGAGACACGTACAGTTAGCTGTCTTTGTAGGCTAAAAATCACAGCATATCCATGAGTGGGCGATGCAGTGGGATCGTTCGGTCTTATTCTAACTCACTCGTGACATTGATTACTCACACATGGGAATGAGTGCCAACGAGTGTCGCAAATGAGAATGGTGTAAAGTCATATACAATATTCATTGGTCAAAACTGGTACGCTGTGGTGAGTTATGAATTTTGTTAGCTTTTGATATTACTGCTTTGTGGTATCGGATCTAGCCTGAAATTGGCAAAGACGACGTCTGGGCACATTCCCCTGGTAGTTGTGGGATGTTTCCACTCATACAAAATACATCGTAGAGCATATCGAGATGCCATCTACTACATGAGCCAGTCGTTGTCCGTGATCATCATCGTCATCGTCATGGCCACGGGAGAAGAATAAACAGAAGGAAAAATTCGGCTACTTTCTGCGCCGCAGTAGTGTCCCCCTCCCCCCCCCGCCCCCCCGGAGCTGCGGCAAACATTGTGACAGCGTCACCTACAGAACCGCAGCCGAACTGCCGCGCTGGAGCAGCAGACGCTAGAAGCGTGGAGCCCGCTCTTGTCGTCTGCTTGCACGTTTACTCTCGCTGCTCAGTGTATTAGTGCATTGCTCAGATACACTCGCTAAACGAGACAGTAAATCGTTACGTGTTTTTGCTAAGCTAGCCAGAGTGCCTTGGGAGAGAGACCATACCACAATAGTTTCACGAAGCTGTCCACAAGCCCTAAACAGGTTCAATTTCGCTCTTTCACGTTCGAATGCGAGAGTAGAAATACCATTTGTGGGAACATGGCATACAATATGCGCTAATAAAAAAAAACATACAGGGGGAGTTTTTCATAATAAATAAAAATAGAAATTTAAAAACGAAAAATAGGGAAAAATATTTTTCTCATGTGTAGCTCTCTTCCGAAGCTTGTTTTATGTTGGAACTTCCTGAAAACCAATCGCTCATGCCAAGCTACAACAACCAAACACGTAAAACTGAGAACCACGCTTTTTTCATGATGCAGCTTACCTGGACGTTTGGAGGTTAGTAAAATATTTGCCGAAGACTCGTGACTCGTGACGAGTATCCTCTACCTTCACTCGTTTGGCACTGCTTTTATCTCAAATTTCAACCGTATTCCGGCCAGTTCTTGGCTTCATTTTTGGACACGAGTAAGTAAAACCTCTGCTCAAAGTGCTGCTTCAGCAAGTCACAAGATCTTTGGCTGGTCAGGGATGTCTGTAAACTTAAGCTCAGCGTAGTGTCGCTCCTGCCGTCCATTCCGCTGCGAAAGTAATTTTTCTAGACGCAGTTGGTTCCCTTTTATCTCCTCTTCATATAACCCTCGCCCATTCTTGCTACTGTTCTTAGTCAGACGGAGCGTTGAAAGGCCAAACTTATTACTTTTTTTTTACGCAGAATTGATTCACAGCTCCAGGCAGTCTCTATTCAAATTAATTGCCGTCTGCTCAAACGTGCTTCATCAATGTCTGTTTTTCTTCCGCGCGCAGTAGTTCTGTATGGTGCTGTTATATCGAAGAACATGCAAAATTTATTCTCAATCTACACCATGAGTGATTTTAGGCACGCACCTAGCTACGATTACAGATCGTCTGTTTTCTTTTAATTCTACCACTTCATTCCTTTCGTTGCTTGAAGAGTATCTGATCCAACATATATAATTAAATAAAAATGATGGCACTAAGACTCTCTACTTGCTTCATTTTGTTTTGGCAAACCGCGCCGGTGAAAAACTTTCACAGCCGCATTCAGTAGCATAGTGGAGTCGGCGAGAGGCAGATGTAGCAGACGACATCGTGTCTATCGGAGACCGCGGGTGCGCGCGCTCTCCTCCTGCGGCGGAAAACGAATAGTTCTGTGCGTCGCCGCAAGAATCGTTGCGCGCACGTTTGCCAACCTCCTTTCCCAGGGTGACATTATTGCAGCGCGTGCTCGCGCTGGCGCCGGCCCAGAGTTTTCCCTCCTGTCTTTCTTGCTCCGTGGTTGTGGCGTATCGTGAGAAAATGAGTGGTCTGGAATGTGCTTGTTCTTCATCTTTGTGAGTGCCATCATCGTTATGATGTATAATGAATACTTTGCATGTGCTGTGCCGTGATAGCACAGAGGCAATTTGTGGTCTGGAACGCACTTGTTCATTGTCATCAGCGTCATCATCAGCGGCGGCAACAGTGCACATCATCAACGAACAAGCCTCGGCGATAAGGCGCTTCGCCGCAAAAAAATTATTTTCTTGGTAGTTGATTTTCTTCTGTGATCCAGTTTTCTTGGCAACAAGCTTGCTTTCAGTATGCCTTTATTGTCTGTATGTTTCAGGGCCGTTAGCTAGACGAACTCATCTTCGGTTTAGTTGTATTGCCGTTCTCAGCCCATGGAAATTTTCTGGTTAACACTCCGCTGAAGATTTCTCTTTGTGCTACTCTTGGCTGTAGGCCTTGAGCACACTAATAGGAGGGGTGTTGCTATTTTCACTGTGCACATTAACTTTCCCTTAATGTGAGCATTTATAATTAAGGCCACACATCACTGATAGTTCTTGATCAGGAATATATACAAAGCATGCAAGTCTTAGTCGCGCATGAAATTATTCTCACAGTTGCGCTCGAAATCGTCGTTCAGTATCACATGGAATAGCTTACGGTAACTCTCAAGAAAATGTGCTCGGTCGCCATTTTGTGGTGGTGATGACTGTATCTGACAGTTCTGACAGTAGGCTGTTGCCAACGTGGTTTTGGTTTTGCTTTAACGTGCAGGCAATTCATGGACTGGTCTTATTAAAAAGATGTGCATTAGATTTGCAATTTTCACTCTTTAAGATGAGAACAAAGATTCTCTTTCACTCCTCGCAATTAATGCTTGGTGTCATCTTTAGAGAAAATTTAGTCTGCCTTCCTTTGAGAAATGCAGGTTCATGCTGCAGGTCTTTTCAAACTGTCTGGACCCACTATTAATGAGTGTCATTGCCTATATTCTTAGGGCACAAAGTCAGCCCCATACATTGTCATAATAGGGAGGGGTGTGCTACGATGAACATTCGTCACTCCGTGAAGGACAAACTTGCGCAGGCCTATCTATGCTCACTACAGATCTGGTGTGGCGTCACTACAACTTTCGTTACCCTTTCTACAGAGCTACGTCAGTGCTGGATGTGCTTACAATGAGCCGCGATCGGGAGAGGGGGCATTTTGGTATCCTTTGTAAATAAATTAAGATATATTTTAAACGTTTGCTGTGCCCGACCATTTGTGTGGAGTGTCCTTGCTTACAGGGGAAACACACAAGAGGCTTGTTGTTGCTTTGAAATTTGATGGCACCATCCCTCTAATGCATACCTGCCAACTCACCTGAATTGTCCAGGAGACTCCCGAATTTTTACCTAATCTCTCAATTGTAAAAATGCTTTCTCAAATGTCTTGAAAAGTGGCTGCCATGGCAGAGGCATTTTCCTTTTTCTGTTTGTAATCACGGGCGGATGTCAGGTTTTCCTGCTGCAACAGTTGCAGTGCTGCGAAGGAGCACTCGCCACTATACTCTTGGTAACCATTCCATGGAGTACCACTAAGTATATTCTAGACACTAAGTACTGCACATCTGGGCGAAGATCAACTGCGAGACGCGCTTGCCTCCATACCTATAGAAGGCAGGGGTAAAGAACTTTTGCATCTGTTTTCTATGCTAGGCCTACGCTTCCTGCCCAGATATCCGTTGAGTTTGTTACGAAGTTGGAGGGGGGGGGGGGGAGTCACCGAATTCAGTTGGAAGGTTGATGGCAGTGTCAAAAGCAAAGAAGTACTTGCAAGTGTTTCTCGACTCGTACACAACTGAGCTTTCGTGCTTTGTGACTTATTGAAGAGGTGTACCATGTGCGTTTTGTATGGCGGCAAGGCCGACATATCATTTTACAGAAGTATCAGAACTACGTTCGTGCTGCAGAAGGGCAAAAGAACATCGGAAGTTTCTTCCTAAAGACTTGCAAAGACAGTGCGATCCGCGCAGACTGCCTATTCGCGGGATATCTTGTTGAACAAAACTTGCTGCGTTAGTGGTCACACAGACTGTTTTGCAAAATGTTTCTGAAGTGCGAGCGGGGATGCGAAGCGGTACGAGTGTGGACGTACGAAAATAAGTGACATTGTTGGTGAAATGGCCCCAGGTGCCGAAAACAAAATGGCTGTGGCTCTGAAATGCCATTCTTTCGCAACCGCAGTGGATGGAAGCAACGACAGTAGTTCACCAATGCATTTGAGAATGGTGATGTGCTACGTCATTTTTTTCATGGTGAAAAAGCAAAGCTGCTCAAAATAAGCATTCTTCCCCCTTTTCTGATGAGTCTCCAGTTTCAGTAATTTTTGATATGCATCCTAATCATCATTAATTTCTGATATTGTTATAATATGGGACATAATGTAGCGAGAGAACGTGCGTGTGAATTTACCACAAAATAACTTGTTGAGCAGTGCCTGACTTAGGACTGTTACGGCCATGTTGCTTTGTGCGCAGGGCCTGACTTTGATCTGCAAAGCGTTGACCTTTCTAGTGGTGTATATGGAATAAGTATCCTTGTTACGTCTTTTTTACCATATTGCATGTTTTATTAGTCATTGCCCATTGTATATTTTTCGTCCTATGTGTTCTGTACCCTGTTACGTGTGCAGATGGTGCAATAGAAGTGATAGATGGAGACCAGTCTGTGGACCAGTCATCCAATGGAGGGGCTTCAGCAAATAGCTACCATCGACGGCGTTACCAGTCCTAGCTTCATGGGAGGAACTGTGACAGCTGGGGTAGATGCATCCAGGGAGCTTCTGGAGGAAGAACTCGTGCACCACCTGTTCTCTTGCTGTCCATCTCTGCAGTTTTCTTCTCCATAACCATGAGCTCAATGTTGCTTGCCTTGATTTTCACAACATGGGGCCATGGAGTGATCTTGAAGCCTCACACGGTGGGCATGCTCAGTGTTGGGCAGGTGGTTTTATTTTTTTTAGTAAGTTTTGCCTTATTACAACATTTTTTTTCCTATTCAGGCCAAATGAAGGAATTATTTGACAATTGTCTTCGACGATTTTAATAGTAGTAAGGGATGGAATTTCATGTGCCGGTTGGAGTAGGCACTGTAATGTGCTGTAATGTATAATAGCTGTTGCAGTTGTCCGTAAGACAAAAGTATTTGGGGAAAATTTCTCCCGTGCCAGTTCAGTGCGTGCAGGCCATTGTCTTTTTTTAAGGTTGTGTGCAGCTGTATTGCACAAAGTTTGGTTGTGTTGCCACTTCCACCCCATAAACGCAGCCCCTGGCATTGGCTTTCTGTTTTTTTTTATAGATATAAATTGACTTTCTTATGACAGTTAGCAATAGTGGGAAAACACACTGCAGTGAAAACAGTTAAGTGAAAACTGTAAGCTCTGTGAAAGGCTTCTCGTTGCTGAAAGATGTGTTGGCACTTTTTTTTTTTCGTTTTTCTTTCTATTTCGACGTCTGGTACTTCAGCACTGTACGATTTGTTTCGTGCGATTTTACTTTGCTTTTACATATGCGGACTGGTTTTTATAAGAATGCGTCTAGTTATGTGTTGGCAGTTGTCTTCATTCAGTTTTTTATTCTGAAGGAGATGAATGTATTTAAAATATTGTGAAAAAAAGTGCATGATAGGAAAAAAAATAGAATTGTGCTCACTTGCAAGATAAGTTATTGTCCATTATTATCTCTTCATAACTCAAGGGACTTGTTATGAAGAGAGTTATGAATAAGGGGCAGGCTGGTGGTATTTTATTCAGGCCAACAAATTAATGAATTTTGCAGGCATGTTAGTTTTGGCCTCTTTTACAGCTTTTAGCGAACTATCGTCACTGAAAGCAGTGAGAAAAGAGGTTCTGCTTTCAGCAGGGAATAGAGCTTGTGGAGCTGTGTGCTTATTGTATGAAGCTGAAAATTTGCAGGCCTTTAGCTTTTTTGGCAGATTTTGTGATAATTGAAGTGGACTTCTTTGAGGGTTTTACGAATGGCTGTGTGGCAGAAGGAGCAAGATATGGTGCAGGCCATTGAGACTGCTTTTTCAGTCTTGAGTGCAGAGGTCAGGCCTGAGGCATGTGGAACCTAGTCATGCAGCATGCAAAACATCCTAGCACAGGAGTTGTCTTTCTTTTTTTAAATAGGATCTGCAAATGCATATGTGTGCACCATCTGTCTCTCCGATTGTTGGCCCTATTGACTATGTTTTTTCTTATACTCTCGTTTGTCTGTATTTTGTTCATTTTGATTCCTCATGTACAAGGGATTCATTTCTTGTGCTTTTATCATCCTTGTTGTTATACACAAGACTGTTCCCAATTGCTTGTGACAGTACAGAGGCATTTGTTATGAGTGTGTAAAACTTTTGTGATGTGCGATTTTGGAGGACGTGATTTTTTAAACATTAGTTATTCATTCAGGATTGTCCAACTGCTAGAAAGCACTCAACCCAACAATGTTAAAACAGGCCGTGTTATGATGAGAGACCGTAACTTTGGCAAGATTTGAACATAGCAGTCAAGTCCTGGGCTTGTATCCAGTGCAAAACATGGGATTGCCAGGAAGCTTTTGCACAAGTGGACAGACAATTTGGCTCAGCTGCTGGTTGTCAGTTAAGAGAAGTGTGTGAATGTGTATGTTTGTTTCATGTGTAGTTGAGTGACAGAGCAAGGTTGATAGCTGTGGAACCAGGTCGCTGACAGATTTGCCAACTAGCTGCAGGGTCTGGGGCACACCCCACAGGTGATGCAGTCTTTCTGTTCTTCCTGCTCGTCTGATCGGGTAGGTTTAGCCGCCATGTCTGTACATATATATACGCAATAGTCTTACTTCCTCTAGAGTCCCACTAATACACTCTGTACTGATGGACAAGCCCCTTTTTTAGGTTTTTGAAGGACAGGTGGTGAGAAGTGTTTTTGCCTTTTTGAGACGACGTTGTATAAAGAACAGAAAAAAAAACACATTGTACATTTTAATTTTTACTGTGACGCCCATTGGTGAGAGAGTTCTTTTGTGTGTGCATGTGTGTGCATGTGTTTCCTCTGGGGAGATATTTTCCTTGCGTTGGCCTTCACTGGAGCAGCCTTCGCAAGCTGCGCTTGCACCATAGGCGTCGTGTTATTGTTTTCTTCGTTTTTGTGCATTTTATGTTGGTTTTTACTTTTGTTCAACAAAAACCAAGGGAAAATAAATTAGAAAAATTCACTGAATTATGAGTGCTCGTCTGCATTTATTTACAAAACCACATCGACAGTTGGGAATGTGCTTGGAATGGGCAACTTCACTGAATTATGGTATATGTTGTTCATTAGCAATGTTCAGTAGATGTCTGTTGACTAGAGCTGTGCGCCGCTGCTGAAGTTCCGAGAAAGACCACGCCGCCTCTGGCGCGCAATAATTGCGGGGCGCCGGCATTTGGCTTATTTTAACATGAGCGGGGAATCTGGTCATCAAATACATCACTGCACCTTCTTTTCTGCAGCTAAGATTTCCCAGAGCGGCACTTGCGGTGTCATAACAGCTCTTTTGTGCCCGTGTTTGCTTTCCCTGTCTATATAATGGCTCTAAAACAGCTTCTAGGAATACACAATTGAGCGTATTGTTCTCTTAGCATTTCTCATTCTTTTGGCGCCCTTTATTACACCAGAACGGAGATTCATGTGGCATCATTTGGGTACATACTCTAGAATGGTCCATATACGAGAAGTATCAGTTGTAAATTGTTTTCTACCCTGCATTGCCATGCATCCCCCCCCCTGTTCTCACGTTTTGCATGATTATCACGTGCGATGAACTTGTGATTTCTTTGTATCTTGGGAGTTTTCAATTGCACAAGTGGAAATAACAGTGTAGCCCACACGCTAGAAACCCTGATAGGCTCAACGCTTAGCACTCACATTGCCCACATGCTTTATGAAGACATAAATGTCGGAGATCCTTGAAGAGTTGTAGTAAAGTGTTTGGGGCAGTGTAATGAAGAACGATTGATGTGTGGGTTTACCGTCCCAAAACCACCATATAATTATGAGAGATGCTGTAGTGGAGGGCTCCGGAAATTTTGACCACCTGGGGTTCTTTAACAGGCACCCAAATCTGAGCACACGGGCCTACAGCATTTTCGTCTCCACCGAAAATGCAGCCGCCGCAGCCGGAATTCGATCCCGTGACCTGCATGTCAGCAGCCGAGTATCTGAACCACTAGACCGCTGCTCCAGGGAAAAATGAACAATACCCTAGGAAAAGGCTCCGAATTATTTAATTCTCCCAACGGACGAATTCTTTACAGAGAAGACAATGCAGTTTTCCATAAAAAAGACCAGCCCGCTTCAACGATCTGTATTTTTTAATTGCGAGGAGAATTATATATTCGCTACAGGCTTTCATCGTCCCTGTCATGCTCTTTATAAAGTCCAAATCAATTACTTTTGTACGCACACTGTATGTTGTTCCCGGCGATGAAATCTCGCGAGCGCTAGCGAGGAACACTGCTGAAGCATAGATGAAACAAGCTGCTCATGTCCACTGCATGGAGGGCACATGCGATGGCATCACTCCGCGTGCGATGCCTACACTCTTGAGAAAAAAAAAAGTATTCGGGTAGTAGTTCTGCTACACAACAATAATCGTCATCCGGCTTGCTTGCGTTTTCTTACTTGAAAACCTGGCGCTGGCAACTTTCCTGTCGGGAATGCTAAGTCACACTTATAACGCGCGTGCCGTTCATGACTGCGAACTACCGGAACGTGGTGATAGCGCGAGGAACACACTCGAAGTGGATGACGATTATTGTTGTGTAGCAGAAACACTCCCAAAATGCTCGAGTTGTTTTTTTTTTTTTTTTTTGAGTGTACCGTAAGCCCTGTCTGTTTTTTGCTGGACGAAGGAGTATGAAGAGATACTCAGGTAGGAGGCTGCGTGGCTAGACCCACAACTCTCAGCTTTGAATATAAGGGCGCGGACGCGAGTGCTAGAACGTGCTAGCGCGCCCGTGCTATTTCAGCAGGCATCAGCGAACGCTTCTTGTACTCTTCTATATGCTGTGGTATCACTGTACTAACCCTGCTTTTTTTTTTTTTTTCGGGAGCGGCCGTATTCCCGCACACAAGGGTTTTTACAGTTTCGCGAGGTGAGATAATAAAGAGGGTTAGGTGCAGCCCAATAAGTTGTGGGGCTGCCTGCTCCTATCGCACAGAGTATAAATGTTAAGTCGTCGTAGGGTTTTCTGACAATAAAGCTGCTGAAGTCGCCTTAAATTTAGCGTCCTCTTCTCAAAGACCGAAGATTAACTGTTTTGAACATTTTTAAAGGGGATGACACTTCCGTACTGGACATTTTAGCCTCATCTTTTGAGGGAATTTGATTGTTGTGACGAATTTTGCAACGTAGATGGACTCTTTTGTACGTTTTAACATGACCGGCGTCTCTCATAATCATATAGTGGTTTTGGGACGTTAAACCCCACATATCAATCAATCTTTTGTACGTTTTGTGATAACGCCTATCCAAGTATGTGCCACAAAATACATTAAATGGACCTCAAGACACCCGTGCTACCTTAAAAATATAATCCGCCTCACTAGTCGCATAAAGCGCTTACGTAATAATCGTCATTCCTAGTGAAATGGTAATGCTTTTTTCATTTACTGCATTGAAAAGTAAATTAGAAGCTAAAATTAAGAGGTTAAGAACTACTATTTCAGCAATGCATTCGCAACAATTATAAAAAAAAAGTTCATTCAGGCTCTAGAGATCGTTTAGTCCTGCATCGCCTATGCCCTCATCATCTATTCTTGATGCCCAATCCTCCTCAAATTCGAAAGCTATAAAATGCCTTTAATAACTTGAAATGTGTTTTTGTTTCTACCTGTAACAGCATCACTTCATTTTCCGCGTGCAGCAAACTACCTGCTATTTCTAATCTTGAATTAAGCTTCTCTGGAGTATATAACCTTATACTAAATCTTGAGGTTTAGAAACGACCTGGCCCAAACGGTAGTCCACATATGTTTCTAAAGTAGTATTCAGAATGGCGGGCCGACGATCTTACTGTATATATAAAAAATCAGTAATATCTGCAGCAGTTCCCCAGCTGGGAAAATTGGCAAACGTCGTTCCGTAATTAAGTCCGGAAACTAACAAATAATACCAAATTATAGGTCATTTTTACTTTCTACCTGCTCTAAGCTTTAGGAGCATATCATTAAGAAATACATTGTAGAATGCCTAAATAAACGCAATATACTTTCACGATCACAGCACGGCTTTCGTGCTGATTATTCTACAGTTACACAGTTGCTTCAATTTACGCACGACATTGCTCCTTCCCTTAACGATCGAAAACAGGTTGATGTCATATTTGTTGGCGATTCTAAGGTCTTTTACATAGTTTGCTATGCTAAACGTACAGCTTTTTTACTATTTTTAGCGACAATATGCTAGTTGATCGGATAGCAGTTTGCTTTCTGTCACGCTCGAAATTCGTTACGTTACACCACGTGAAGTTATCCGACGTCATATACCACATCAGGAAGGGGCCTCGAGGCTCAGTGCTTGGTCCGCTTTTTATTATATATAAAAATGACGGAAAAGAAATTATCGGCGATACTAAAATTGAAGTTGAAATGTATGTAGATGACTCCGTTATTGGAGAACCACCTCTAATAATAATACTCAACATCGCCAGCATCATCATCATCATCCAGACTAAGACCACTGCACGAAAAATGCCTCTCCCATAATCCTTCAATGTGCTTCAGTGTGCACGTCTTGTGCTTTCTGCTGCTACGTTATACCTGCGAACTTTTTAATCTCATCGGCCCACCTAACTTTCTGTCTCCGCTTCGTGCGTTTGCCTTCTCTGCGAATCCAGTCAGTTACCCTTAATGACCAGTGGTTATCCTGCCTACGTGCTACGTGCCCGGCCCATGTCCATTTCTCCTTCTTGATTTCAACTATGATATCCTTAAACCCAGTTTGTTTTCTGACCCACTTTGTCCTCTTGTCTCATAAGGTTGCACCTATCATTTTCCTTTCCATCGCTCGCGGCGTCGTCCTCAATTTAAGCTTAACCCTCCTTGCAAGCCTCCAGGTTTCTGCTCCGTACGTAAGTACCGGCAAGATGTAGCTGTTATATACCTTACTCTTAAGGTTTCGTGGCAGATTATCATTCATGATTTGAGAAGGCTTGCCCAATGTAGTGTACCCGATCCTTATACTTCTAGCTATTTGACTCTCATGGTTTGGCTCCGAGGTTACCTGCCCTAAATAGGCATATTCCTTTGCAACCTCCAGCGTCTCTCCACCTATTGCATGCAAAGTGTCGATTTCTGTCGAAACTGTTGCACATTATTTTTGTGCATATAATTTTCAGACCTTCTCTTCTGCTTTCCGTGTTCAGTTAAGTAATGATGAGCTGTAATTCGTTCCCTGAGATACCACTCATCAAGGAAAGGTCATCAGCAAGTTGCAAGTTACTAAGATACTCTCTATTAACTCTTATCCTTAACTCCTTCCAATCTAGGGCGCTGAAAACCTCTTGTAAACACACGGTGAATAGCATTGGAGAGATCATATCCCCCTGCCTAGCTTACACCCTTCTTTATTGGCATTCTGTCGCTTTCTTTACGGAAAACTATGGTGGCTGTAGATTCACTGTAGATTTCTTTCAGTATGTTTATGTAGGGTTTGTCGATGCCCTGATTCCGTAGTGCCTGCATTACCACTGATGTCTCGACTGAGTCAAACGCCTTCTTGTAGTCTAGCCGTATATCGCGTAAACATCAACAATATTAATCAGACGGTAACAATTCCTAACAGCTGAATAATTGTCTTGTTTTTTTGCCTCTCTTCATCGACAACTGTATATTCTGCATTTCATGCGGGCAAGCAGTTCATACTGGTTGGGGAGGGATTTCTTCTGTAGTCTTACATATTTGCGACAATTCAAAATGTTCAGTGCTGTTGACGACAGCCCCATAGTTTCGACTTCATTGCAACTAGCTAAGTCTTCCTTATAAAATTTGGCTTAAACGGTCCCTGAAACATTTTTTCGAGCAACCATGGAAATAATTCATTTTAAGAGCTTATTGCCTCACAAATTCAACACCGCGAAAGTTCTAAGAATCCGTCCAGTATGAGCGGAGTTACGAAGATTTGTCACACGCTGCAATCGAATTTTCATTTCTCTCGTCCCGACGAAAACGCTGGAAGCTAAGCAGAGAGGAGGCATGGGAGGGGCGAACGAAAAACTTCACGTGTGCCTCGTGACCTTGCGAACTTTTTGTATTTTTTTTCTTCAAATACGTGGCTTTTTGAGTGCGATATAGCGCGCGCATGCGTGGATGGATTGGTTGATATTGCTGTACCCTTTAGATCGGGCGGTGGCTGACGCCTTTAAGCCGTAATACTTGGTGAACCAAAACTAGATGTATTTTTTTTCCTTTGATTGATATGGGGGGTTTAACGTCCCAAAACCACTATATGATTATGAGAGACGCCGTAGTGGAGGACTCCAGAAATTTAGACCACCTGGGGTTCTTTAACGTGCACCCAAATCATTTTTTTTTCCTTTAAGTAGTGAGGTTGAGGACTCGTACTTTGCAGGGAAGGGTTTGTTTTTCAATCGTGCCTTGACTTTAGCCACCAATTAGATAACCTCCTTCTAGTTATTTCTACCCGCTTAAAGTCTATTTGGCCTCCCTGTCCCTAAACCCCATTGCTTTGAAAAACAGTGTGCCATCATCCTGAACTATAAGGTGAAGCCCTTTACTGAACATAATGAAGTGTTCGTCAGTTTCCTTTTCCTCCCCACACGCACTGCATACCGTGTCTACCCCTTCGTATTTGGCCCGACATGTCTTGGTTCGCAATACTCCCGTCCTGACCTAACAGTACTCCCACAATACTCCCGTCCTAACAGTAGAGAACTACCCCGAGTATTATCATAGATCCTTTCCTTGGCAATTTCCTGCTTAAAAGTTCGATAGATCTCTAGTGCAGACTTCTTAATCATGCCAATTCTCCACATATCGGTCTCAGCTTTCTTCACCCTCTTCTTAACCGATAATTCTTTTTGGTTTGGCCCCCCGCTGTTTTCTAAGTATTTACCAGTCAATTTTCTGGTTCGCTTCCTCCATGTTGTATTGACATTCTTCATCTACAAGTAGCTGAATACCTTTCTAGCCCAATGCTCCTCCCCCATTTCTCTCAATCGTTTCTCAAATTTTATCTTACTGCTAGCTTCACTGCCCTCAAATGATGTTCATTCCATATCACCTTGTACTCCCTGGTTTGGTGCATTCCCGTGAGTTCCTAAGGCAAGCCTACCTATTCCACGTTGCTTAATTTCTAATCTTGCTTGAACTTCTGATCTCATGCACAAGACCACATTGCCAAACGTCAGACCATGAGTCATGACCCCTTTCCATATCCCTCTCACAACATCATACCAATTGTAATTCCACAGTGCCCTGTTTTTCATCACCGCTGCATTGCTGTTACCTTTATTACCTTCAGTCGTCACGTATATTTCGTGTTCCCTGAAGTACTCGGTTCCATTGCTTATCCGTACGCCCAGATATTTGTATTTATTCGTTATCTCTAGCATGACCTCCTGAATTCTAAGCTCACTACCTTCATTACCATTAAAAAACATGACTGCTGATTTTTTCTTACTGAATCTGAAATCTAACCTATCTCCCTCATTACGGCAGATGTCCATAAATCTCTGCAAATCTTTATTGTTGTTGGCCGTTAGCACTATATCATCTGCGTACATCAATGCTGGTAGTGCCTGTTCAATGAGTTTTTCTTGTTTAACGAAAGAGAGGTTGAAGCCCAGTCCACTTGCCTCCAATTTGGCCTCTAATCCTTGTAGGTACATCAAGAATAACAAGGGTGACAGAGGACACCCCTGCCTAAGCCCCCGCTTTACCTCTGCAGGCTTGGATACCTGTTTTTCCCACTTTATAACTGCCTTGTTACCTTTATAGATATCCTTTAAAAGACTAGTGACTCCATCTTCCATTCTTTGGCCGTGAAATGGCCCTTGCGCCACAAAACATCAAACATCATCATCACTCCATCTTCCACACTTAGTGTGTCCAGCATTTCCCACCAGTCCTCTTGAACCACGCTATCGTACGCTCCCTCGCGTGGACAAGAGACGGCCTCCCGCGGCGAGCTCTTTAACGACGGAGCGCGCCATGTTCAAATCGGCCAATGGATGATAGGTGGGCTTACTACGAGTGATTTTTGGGCTTATTGCGTGATTTGTCGGGAGAAGAGAAAGCAATTTTTAGTTGACTTTGATAATTTATTGTGAATTCGAGGCCGCGTGCTGCGCTATAATATTTGGCGCGTGTGTTGTCGGGAGCCTCTACTATCGATCGGCTGCGCTTTCTGACCATGCTCAAAAAGTGTTGCAGGGCCCCTTTAAGAAGGCTTGCCTTGGGGGCGTCTATATATTTCTAAATACATGGGAATGCAGGGATCGTTTTCCCTAGTGTTCGTGCAAGCACCGAATTGATTAAGGTTTACTACGATTACATGAAAGCATTATACTGTATACGGGTGTGCCAGCTACAATGCAGTGCGAGAAAAAAAAATAGGAACGGCGTTACGCGAAGCACACCTTGTGCATATTGTTCCCAGTATACTGTAGTAGCCGCTTCTCAATTTTTTGTTAATCGATGTAAATAATTAGTTCTAATGACATTCTTAACTCCAAAAGTACTCACTAAAGAGAGAAAAATGGTAGAGAAGGAAATGCAGGGAGGTTAACCAGTTCATGAAAACCGGGTTGCTATCCAACACGTGGGACGGGGAAGGGGGGATCGAAAGAGGGAAAGAGAGAATCAGAAAAATGTCAATGAGACAGATCCTGTTGAAATGACATCTTCCTGTGCTACATTCAACAACGTACTAATCGCGTGCTTATTTGTTCCTGTTCAGAAAGAAAGCCCGCGAAATGTTAGTAATTAGCACGTTAAGCACAAACAGATATCATTTCAGCAGGCCCACATCTGCCTCATTATTATCCTTATGCTTTGATGAGTGCTTTCGGAGTTATGATTGTAATAAGGACTAATTACTAATTTTCATTATTGAAAACATATTATTGGTTTCTACAGTATACTGGGAACGATATGCACTAGGTCTACTTCGCGTAATTCCATTCCTACTTTTTCAATATCGTGTTGCGTGATAGCAAGGATTCCGTATACTGGCTACAAGACGCAACTTTTTGATTAAGGGGGTCGGTGCCCAAGAATTGTTGAATATCGCAAAATTAAAACTATAGTACATGAAACAACGATGTTTTGTAACTGTAAAACGGCAATGAATAACTACATATATAATAAACTTCATAAAATGAGAGATGTAATGCCGACAAAACATGTATTATGTACAACGATCTCCAGTAAGCCCACAATATGTGGGTAAAACTTGAGAAAAACACTTGTTAACGTCGTAACAGTTGCACGCACCACTCATGCGCAAAATTTGCCAACAGCTGCAGTGTATATGTACGGATACACACATACAAATAAGTTTGTTTAAACACCAGAGGGACTACTGGAACGAAGTCCTAAGACCTCCCAACCAATCGGTGGCTGCACCCAGGTCGGCACGGGAAGGTGAAGATCCTCCGCGACGGACCGGGCGCTCCGGACAGCCAGTAGCTGTAGACCCAAGTCCTGGCTGTGTAAGCTCCGCCACCACGAGTCTTCGTCACATAAATCAGCGCCCACATTCGCTGTGCACTGCCAGAGCATGTGGTTGAGCGAGCAACTCTCGAGATCGCAACGAGGAAAGATACTCTTCATGAAAGTCCGACTATATCCTACGAGACGTTCGTGGGCAGAGACATGTACTTGTCTGTAGGAGTCGAAGAAAAGTGATTCCCTGGGCTCTGTTGAGCGTAGCATTAGGAAGGGGAAAACGTCTCCGACCAAGCTTGTAGCTGGACGTATTCTTATAGAACATTGTAAAAGGATTCTTTCTGAAATCAATGTCCCCCCCCCCCCGGACGCTTCGCCATCCCCCACACTGTTCGTGCATTAACGTGCAAGGGTGTGAGCGCTGGCATTAGGATTAACCCCATCAATGCCCTCAACTCGAGCTGGAAACCAAGAGATGTGACCACCAACCCATCTCGTCTGTGGGCGACCACTTAGAATGAACGTGGCCACCTGCTGCGAAATCAAACCTCCAGAGAAGGCCCGAACGGCTGAACTTGAATCCGAGTAAATCACACAAGGCACCTCTGCTGCCTGAAGAGCTAACGCTATGACCACCCCCTCCACAACTGTCCCCTGATCTTTGCAGTCTGAGGCCTGGGACACGAGCTGCTTTTTACCGTCCACGACTGACATACCAAAGGCTCGCCGTGTGCTGTATGGCGCAGTGTCCACAAAAGGCACCGCTTTAGTATTACTACCTACTTTTCAAAAAATAGCCCAAGCTCGAGCCACATGGTGGCCTGCATGGCGCTCCGGATGAACGTTGCGAGGAGTAGGATCCACCGTGATATCCTCCCGCTCGTCACGTGTGAGCTGAACTCCTTCAGAAACCGCTACCTTAGGAGCAGCAATGCCAGCCTCATCCAAGATCCCCAAATCAGCCTTGGTGCTGCACAGACGTGTCACATGTGCCGCAAAGTGCGCTTCAATCAGCTGATCAACAGTGTTGTGCAAATCAAGCTCCATAAGCCGCTCAGTAGTCTGTGGAATTCCCAGAATCCTCTTGAACCTGACCCTCATAAGGGTATTGAAATTGAAATTGAAATTTTATTCCGCAATAAAAACATGCTACGAGGAGGGGAGGTAAATGCTGTGAAAACAGCTTGAATAGCCCGATCCCCTGTACAGAGGGTGGCACAGAAGACGTGCGGCTAAGGACAATCAAAGTAAAAGTATTTCTCAATGTGCATTGAAAAAGAGACAATGAACGATTACAATACAGGCATAAAAAGGCAGTCGCCCGGCCACACCATTATACAAACACTAATCGTTATTGTTTTAGTGACATGCTAGATATGTCATGTTATGTTTCCTAATTGGGTGGTTTAAAAGTGTAGGCAGTTGAAACTTTGACATTTGATTTCCGTATTTTGTTCTACACATTTATTTGCACCACACTTGAGGTTGATGTGCATTATAAGCAGGAAATCTTTTCTCTAACCTAGCCATTATAGCACTCATATCATTATTTTTCAGTAAACCGAACTTATATAAACGACTTAACTTGTAATCATATATTGATGCAACCTGAATGATGAGTGTTTTTTAAATATTTCTGCTCTGTGGCAGCGATGTAATGATTTAGAGGCGAGACGCAAAGCATTCTTTTGCAAAATGATTAAGTTTACTAACGTTTGCAGTTGTTGTTGTGGACCATACAAGAAAGGCATAATTCAATAAAGAAGAAAACAACGAGTCATAGATGAGCATGTTTACAGGAACAGGAAAGTAGTAGCGATGGCGGTGCATATCGCTAATTATTCGAGATAGTTTAGTAATAATATGGTTCACATGATCATCCCATGTCATGTTTTGTGAAAAATGAAGCCTAATGATTTAAAACTTTTGACAACTTCAATTTTCGCGTTATTTAACGAAGTGATGGGAAACTCAACTTGTGTGTTGTGGGGGTGAAATAAAACGGCTTTTGTTTTGTTTATATTTAGTGTAATGGAGTTTTCTTGGGCCCATCAGTTAATTTTAGACAGTGTGTTATTCGCTCGACTACCTAGATCGCTGCTACATCTGCTTGAAAACAAATTACAGCATATCCACGAATTGTACGGCGATGAGTGGGGCGAAGCGTCCGTCCATCCGTTCGCTCTTGCTTCCGTCCGTCCGTCTGTGCGACCGTACATGCGTCCATCTATCCATACATCTATCCGTGCGTCCGTTTGTGCGTCTGTCCATCTGTGCGTCTGTCCGTACATGCATACGTCCGTTCGTCCATCCGTGCATCTGCCTGCCTGTCTGTCCAACCTACCATCCGTCCATCTAGTGAACATTCCAAGTACAGCCATCTCGCATCTTTTCATCTTATATTCAGCAAATAGAAGTACCGCCATCCAGCGGACATTCCAAGGACTAAACGAGAGGTGGCATGGCCGGACTAGAGGAGAGGCACGCACGAACTCTCTTCCAGCCTGCGCTTCGTGGCTAGTTCCCACCTTTCACCGCCGCTAGTTAATGGCACTGCGGCCCAACACTCGCTAAAACTTGCTAAAACAAAGGAGGTTACGCCCAGCGAGTTTAACGTGGCAACCCTTTCTTGTCAGATGGTGCTCAAAGTGTGTCCTGATACTAGTTTTTTTAGTAAGCATCAAATTCAAGGAAAATTTTATTGGAGAATTAGTCACCAATACTCGTCTCTGTGAGTTATTTCATCAAAAACAACTATCTTTTTATTTATGACTAACGTGCGCGGGTTTCCTCTTCAATTGAAAACAGTGCGCGCGTTACGCACCTCTAGTCCGGCAGTGGAGGTGGATATCTACTACTACTACTACTACTACTACTACTACTACTACTACTACTACTACTACTACTACTACTACTACTACTACTACTACATACATACATTGCAGATGCACGACCCACGGCTTAGGGAGCTTCGCCCTCAAAAACTCGTATCGTCAACGTATATAATGTAATGGGCTGATCCATAAATTCTCATTAACCTAAAGTATAAAGCGAAATGGTCCCAAGATGATTTCCTGCAGGACGCCAGTTTGAATGAATTTCGTTGCACAATGTTGCCTTGAATTACGACGAATTGAGTGGGGTGTTGTAAGTATGAAGTGATCAACTTGTGTGCAATGCCTCTTATACCATAATAATCCAACTTTTGTAGGAGAATTTCATGACTAATGAGATTGACGGCCTTTGAGAAATCAAGAAAAAATACCGAGTACCATATTTTGGGTTTCAAAATTTTTCAGAATGTATTCTTTTTTATCATCAAGCAGTATCAATATTCTTCTCTGTCCCCGTTCATTGTATATAGGGGACCGCACAATTAACATGACTAATAAAAAACTCACCGAAAACCCGTAGGAGTAGATCCTTTCTCAAACCACCACGCCTACTAGTAATCCGAGAGATCAGGCGCAAGGTGTTGCTTGCCTGACCCTGCAGTCACTCAATGGTGCCTCCGTTACAGCCTCGCACGTCAATTCACAGACTCAGGATGCTCATAGAATCCACTCTCGGAACTACGTACCGTTCCCTCTCGAGACCGCAGCTTCACCGCAAGGGAATCCAAAGGCTCAAGGTTCAGCGTTCCCTGACGCGCTCTCCGAAAGAGTAAGAGCTCCGACTTTTCCAGAGAAGGCGTGAGGCCCGTATATCCTCAAGAAAACGCTCCGTGACGTCCAGCGCTTCCTTCAGGGACTCGTCAAGCGTCGCCAGAGAGCCACACTTACACCACACGGGAATATTGTCCCCATGATAAGCACGCCCAATGCCAGGCACTCCCTCTAGTAGTTTTGACAGCCTGTGCAGAGCAATATTGAAAAGCAAAGGGGGAAAGACCGACACTTGCGGTGTTGCCCTCTCTCTCAACTCGTCACTCAAGAATGAGCCGAACCTAAGGCGTGCTCTCCGTCCTGCAAGAAAAGATTGCGAGAGCCGATAAAATTTACGTCCCAAACTCGTACACGAAATTTCTCTCGGGATATGCTCATCAACAACCGTATCAAATGCCTTACCAAGACCAAACTCCAATATCCGCTTGACATCACGCGTATGATTATCCAGAACGGCCTGATGAATGGGGAGAAGAGCATTCTGTGTGGGCAGCGCTCGCCGGAACCCGACGAGATTGTGTCTGAAGAGTTCATGTTGCTCTACGTACTCCATGACTCGATTATGAATCACATGTTCTGCAACCTTGCCCAGACACGACGTGAGTGAAATTGGACGCAGGTTGTCTACATGCTGAGGTTTACTTGGCTTAGGAATGAGGACCACCGTGGCAGTACGCTGCTCAATCGCCACCTGCACAGTGGCCCACACGTCATTAATCTCTTTCGTAAGAATCTCAATCGCCTTATCGTCAAGGGTGCGTAGGAACCTATATTAATATTTGTGATTCCGTCCAGACCTGCAGCGGATCTACCATTAAGGTTAAACAGAACATGCCTAATTTATAACATTGTAAAAGGAGCATCAAGCTCTGGCCTGTAGCACCCCATAATCGCTCAACACCTGACCCTCAGTCACATTTTTCTTCCTAAGAGGCAGGCACTGGGTGGTAAGGTCTTAGGCCATCTACGCCTCCGTCATTCCCATATGCTACTGCTTCCTAATGATCCTGTCCGTCGCTAGACAAGCCACCCCCTTCAACGTCTTGTCATTAAAGAGGCTCTTGAGCAGCCCCTACCTGCTACCCCTGCTCATTCGGCTATTCGTCTCATTACACTTCTCCATCCATTCTTGTCGGCCAAGCTCTTTGGCGTGAGTCTCAATTTCTTTATTGAGTAAGGATATACTCGCCCTAAGTCTCCTATGAAACCTCTGCGTACGCCACCGACTAAGGAGGCAATTTTTAGCTTGCAGCAAATGTGCCAATCTTGAATCCATTTTTGGAAGTTCCAGTTGCGTTTTAATCTCCTTCGTAGTCCTTTCTACTACCCGTTGCAGTCGAGGCAGTAGCCCTGTAAAATCATCGTCATCCGTGGCATACTGCCAACTAATGCGCCTGAAGAAATCCCAGTCCACATATCTGCGCTTGAAAGTTGGCGGTGCCCGTATCCCGATAAGCGTCTCCAGAATGTAGTGATCACTGCGTAAATCCTCCTGCAAGTTGCCCCACTCCCCGTCCTTGCCGGGCCCTGCGTGCGTGTCCCATGGGCTTGTCTTGCAGACGTGTCCTGTGGGCGTGTCCCCATTCTATTTTGGAAGCGTTAAAGTCTCCTGCAAAAACCAATGCCTTACCCCGAGCTTGCCGAATTGCAGCCGAGAGCTAAGTCCCAAAGTTGGCTGCCTGTCTGAGGGAGAACTATATAGATTCAGACCAAAAATACAGGCCCGACATTTGCGATCCGGAATAATCTCCACCATCTGGGCTGCCCAGATTGTACTGAGGTATATCATGTGCGAGGGAAGACGATCCCTTAGCAACCAGGATTTCTATTTCCCGTCCCGTGTCTCCACAGCTGGTGACAGTTTGGTACACGGGAAAGGTGAAATCCTCCCCATCAACGTTTCCTGCTAGAGAATGACCTTCAGCGTATGTTCTGCCAATCAAAACAGCTGCACCAGTGCAGCCCTACGCTTGCTGAAACTGGTACAGTTCCACAGCCAAATCCCAAATCTCCACGGCATCTCCGTCATGTTTACGGAGCACACACCATCATATCAGCAGCCGTGCTGGTCTTCCTGCTAGGATCTTGACCCCTCAACTGCGATTCGGCTAGCAGCTCTTGCCTTCCTCTAGCAAGAGCCTTTGGAAGTTCCAACACCGTGATTCTACCCTCCAAAGAAGACAGAACATCCATAAGATGATGTAACGTTGTCTCTATATACGTGCCAACCTATCCTCGATGCCACCAGTCACAGAAGACGAGGCGGCTTCCAACTCAACTGCCTCGACCGCAGCCGCACTTTTAGATTGCTCCTCATTAGGTGCCAGGGCGCTGCGCTTGGCTTTACCCTAAAGGGGACCATCTTCTTTACAATCTCCCTGTGCCATCTCCTTGAACGACTTAAAAGCCGCCTTGAGTTCCGTCAAGTCCCTCCTCAACTGTTTATCTTGGCCTCAAGAGCTTGCATACGGGGATATACAACATGCTCTGACCTGCCTCTCACCGGTGACTGGCGTCTTCGCTCAGGAGGCCCAGACTTCGGCTGATTCTGGTCTTTCTTTGGACCGAGAGTGCGAGCATCCACTGGACCGAGAGTGAGAGCGAAGTATGGAAGTCTTCCCCGCAGCTGCAGTCTCTGTTGATGATTTACCACCATCAGCCCCACCAGCGTTGTCCCAAGTCGCCTTCTTTTGCTCTCTTGCGTGCTGCCGACGACGCCGCCTCCGGCGCCCCACCACATACGGCGCCTCAAAGCGCTCCTTGGATTCTTATGCTTTGCAGCCCGTAAGATCTGGGCCCACGCACAACCCACACTTTGGCTCGCACACATGGTGCTAAACTTCATCCGTTGGGCCCGAGACCATGGGAATTCCACACCCACGACACTTTGCTTTCTCCTCTGCACTGCTAGGGCAGACGTCAGCCCGATTACCAACTTCACCGCAGACGTAGCAAACGTCCACCTGGCGACAATAAAGGTAGCAGTGGACAAGCGCTGTTCCGCACATCACCGTGTTAGGCACCATCACGCCGTCAAAGAGCACCACTACAGTCGACGTGGTCTTAATCCGCTTGCCTCCAAGAACGTTGGGTTCCAACCAGTAACAACCATGCGCTTAAGCACTTAATGACCAATCGACGGGTCGATATTGCAAAGAATCCCCTTACAGGTGTTCTCCGGGGCCGCGATATACGTAGACACCTCAAACGACCACATCCCAGCGTAAATCTTGCAGACCTCCGCATAGTTCATCGCATTGAACTCGCGCGGGACAGAGACGACAACGATATTCTGCATCTTGTTGGGGCATAACGGATCCTCCTTTATCTGATCCTCTGTCAGGCCAGCCACCATAGATAGAGCCTGAGCTAAAAGAACAATGCCCGCTTTCGTCACATTCAGCCAGCCTCGCGGACGGACTATAACCTTATTATCATTCCTAGGGAGCCGGACATCCGTGAAAATCCTGCAGCCCACCTCGAGCCTCGTCGCACCACTTCCTGTACCTTGCCAGAGCCGGCGGACGCCTGCACTCTACCATAGTGGCCGCCGCCACCCGACGACCTGTGTCTCACATCACCTTTCCGGGAAGGAAATGCCGCAGTCCACCCGGCATCTTCCAGTTTCCCCGGACTCGCGTTCATCCCTTCCACTTCTACAGTCGCTGACATAATCGCTATCACCTCCCTCCGTCACGAAGATGAAAGCGGCCGCGAAGTTATGCCGAGGCCTCACTCACATCTACCCAGCAAAGTACGCCCAACGCACCTGAAATGTCGTACATCTGTTTTATTGTTAATGAGAACTGACACACAATTATGCCAAGGAAAGTATATGGCATATTATTAGAGGTAATTATAATGCAAATATGAAGAAACAAAAATGGATGAAAAGATAACTTGTCGTGGGCAGGAATCGAACCTGCGACCTTCGAATAACGTGTTTGATGCTCCACCAACTAAGCTACTATGGTGGCTATCTTCCCATTCACTTCATTGCATGGGTGATGGGTGTGCATGGGTATTAAACGTGTAAGCGTCAGACTCATCACCACCTGTTACCATTGCGACGAGTGTGGGACACTCATTTTTTATTGGCGTGCGTTACGTAGGACGTGTTTTTATTACGAGCTGGCAGCTGACCAATAATTCCTCACCTATCACCTGGAGGCACTAAGTCTGCCAGAACGAGACGCTCACTATGAATGAAGGAAAGAAGGGTAAACTTGAAGACTCGTTTTCTTTGTTAGACACAATATTAATTCGCGTTATTCGAAGGTTGCAGGCTCGCTTCCTGCCCACGGCAAGTTATCTCTTATCCACTTTAATTTCTTCACATTTACATTAAAATAACTTCTAATAATATACCCTATACTTTCCTTGCCATAGCTGTCTGTCAGTTCTCATTTATGTTGTTTCTAACACAGAAAACGAGTCATTAGGTTAACCCTTCTTTCCTTCCGTTTTTATTGCAGTGTGCTTTGAAGATCCTCGTTTTTGGCAGTTCTTCTTGGAATTAGGGGGTTTTATACTTCTGTCCTATAATATCATATGATGCACAATCAGTAGCGGCGAGCTCCTAATCGTTTCTTACCGCTTGGAGTTCTGTACCGTGTACGTTAATCCGACCAACGAGTGCTTTTGTGTTCCTCGACGATCGATATGCGGCCGCCGTGGTCGGGAATTAGAGGCACATTCTGGAGCTTGGCAGTCCAACGCCAATTACCGCATCACTGGTCTTACTCAAGGTTCTAGCGTATAGCACGGTCTTAATCGAAGTTTTGCCTTACTGTATAATTGAACTTTCTCTCAAATGCGATTAACGTAATTCGATTTGTCGTGGCTTTACCGTGGTTACAATAGCGACAAATAATGCATTCTGAGTCGGCCTCGGCGAACAGTGGCTACGGTGCTCGGCTGTCGACCCGAAGGTCACCGTTTCGATTGAGGCGAAAAGCCAAATGTCAGTGCACGTTAAGGAACACCAGCTGATCGAAATTTCCGCATTGAGGTGCGCCTCATAATCATATCAGGGTTCTGGCATGCTAAACTCTAGATAATATCATTAATACTGCAAGCTTAATCAGTGGTACGTATGTTTTTTTTTCAAATTTTTGCTTAATTCGACTCTTCATATAGTTAAAATTAATCGACAACTACGTAGCGTTTTGAAGCACGAGGACGGAACACTCGCGTCGTTTCCTCTTTCTCTATCTTTTTCTTTTCGTGCGCTTTATATTTGTTACGCGTGGAGAAGACTTCTTCTAAAGATGCCACCTCACCTGCTAAGTCGGGTGGCCTCCATGTTGTCTTACAGCATTCAATCCGAGATGACTTTCGATATTTCAGCCTAAAGTAAAGATGTTCGCGTGACCCCCCAACCACCCGAACGCATTCAGTTCTTTGCCGAATGCAATCTTGAAAATGCATTCGGGGTACCTCTAAAACGACGCACGCATCAAAACAGGATTGTATTCCAAAGTGTAACTTCATGCCAGTTGATAATTTTACACATCGCACCTGATCACCTCACACACTTCTCACAGCCCATTCAATGCCTGTCATAACAAATGCCACAAAATTTCCTCCGAATTTGATTGGCTTGCTTTGTGAAACTCTGTCCATTTTTTGGACATGCCCCTGAGCTAGGGTTTTTTCGATGCATATATTTAGGGGCGAAGCTCCTTGTGGCGTGGCTTCTGCGTCCCCCGTTGTCGTAGTGCGTAACCTGTGGCACATACCCGCATACCAGTGGTACATACCCGCCCTAAGGCACATATCCGCATGTCCACGTGTTACGAAAAACGTAGCACAGCGTCGTTATCCTGCTCTTGGTGTTAACAAAGCGCTGGCAGCAGAACAATGGTACATACTCTCGTTTAGTCCTTGGATTGTCCGCTGGATGGCGGTACTTGTATATGATGAATATATAATAAAAAGAAGCGAGATGGTGGTACTTGAGGTGTTCACTAGATGGACGGACAGGCACACCGATGGACGGACGGACGAATGGACGCACAGATGCACGCACAGACAGACGCACGGATGGACGCACGAACGGACGCACAAATGAGCGCACGTACAGATGGACAGACGCACGGACGAACGGATGCACGGATGGATGAACGAACGGACGCACGAATGGACGTACGGACGGATTGACGGACGCTTCACCCCACTTATCATCATTCATTCCGTGGATATGCTGGGATTTTTTTTTGTGTGTGTGCAAATAGCTGCAATCGTAGCTGCGATTGAGAACAACTAAAAAAAAAAAGGGGGGGGGGGGGGGGCACACAGTTGCTCTACAGCGTATATTTAGAAAACCAGGCGTATAGCATTTGTTTATTTCAGCAGGCTTACAAGGTTATCTTGGTGGTTTTATTGGGTCTTACAAGGTTATCTTGGGACTTGGTTGTTTTATTAAGTGAGATGGTACCAGTGCTCATGCTTTTTTTAGAATTCTATATGTCTGTGGGACGTAATGGTAATGAGATTCAATACATGCAAAGACGACGTGGAAAAACATGCCTGGGTTTTTGTAACTTCTGCGCATTTCGGTTACGGGTCACTTGTTTGTTACAAGTGGTACTGTGGTATTGAATCTATGCGCGTACACCCTGGCCATCGAAATGAGCTACGAAATAGGAAAGAAATGCAGGCACCCGGGAAGAGACGGGAGAAGAAATGTTTTATTCCGTCGTCAGTCGAGAAACAAGCAAACATCGACAAGAAGATCGCACACGTGCAAACTGGAGTATAGGCTGGTTTTCCTCATCTACTGGGGTTAAAAAAAAGTTTTCTTCTCTCGTGGCGGTTACATTACACAGGCCGTGTGCTTGTTATTCGTCCAAGTATTATGGCATGCCGGCGTCCTTGAGCCTGCTTTTCGCTTTTATATCGCACTCTGCCTACGACCAATACTCCAGCGCAGATGCAGTCTTAGCAAATGAGCTATACGCAAGAAGGGTCGTTTGTGGAAGAGCAATATTGTCGTGGTGCTTCGCTTGCATCTTCTCATTTCCTTTGTGAGTATTTACAGCGGAAAGTGGTTGCTCTCCGAAGCGCTGCTAAATGTGCAGCCCACGCACGCCATACACGTATGGAGTCGCAAATATATTATATTTTCGCTAACTTTTCGTATTCTCGTTCAGCGTTATCAAAAACTCGCGCTCATCTTAATAAGTGAAGCAGTTGAGCGCAGACAAATGGAGTAGGTCATACCACATGATTGATAGCAGTTTGGGGTTCTTAAACCCTTCGCTTGACGCCTTACCCCGTCGCCATTTTCGCCACCGCAGGAAATTCTCGTAGCCGAAGAAAAGACACTCGCTATCTTGTGAAAATCTTTGTGCGTGTGGCAATGTTTGTTTTAGCGATAGCAGTGAAATATTCTACATATCACTAGGACGGCGCAGTCATTGCCTACATGAAAGGTGATTGTTAAGTTACGTTATCGTTGCTTTGTTTTTGTATAGTGTGCATGGTTGCTCATAGCGCACACATGCCTGTCACTTTGGCTGACGAGGCTAAATACACATGAAATTTGATTAACTATTCATATGCCTTTGCAATGCTACGCGCGATTGACACGTGTATTGTCATGAGGCGTGTTTGATGACGAGAAATTGTTGCACCTACCATCCTTTGGCCGCTGTGTGCCAGCGCATGTGTTCCAGTTGTGTCACGCACTCTGAGAAATGCGCTGTAATTATACAAGTTCGGGAGGAACTCTTCGCACCGCTCTTCGATCCTCGCCGTGCAGCAGCGAGTTCGTTACCGTATCCACGCAGGAACGATTCGCGAGTGGTCGAAGCCCAGCCGTCGGGCATTTGGGCAAGATTCGTGTTTGGTGGCTCATAAGAGCACCCAAACATGTCGTCGTTAATTACATGAATATGTGGACGTTTCTCTGATGTGTAAAGCGTTCCGCACAGCTGAATTTGAATTAATCCAAGGTAAAATCGAGTCGTGCTATAGGTGTTGACGGATTTGAGATTACTTGTACATTGACCCGTGCTTCTCGCACTCCATTTCACGTAGTCATGCACTACTGCGTGACTACTTACGACTGCTGCCTCGCGTCTTCAACTATATAGGTTACTTTAGGCGAGTACAGTTATTGATATATTGGTTGTCATGAGGACATTTCAAAAGAGAAGTGCAAGTCCTGCTCGGGAAGACATCACTCCACAACGTGGAGTTTCTCTGCAATGCGTTACAATTGTTAGCGTCGTCTGACCAATTTAGAATGTTTATATGGTCAATGCCGCTTTTCTGAAGTTAAGCCACAACACAGTAGCTACTTTGTCTCGCCAATTCATTCCAACTTCATCTGGCGGCGATGCCACATTGATTGATAGAATTATCTTCATTAAAGTAGTATTCCTCATCTTTCGCTCTGTAAAACCTTTTTTCTTCATGATTACTGTTCTCGTACATCCCTGCACTTGGAGTTTTTGTTGGTATGGGTCTAGAAAATGTTGTGTGTAGTTCATTTCTACTTGTTGTGTATATATATATTTAGGCGGGGCCTTTCTTCTTAGTCTCTCTATGAAGCTTTTTTGGCTTCTTGTTTTTGTGTCTTCTCTGCACTCACACACACGCACACACACTGTATTATCACTCATGAAAGCATTCCTGTTTCTCCCAAGGCTTGGAGACTAGCATATGTCAGAAATAGTTTCATTTGAAGTCGACGTGTCTTCTGCCGATGCAACAAGAACAGGTAAGCCGAGGCACGAAAGAAGTATGTATGACATTGAGAATATTACAAATTATGAATAGTCCGGGTAGTACGAAAATTTGTGTGCTTATTGCATTGCAGAGGTCGAAATTTAAAGCCATGCGCGGAAAATCAAAAGCGTGGTTGACAACAGAAAGTGTAGTGACAAAAAGAACGTACTGTTTTTTTTTCAATGATGCAATTAATAGTTGAGTTATCGGGACCCTAAAATAAGTCTTGTACACACGTACGTAAGTAAATTCGTGTGTAATGGTGCAGAAGCAAGGCAAGAAAAGAAAGGCGTTACAAGAGGCGATAAACATCCCACAACTTTGGCAGCGCGGCGACGTACGCTCTTACGCCGCCCCTCAAAGAAGGAGGTAATTTCTAAGATATTACCGGCTGTCTGCGGTCCTTTATGGTTACTAAGCAAGGGCATGAGTGGGTGGCGTTCCTGCTGAGCCGGCAAATGACAGCCTAACTTCGACACTGGCCCCTCCGACTACGACCACGGTGTTAGCGGGTGTAGAAGGTGGGGGCCTTCACTGGCCGAAACGTGGCTTGGCGGGAGCAGCGCGGTGACCACGACCTCGGCAGGCTGTTGAAGTTCTGGAACTGGGACAGATTGATGCTGCTCGGAGCCGGTGATCCGAACGTGGGAAGTGGGCTCAGAGAGCTGGGCTGGACGGCTCCGCCAGTCTGTAGCGGCGGACAAGGACTCACGCTCTCGGACGGGGCAGCACTGCCGCCGGCGCTGGACCAGGAGCCGCCGCTGTGATCGGGAGCAGGCTCTGCGCATGAAACGCAGCGATTGAGCTACGCGCGATGAGTTTTCTGCAGCCCATCACTGTACATGCCGAGCACAATGATCGAATGTAACATGCTGCGCACTGCAGCTGCTTGGTTAACTGCGAATCGTTGAAATGTAAAGAATTGGAGGATGCCTGAGCTTCCTCTTCAAGAGTAGATCGCGATAGCGTAACCGGGCCTCGTGCGCATTGTCTTTTGAACGAGTAACCTGCTTCGGTTCTTGGTGCGTGCCTTAAACGTGCCGTAAGGAAATGAAGGACTGTATGTGTAATATTGGCTGTTGCAAAGTGTCATTGAATATCTCTTGTAAGCACTGTTGTTTAATGCCCACTGCGCCACAATTATTTCTTTTGCGAATCAACCAAGGGCCCACTACGCGTCACCACGCGATCCTACACAGCTGTTCACATTGTATATGGTTCTGCTGGTAATGATGGTTAAAATGTCTGAGCGCTCTGTATTGGTTCGACCTTTAAACCACCAACTTGTTTCCCAACTCACATCTTTTGACGCCCTACGCGATTCTACGATTCTTCCACGCAATGTATGATGTGCCACGCAATATACGAGCCTCCTTCCCTTACGTGATATTCGTAGGCTATAGTGTTTTTTTCCGAGGCAATTTCAGCAAATATTGTGGCTCTGTGGTAGAGCACCTGCTTGCTACGCAGACGATGGGGGGGGGGGGGGAGGTACCATCCTCCCTCGGATCCAAAAATTGTACTTTTCATTTTATTTGCAGATTTCACGATTTTGGTCAGAGAGAAGATGATTTTTTGCTCACAACCAAAGACGCCGACCCCGACCTCGACGCCGCAATTTCTGCAAAACGTGCTCTTTAAGGTTAATATAATTTCCTGCTGAGGCTAACAATTATAGGACCGCGATTGAACTGACAGCAGTGCAAGTTGGTCTTCGTTCATATTGGATGCGAAAAAGGACAATAAAGAAAAATGCGTGACGAGGGAAAACTTTTGAGCTAAAGAGCATGACGCCGAAAAAAAAATGTAGCGTATGGTGACAATACTTCTTGCTCTGATATATCAGTGGATAGTTTTCGATATAGTATCGCCTGTCTTCCTTCTTGGCCTCGTGTTTTTGCGAATCCAGGCAATATCGAAGCTATTGAAGGAATAAGGTATACGCTCGTGTAGATATAACACATTAACAATATTTTACCGGCAGATCAGTGATAAATGCAGAGAAGGGAGCAACACAGCATCAAAGAAAGGGCAATATGTCGGAAGGGAATTCGGGTGCTATTCACGTTTTGTGCTCATACTCTAAAAATGTCAAGGAATGCCAGTTTGTTTTACCCCTCGTGATGCCGATAAACATGCGCCGCGCTCCCCTCGTTGACATGAGTGCTGGATTTGGTATGAAAAAAAAAAAACTTGTTCTTATAGAACCGCGAAGAGCAGTAGAAGGAAATTTTATTCTTTGAATGTTGCTGCCAAGGCAAGTTCTTTGTTCTGAACCATGGTGACAACAGCTTTTGTTGAAAGGTCCTGGTATGGACGGCAAGCAAACGCTTGGCTGAGAACCGGGAACTCTTGGCTGAGAACGGAAGAAGCTGCACGTGTATAAGCCACCTACTCGGTCACCTTAAACGGGTGGTCCCTTTCTATTATTGGAGAACCCCAATTAAAAAGGGGCATTGTCAATATTTTCAGGTCGGATTTTGTGACAATTCAATGCGCAAGATTGGACGCACGCCGACGGTCCTTTTCCCCTGAAAGAGAATGAGGAGACAAGAGGGGGAGTTAAGCACAGCATATCACCATACTAATCAATCTATTGGCTTGTGTGGTGTAAAAGTAGATTAATGACTATCCTGTCTAAAAGTTTTAGTGTGTGCTTTGTATCAGCTGACCATCTTAACTTAACCGTTTGCTTGGTTGAGACACGTCTGCAACGTAGGCATAGGGACTTCAATTTCGGGTTAGCTCAACCTGCCTGAGATCATCTTCAAGCACTAGCTCCTGGAAGTATCGGCGTTGCCACTAGGATCCACCGACATCGCAGTTCTGCCAGGACGCTTCGGTACTTCTCGCATCTGATCGCTGTGCACGCAACGCTACCAGTCATCTCACATATAAGCTTTCACCTGTTTATAAAACTGAACTTTTTCGTTTTCACTGTTATATTTAATCCATTCTTTGTTTAGTGTTAATTCATTTTGTGTATTTGGTATGTTGTTAGCTTATTGTTTGAATCTATTTGTAGATTAATTACCTGAAGTGTTTCATTTAGAGTGCTTGGAATAGCTAGGTGAAAGCAGTCGTTTTGTTGCCCTAACACGTCTCTGATCACTTAACTGCTTCTACTTGCGTAAGGAACGGACCAACCTGCAGTCATTTCTGTCGCCGACTTTGCGCTGCAAATTGTAAGAAATAGTAATAATATAGTCCGGGGTTTTACGTACCGAAACCACGATATGATTATGAGGGAGGTCACAGTGGAAGGCTCCGAAAATTTCGACCATACGGTGATCTTTTAACGTGCACTGCCATCGTGCACAGTACACGGGACTCTACCATTGCGCCTCCACCAAGTGCGAACGCCACGGCTTGTATCGAACCCAGGACCTTTGGGTGAGCAGCCGAGCGCCGTAACCGCTACACCACCGCAGCGGACGGTCAGCGAGTGTAGGAACAGCATAAAATGTTTCATACATCCATTAGAGAATCTACTGAGTTCTCGCTGAAGAACTTGCTTGCTGTTATTGCAGTTAAAAAATGAACATTGGCTGGTTGGTCTCTTTGGTAGCATTCGTAGGACTGCCAACGTGCTGCTCCGCATATATAAATAGAAAGTGATTAAAATAATCTGGAATACATGACGAAAGTAAAGATAGTATAAATGAGTGAGTAAACGAGATACCAATATTTACAGGCGGCAAATTTTGGCATTCTGAGAAGGCCCATTTCTGACAGCTCACGAAACAAGTAACCCAAGACACGACTGTTTTGCGCGGCACGACATAGGAATTAAGATGCATCGTTACGTTAGCAGACCATGAGACATCGTGCCCATCTGGCGCTCAATATATACTTTATCGCCTCGGTACGAGGTACATTCAAGGTGTGTGGAGACCCAGATCACTTTCCCATTAACAAAACATACTTGACAGCTACTATTGCACTCTCATAAACATAAAACATGCTCCCATAGGTCTATATATTGTTCGCTGCTGGAGAGAGGAATCCTTGCAGCCATATACCCTATAGTATAGCACCGAGTCCTCGGTCAATCCTTTTTTTTTTCTCACGATAGAACTAAAGATCTCGTTTCGCAGAACTTACGGTGTCGGCGTCAGTGGTTGTGAGCAAAAATCCTCTTGGCGATGACCAAAAAAATTTTAAAAATGCAAAAAAAAATTAAACATTTGTTCAAGTGAGACCTGAACCGAGGCCGTCTGCGTGGCAAACAGATGTTCTACCACAGAGCCACGCCGATTATTTTTTTTCTTCTTCCAAGGTATTTATTGCAAATGCGGTTTACGTATATACATTACAAAACAAATTCCATACAACAGTGTGTCTACAAGGGTATTTAGGCAGCACACTTCATTAACTCGGTATACCAGACTGGCTGATTCGAAAAAAAAAATATGAATCTCCTCAACACACGTAGTATTTCCTGGAAGAAGCATAGAATGGTGCCAAGAGTCAGTACGTGTATTTGCGCAACGAGTGGTTGCTTCAAAGTGTCGTTACAAAGCACTCAAAACTACGTTCACGTGTTGCCTTACGGACGCGTAGTGGACCCTTCTCTGATTCGCAAAATGAACAATTATGGTGTCGCCGGATCTGAACAATTGTACTTCAGAGTTCATTCTGGGATAGCTTGAAGAGGCTAATGCTGCACGCGCAGTCGTTTGTTTCTCAACGGCACGGTTGATGCATGTACCCAGAACTGAAACCTGGCTATAAATTGAGAAGGCGACGCGCACAGGGCCTGGTTACGATATCACGTTCTGCTCTTATAGGCGAAGCTCAAGCTTCATCGAAGTTTTTGAGAAAGGAATTCGGGAGGTTTCACTTGAGAGCACTGGCGGAATAAGCTCGGGCGAGTTGTTGGTTCATTCTTGGTTTACAACACGACAAAAAAGGGCGCATACAAATGCAATTTGACCCTCCTCGTCTGCATCCCGTTTTTTTCAGATCTGTGCCCGAGAAGCACAGGAGGTATTGGCGTCCACATGGGGCCAAATTCTCGTTTGCGTTCGAGGCACGCTATCTTGGAATTGAACATCACGGAACGCTGTCGCACGGGGTCAGCGACAGGCGTGGCACTGGTCACGCGGTGTCTTACGAAAACGCAAGTATCCTAATCGATGATCGACCGAGGATATCAGCCGAACGCCTAAATGCTTTATGTTATAAAAGAAAATGAACAGTTTCTCCAGAAGTATTTTTGTGGGATTCAGAGGCCAAGACAGTGTATATATATATAGAAAAAGATCTGCCCAACTGTCGGCGTCCAGCCTGGCCGAACGTGATCAACTGATGTAACGAATAACTCACGCGTGGCGGTGCCCCGCCAGCCCCGAGGAGCCCTGGCCAAGCATGGGTCTTTTGGATTGTAAGGGGTGGGGAACGGGCGCGGCTCGTAGGTGGCTGGCTCGTAGGCGCCAGACAGCCCGTTTTGGTAGGCGACCGGTTCGGGGACGCCCTTCGATTCAGCGGCACGGATCACGCTTTCGACGACCTCTTCGGGGCGCACCATGGCGAAAGCTTTTTCGCAGCTGCCAATGGGAGACTCGAGGGCCGCCTCCCAGGGACTCTTGACAAGCTGCGGACAAATAGATAACAATGACGCATTCCTGTTTTTCCCGACTGTTTTCAAAATAATCTTCATAAATGATCATAGATCCATCCTAACTATTGAACCATGTATTGTTTAGTGCCTTAATACTTTCATACCTCTAACACATCGTGGTAGTAAAAAAAGTTTTGAAAGTCAAAAATACATTGCAGGTAAATATGCGCTGCCTTTCAACTATAGCTTACCTAAAAACAATAAAAAGGAATACCGTAATGTGTGCTGAATGCTCTAGAGTAACTGGACACCCTATGGCGTTTTTTTAGAGTTCGGGAAAGAAGATGTAGAAAATTATGCATCCTGTAATATTAGTTCAAGTTGAATCTTTCTTATGAATTCTGTGTGACAATTAATAAACTGCAATGCGTGTCATTAAGTAATTAATGACCGAATTGAATGAATTGACTGAATTTCCAAAATATGTTATGCATTTCATTTTCTTAAGAAAGTATTTTGAAATTAGTTCACTAATCCCACCTAAAACTGACCTTGTGTCATTAACGCTTGTGATCTTCAAAATATTTTTTGTTGTCTTCGCAGAGACACCAAATACATTTTACTGCTGGGACATTCACTGTGAGATTGCGGACCTAAAGAGGAAAAGCACCAGGTGCTTCTCCTGAAAGATGCGCCACGTAAATTGCGCTTGTGCGCAGCGGAATTTTTGTCGTCTTTTTGTCGTAATAGAGTTAAGTGAACACTGATCTAGATAGATTAAAAATATAAATAAATAAATATGCTCGCCAGCGATCACTTTGGGGAGATAACTTAGAGCATCAATTTAGAGTCCTTAGCTGTTTGGAGAAACTCTATCAGGTTTTGCGAGAACTGTAAGAGCAAACGAATCTTATATATGTCGTCGGAGTTTTTCTGGACGTGGGTGATTCATCAAGACATCCTCGATTGAATGTTATGGTTGATTAATGTCGACGGTTAAAATGTCATTTATAAGCTGTGAGTTGTCAACTACAGCAAAATTCACCAAAAAAGAGTGTGTTGCTTATGAATGAGGGTTGTTAGCAGCGTGTCACTTGCATTTGTCTAGCACGCACCTGCCTTTTCCGAGGTTTGTTAGAGGCCACCAGAGATACCGTGTAAGCTTGGTGAGGTGTAAAGTGTGCATAACTGCATTCATCGTGTGGACCACGGGACCAATACACTCACCCTCAGCCGGGGGTTGACAAGCGACTCTTTGAAACGGTCTACTGGCGTCTTGATGGGAGCACGGATGGGAGCCACCGGCTGGTGCGGCTCCGGCCAGCGATCTCCCAGCTGGGCTTTGACGCGCTCCACGTCCACCACCCAGTCTTCAGACTTCTTCTTGCGCTTGGCGAACATGGCGGCGCCCTTGCCGCACGGTGAGTTCAGGTCTTTTACCAGATCGAGACACACCTCCGGACTGATGGCGTTGTGCTCGACGATGCTGATACCCGTTGAGCGCAGCGTGTTGGCGTCTTGTAGGTGCCTTGGGTCTAGGATAAGCTTCAGCTTCGGGGGGCCCTGCGAGCAGCAAGTTCAGCACGCGTTACAGTGCGAGAAAAGGCAGTGCGATGGAAAGTCGTCGAGACCCTAGACAGATGAAATAAGGGGCGTATATAAAGCGTACAGTGACTGCATAGTTTACGAGTCAAGATAAAGAAGAAGCAGCACTCAGAATACAGGTGTGTGTGTGTGTGCGAGTGTGTGTGTTTGTATCTTTTCTGTTCTCTGCTTAATCAATATCAAATGTGTGCATACTAGTACAGTTAACATAATTATTCGCTTGCTTCCTACTGAATAGTTTTCTTCAAATAATGTTGGTGATGTTTTTGTTTTATTGTGATGACATCTTGCTCAGCGAATTAACCACCACGTTTTAGTATCAGTTATTTTGCTGGATTCTTTTGGGAGCCACCTTCAGAAATATAGTTCTGCTTATGTGTACGAGAAATATTAAAGAAAAACTAATCCTGATGCGCACTAGTGATACGAGGACTGAGGACTGAGCCAATGATCTCCCCTCCTTCTTTTCGTCTTCCTCACACCACTACTCTTCATCATCTCTTGCCCCACCGTGGTGGTCTAGTGGCTAAGGTACTCGGCTGCTGACTCGCAGCTCGTGGGATCGAATCCCGGCTGTGGCGGTTGCATTTTCGATGGAGGCCAAAATGCTGTAGGCCTGCGTGCTTAGGTATGGGTGCCTGTTAGAGAACCCCAGGCGGTCTAAATTTCCGGAGCCCTCCACTACGGGGTCTCTCATAACCATATGGTGGTTTTGGGACGTTAAACCTTACATATCAATCAATGAATTCATCACTTACCTTTACGAGCTCATCCGTATGATATACTATACAAGGTTATAATGTGCTTTACGCACTTCCCTTCCTTCCCTCATCATTCTCACATCACTCCTGATACCCTCAAATTTCTGTTCCACTCCCTTGTTATACTATACTATACAAGGCTATGCTGTGCTTCACCCTTTCTCTTCTTTTTTTCCTCCTCGTCACCCTTACACCACTCTACTCACCCACACTTCTATTTCCAGCCCCCTTGTAATACGTGCTATGCTATTCTAATATGTGCTATGCTATGCTATACGTGCTATGCTATTCTTTGCCTTTTCCCCTTCACTTATCCACCTTACCCTCATTTCCCTTCGCCCCCTTGCCATACTATACTGTACGTGGCTATACGTTGCCGTACCCTCTCTCCCCCCCCTTCTAATCGTCCTCACCCTCAGATCACTCCTGTTCTGCATTTTCTCCCATTGCTATATACCATACGATACATGACTATGATACTTATCCAAATCGCACAGCTGCGCCGAGTTTTGAGCAGTCGCCGATCATGGACAGACCACAGGCTTAAAAGCTCCGCTGATAATGTCTAGTGCCACGTGTACCGTATGGCATAGGTATCGGTAAGGTCACCCCGTGGCTTGTTTTTCCGTGGCTAGGGTTCGGTTACATCACATGGTATCGGAACTGGGAGTACCACTGTATCGCACGACCGGTGATGAGGGGTGCGCTCTGGCGTTACTATCTCGCGAGAGCGTTTTGAGGCTCAATCGAGACGGGACCTCAGTATAAATTCCGTAGTTTATAGACTACATTCTCACACCAGCTCACTCAAGAAGACACTGTCCTTCACCAACATAAGTAGACACTGAATGATGTTTCATATTTTTTCTGCACGGTCAATAATCTTTTTTCAAATGCAAAGCATTTCTTAGCGAGCTTCGGCGACTTTGAGCATATCTATCTATCTATCTATCTATCTATCTATCTATCTATCTATCTATCTATCTATCTATCTATCTATCTATCTATCTATCTATCTATCTATCTATCTATCTATCTATCTATCTATCTATCTATCTATCTATCTATCTATCTATCTATCTATCTATCTATCTATCTATCTATCTATCTATCTATCTATCTATCTATCTATCTATCTATCTATCTATCTATCTATCTATCTATCTATCTATCTATCTATCTATCTATCTATCTATCTATCTATCTATCTATCTATCTATCTATCTATCTATCTATCTATCTATTAAGCCGCCTACGACTATTAGCTCTCCTGGTCATTTCAATAATCGTATGGATACCAAGTTTGGTGTGGCATGACATGACTGTATGACGAGCATAGGTGGCAAGTCATAACAAAAAGCATGACATGTATGTCGTGAATGTCATGATTTACATTTCTTAGACTTGCTGCTCCAATGGTGGTTTTGTTCACATGAGATATTGCAAAACTGGTATGGCATGACATGACTGCATGGCAAACATAAGCGACAGACCCTAACGTGGAAATCATGACATGTATGTCATGTAAATCATGACTACACGTGACGCACATGATGCACTCACGACTGTTCCGCTAGCTTCACATAAAGCAAATTTGGTATTATGTGACGTGAATGGACGACGAAGGCAAATCTATCTATCTATCTATCTATCTATCTATCTATCTATCTATCTATCTATCTATCTATCTATCTATCTATCTATCTATCTATCTATCTATCTATCTATCTATCTATCTATCTATCTATCTATCACACGCCCAAACATGATAATCATGACATGCGTGTCATGTAAAACGTGACTACATGCTACGCTCATAGTGCGCTCGCGGCCGTTACGCTAGCTTCACATATACCAAATTTGGCGTTACATGACATCAATGGATGACGAAGGTATATGACTGGTGCAAACACAATAATCATGACAAGTTTGTCATGTAAGAACATGACTACACGCCACGCTTATGATGCGATCGCGGCCGTTTCGCTAGCCTCACATATATGAAATTTGATATTACAGGACGTGAATGGATGACGAAGGTATATGACTGGTGCAAACATGATTATCATGAGATTCGTGTCATATAAGAGCATGACTACATGCCAAGCTCAGATGCGCTTGCGGCCGTTTCGCTAGTTCTACATATACCAAATTTGGTGTTACGTGATGTCAATGAATAACGAAGGTATGTGACTGGTCTGAACATGATAATCATGATATGTGTGTAATGTGAGAACATGAAAATATACCAAGTTCATGATGCGCTCGCAGCTATTTCGCTAGCTTGACATATACCAAATTCGACATTACGGGACGTGATTGGACGAGGAAGGTAAATGACACGTCCAAACATAATAATCATGACATGCGTGTCCTGTAAGGCATGACTGCATGCTAAACTTATACCGTGCTCGTGGTCGTTTCGCTAGCTTCACGTGAACCAAATTTCGTGTCACGTGACGTGAATAGATAGATAGATATGTGCGGTTTAACGTCCCAAAACCACCATATGATTATGAGAGACGCCGTAGTGGAGGGCTCCGGAAATTCAGACCACCTGGGGTTCGTTAACGTGCACCCAAATCTGAGCCCACGGGCCTACAACATTTCCGCCTCCATCGGAAATGCAGCCGCCGCAGCCGGGATTCGAACACGCGACCTACGGGTCAGCAGCCGAGTACCTTAGCCACTAGACCACCGCGGCGGGGCACGTGAATAGACGACGAAAGTAAACCACACGTCCAAACATGATAATATTGGCATGTGTGTCATGTAAAACATGACTACATGCTATGCTCATAGGGTGCTCGTGGTCGTTTC
Organism: Rhipicephalus microplus; assembly: GCF_043290135.1. Taxonomy (NCBI): domain Eukaryota; kingdom Metazoa; phylum Arthropoda; class Arachnida; order Ixodida; family Ixodidae; genus Rhipicephalus; species Rhipicephalus microplus. Next base: position 178,633,657 of record NC_134710.1, read on the forward strand.
GCTAGCTCCACATATACGAAATTTGGTATCACGTGTCTTGAATAGACCACGAAGATAAATGACACACACAAAAATGATGATCATGCCATGGAAGTCATCTCAGTTTCATATGCTTCATTTTTAGCTTGGCTAACGTTCGCTCTCACGTGCTGTCAGTACAGTACAATGAATAATGAAAAAGAATGTATTTACATCTCAATAGTTTGCTTTGAACCCATGTGAACAAGGTCCCTGCATGTACGTGCATTTAACGCACCTAATCAACGTACCATGTGGACTATGCTATTTATTTATTTGTGTGTGCGCGCGTGTGTGTGTGTGCTTGTATGAGTGTGTGTCGAATGGTTCGCGGGGTCTTTCGACATGCATACCTACGGCGGCAGTCACAGGGATAAAGATGACATGCATGAATGCCACCGAAACAAAATGTGGACGCCACACGAGATGCCCTCCCCCTTCTGTCATACTGAGGGCAGATTCATTGCGTTTGACACGAACCTTGCTTATCTTGTATGGCACGGTCGCTGGATCTGGTGTCGCAAGTTCCTCCCTGGACGTTTCTGTGCCAGACAGAGTCGCCTCAGAGTCTGAGTAGTCGGGAGCTGTCAAAGCGAGGAAGCAAAGAAAAATGTAGTCACACACCGGCTCACTCATGAAAGTTGAATATCCGAGATATGGGGAAGTTTTGTTTGTAGTGTCGTGTAACGAAGTCATGAAAAAATGACAAAATAGACCATTCACGTTTCAGCAAGAAAAGAGGACCTAATGTAGAGACCACATGCCAACCTACACTTTGCAGCATCTAATAAATTACAAACAGAAAAAAAAAACATTTATCGGCGTCACTGAATGCTCATTGCGCCTTATGCCTATGATTTTTTCAGAATTTCATGGCGTTCCTCCTTTTTTTATTTTTGGGTATTAATACCAAGTACGCAAAGGTGAAAGCTGCTCTAGAGGTGGTTTTAAAAGCATGGACGCCACTCATATAGAAAAGATAATTTTTTGAAGGTACTTCACGAATACAGTATGAGTGATGAGCAGCATCAGCGTGTAGTATCTGCTCCGCCCTCAGTGACAGAACGAGGTAGCTTACGAGATAAAGTGAAAGAGAGAGAGAGAGAGAGAGAGAGAGAGGCTAGCCAAATGATGGCTGAATACCTAGCTCTATAGATGAAAACGATGACAAGTGTAATGATACGCCCAGGGAACACCACAGATGCACAAAACCCAGCACAGAGCAGGCAACTTTTTACAAAAATTTGTTCTGTCACTGATTGCGGAGCAGATACTACACGGTGATGCTGCTCGTCACTCATACGGCATTCATTACTGTTATTTGTTTTAGATCTTTGGGCAGTATTGATAGTCGTAAACTGTTGTACTGCTATTCAATAATTTCTTTTCTGAACTATAGACAAGCCATGCACAGGACTAAAAAAATGACTCTAGCAGTCTCAGCGTTACGGGCTGAACAAAGTATTGCTGCTATTGATAGTCCATTTACAGAGTTTTGCATCACTGTTATATTTATAATTTACGTGTTACCTGTCAGAGCGTTGCGGAGAACCGGACGTTTTGAAACACCCGCATAGATTTCAAGTACGTCGACTACGGCGTTGAACATACCTGGCAGGCAGACACGAAAGTACCTAAAAACGTACACTCTACGTGCACGTGCACACTCCTTAAGTAGAATAATGAGGTGAATGTATTTTCACACAACCCAGATGGGCACTGCTGTTTACGTCTTTTCTTTTTCTTTTCTTTTTCTGATATAAATTTGTCTTAGAATCACGCTGTATACATGCGCCGTTCAGACAAGGCCAACTGTTTTTGCAATTAAGAATGAGTGAAAAAAAAAGCCACAGCTTTGCCACAAAGGCGAAGCAATGAACACGATAGCAACAAATCGGAAGGTCACGCGCAGAATGGCAAGCATATTGAAACGTGCCCGGCATTTCTTCCGCACAAACGATGCACGAAACGTACTCACAGGTACAGATCAACGTGAATAAGCGTCTCAGTTGTTACTCCGCTGTGTCTGAAAAGCGCGCCCTTTTCTCAAACGGAGGCTGTTCAATGATTGCAGTGACCTTTGTGCGCCCAGTGACTACAACAGAATCGTTTCGACGAAATCGTTCCCCAAAAGGCTAGCCAAGACGTACAATTCTCTCCACTTCAAGATAAGGGCATGCGATCGAGTGTAAACCTTCTTATTTTCTACGCAGGCCAAAGTACGCGTGAGAGATGACAGCCACTGCGCGCTCACTGCGCCATCTCGCTGATAATGCTGAAAACACGATAGTCCCCCCCTCCCCAAGACGCCCACCAACAGCGGTAAGTGGTAGATATGAATAGCTTGCCGTTTGAACGTTGAAGGAGGTACCTCTCGGTGGCTCAGTGGTTAACGACTTGCATTCCCGACTTGGAGGTCCCACGTTAGATTCCGCGAGCCGACGCCCACGCCTATGCCCACGACGACGCCGGCGATGAAATTCAGCCGAGAGTGTCCATATAATTGCTATCGCAATAAAAAATAAAATGACTTTGACAGGCTCCCGTTAGCGATGCTGACAGGGGTGGTCGTGCAACCAGGGCGATGCAATGAGCTGCAGCCACACGACTGATATCAGGTTTTGCGTGGAACGTAATCTCAGGCAAATGCGAAGAAGTTTTTGTCGCTCCCTCATTCCTTAAATATACACATTACGCGTTGGCCAATATTTTTCTTGCACGTCCTGTCACCATAAATCAAGGCCTGTATAGTAACCTAATCTATCATGCCGATCTGGATAGTAACGCACGTGTGAAAACAAATAATTCTACCAAATCAAAGACGTTATAGCAGTTACGGCTTATTAAATCCCGCAGTTTCTCCCTGCGCTAATTTAAAAACCAGTTCACTGGATTCAAACCGTCCTTGTATGCAAAAAGGCGTACCTTCACAATTTTCTTCATTGACAAAAATTTCTCCCCGCAGTAGCACCAGTAAGTAGAGCTACAGCCTTTGCGCATAAAATGTTGAGCACGTCGTGAAAGAGCGTTCCGATTCAAGCTACGACAATGCACGACATTCTTCATGCTTTGTATTAACTGATTACATATATCTTTTTTCTACTATGAGGGAATTTCAGCCAGTGCACACATATGTTATCATATTATTTTGTTATATGATTTTTTGTTGCACTGGTGGGTGTGTATACATTTCATCCCTTCGCGTTTTTTAAACGAGTATTAATAATTGATCAAATGTTTTAAAAATATGGCGTGAGCCTCAAATTTTTTGTAATGCCATTTTTGAGGATATTTATAACTACGAAGAAAAAAAATGAAGATGGAGCTCGAGCAAGTTTTCTCAAAATCTATGACATCACAGGGTGCATTGGTATGAAAGATTAAATGCAGTGCCGCATTCTGTCTTTTCCTTTTGTATTTCTTCATATCTACCGAGAATTTGGTTATTGGAAAAGAAAACAGAAAACAAAAGTAAAAAAGAAGGTCACACATTGACACAAGTGAGGTGTTTTCTTTTTCTAAAAGAGCCAAATGCACTTAACATGAAACTGAGTAAAACGCACTTTTTTTTCTACTGATAATATAGTTGGTGCTGCTCAAATAAAATTTTTCCAGTATGTTTCTTTCCCATAAAACCACAAATCTATATTGTGGTCAAAATGTGCATAGCGAAATATCGTCAATATTGTGGAGTAAAGTTTGTATTTGACCTATATCGATTGAAACACTTCATTTGGACATGAATTAGCTCGTGAAATAAGTGTAAAACGTTTCGAATGTACGGTATGGCGATATTTCGCGATAGAATTGACATCATACTTGTGCTTCCGTTGCTGCCGTGCTTCGACGCATGGGCGTAATGGCGATTACTAGACTTGAAGAGCGAGTGGTTCTTCCTGGCAAAAGGGGGACTATTCAGGACTGTCATTAGTGTTTTATTGTTCCTGGCATCAATTGAAAGCCTTGAAAAGTGTTCCAGTTAGTTTTATGCCGTGCAATTTCTGACCACTTCTTCTTTAGCGAATAGATGAATGCCCGATAACTTTATTTCATGCCTATTTTATTTCAAATATACCGTGTTGGAGTGAACTGAGGACAAAATACTGTGCTAAAGTCGAAAAGAATCACTAAGATGCAAAAAGAAGTAGGCAAGTCAGCCGTTTACTCTTTGCAATTGAGTTTTGTCATTAACTATCATGTCCTTCAGTAAGTGCCAACTCGCGCTAAGAAACCTGATTGTGGAACTTAAACGCGATGACAAAGTAACTAAGACACAAATAAAACATTTTGGGTGGAACCATGTCGGTAGTTTTGGTGATGTTCGTAGGCGCAGTGCTGGATTAATGAATGTGGCTCACTTTGATTGAAACAATTGGAGTACTTGGCTCATTTTTTTATTAGAAACTGCCTTTTAGAGCTCTTGTTACAATAAGGAATTGCTCCATTTTGATTATAACTGTTCTAGATATTGAAAATACTTGGGCATTGTTTACATTCTACTGAAATTTAGCCTAGTTTAGGTTTCTGCATTTGGAGCTTTTAGAAAAAAAAACGCCACAAGTGACAATCACACTGAAAAGAGCAAACACACCTTCATGAACCCACTTGTGAGAGCGTTTAACCCTCTTGAAGAACATGTTGGCGCCTCGAGATTTTCGGTTGGTGTCCGCCGAAAGAGAATCTGCAATTTTGCGAGCTAGCTCTACTTGTTCTTCTACCGTGGGGTAAATGCAGTTAGGTTCCTCGTAGAAGCTTGACGAAGAGAAAGTTTTTTCTGCAAACGGGAAGAAAGAAACAAAACAAAGAGTCGCGTTTCATTCCAAAGCGACGTTTCCGTTTACACGGCAACCTAAGAAAAAAAAAAGAAAGAAGAGGGGGGGGGGGGCAGGCAGAAGACTGGAGTGCATTGTTGCATCTAGGTTTGCGACGAATAAGACAAGTCTTTCTTGAACGGGGTGCGTTGCGCAACGTTATCATTTTTATGTCACGTGTGGGACAGATACCTCATTCGTACCTTACGCGACATCCCTTCCCAAAGAAAATAAAAAAAAAACAAAGCAAAACTTGACAAAACTGCGCTGTGGATATTGACATTCGCGCTTCGGAAACGCACACACTCGTTTCACAGTGATCCCTTGGCAGGTCATTTCCTTTGAGCCACTGGATGGGGCTCGCGAGTGCAATGCGAATATAAGGGGGTGCAGAACCAATGGAAGTATGCCACTTTTGTCCAAGACCTGAATTTCTGAAAATTTGGTTAGCTTGCCAAACCAAAAGAATAAGGTCTTGTACATAGAATAATGTAGCATAAAGAATGCAACTGATTATGTAACAGTGCCCGTCGATGGGAGTTTTTGACCGCCTGAAGTTTGAAGCTTTTGAGGCTCCAGCAAGAAAAAAAAACGCTTTCATGTTCTACCTCAATTATTAGTGCGTTGCCTTCACCTTAGGTTGTTCTACAAATGGACACCAACCTAGCAAATGGTAGATACGCCCAGATACACATTCCCTTTCTAAGTTTTGGGTATATACCTAGAAAAAAAAGATATATATTTAGAGAGTACTCCAATGTGCTTGTCACACGAATAATGATTACTGATTAGTGATTGTTTAATAATTTTGCAAAATACAATGGATCTGTTCACATCAGGTTGGGGATGTTAATGAGGTATATGAATAACTTCTACCAATCGGTTCTCAAGCATAAAATTTCATGTTTATCATGTTGTGACAATCTACTTACATGGTCCTGTATAGTTTCATTGTATTTGGCAAGTACGCCCATTCTAAAACTCTGCGCATCCCAATGTTGACACTTGACCTTTTTCTTGCCAAGACTCGAGCAGCAATATAACCACCTCTAGTGTTCTGCTACAACAAGCAAGAAGTATAAGGAACAGATGACATATACGTAGCATTGTTTTGTTTCTTTTTTTCACATTTCACAGCCCTCGTTTTGAGTATGTTTTATCCGCATGGTCTGAGGTAGCCTCGAGTGTGCAGCACATAAAAAAAATACAAAGCCACAACCGGTCACTGCTGAATGAGGCCTTACTCCTGTGGAAGCTGAGTGGGTGCACGTCCATTGTGGAGTTCTGCGCAGGCGGCTCGTAAAACTTAGGCAGCAGCAGGAGCCCCGTCGGACTCAGCAGCGGACTGTCCCGCGAACCTGCAGCCTGTGGCGCCGGCTGTCCACTGGCTTCCTGCGCATGCGCGGAGAAGGAAGAAAGCGCGTGTCGGACAAAACCGCGAAAAAGGCAGGTGGTAGCTAGCGCTACCTACTGCCACAACATGAACGCATCTGAGGCAGTGAAGTTAGGTATTGGACAGCACATAAAGTGCAGGCTCTTCCATGCATTCAATAACAAGCCAGTGGCACAAGCGGCAAGTGATGTGGAGGACGTGACCCGCGAATGCTAGGAATTTCAGGGTTTGCTCGCATGGCCACGAAAGATATAGTTGCTTTCAATGCACGCCTATGTACTTGCGCAAGCGTGTTGATGTCAGTACGAATGCAATACATCATTGCTCCCAAGCAGCTTTTTACAGTGAAAGCTGTTACGAGATCACCACTCGGCTCTCACGCAGCGCTGTAGCTGTCCGCCGCCGCTGCCGGTGGCGTCCCTACCTACATCGCGCGAAATTAGCAAAAAATTAAGCACTCTACACTTTTTATTTATTTGCCTTGACTCTCTTTTCAATAGTTCAACAACGCGGGGAACAAATCTGGCACGGCTGGCAGATTTATGTCAACGCATATGACAAGAAAAATACGCTTGACACTATTCCTATATTCACATGAGTGAATGTAAACTTTGAAAAAAAAATAATGAAAATGAAAGGTTGAAGAAAGATTATTTTTCGTGTGCAGGAGGACGTGGTGAATAACATCTAAAGATAGAAATGAGGTTAAAAGCAAAACATGTAAATAAATAAACAAACGAGTTTTAGCAATCCTATTATCAAAGAAGACTGACATGAGTATATAACACATGCAGTATTGCTATTAATTGTAAGCGGCATGTATAATGAGAAAAAAAAAGCGAGGCAGCGACCCACAGGTTATCCCTGTGAAAGTCGTAGAGCAAAATAAAATTAGTATATCCATAGGAACATAACACAGACTGAGCTAAGCGAAGAAGAATGTTTTTACAGATAATTCGTTTTCACTTTGCACAAACAGTGAGAGTTATTCGAGTTGAAAATAGATTGATTTGATTGATATGTGGTGTTTAACGTCCAAAAACCACCGTATAACTATGAGAGACACTGTAGTAGAGGGCTCCGGTAATTTCGACTACCTGGGGTTCTTTAACGTGCACCCAAATCTGTGCACACGAGCCTATAGCATTTTCGCTCTCCATTGAAAATGCAGCCGATGCAGCAGGAATTCGATCCCGTGACCAGCGGATCAGCAGCCGAGTACCTTAGCCACTAGAACACTGCGGCGGGGCCGAGTCGAAAATAGACCTCAGCTGTTTGTGGTAGTGCTATATAGAAGACTGAGCGCTTGAAGCCTGCTGCACTGTCGCGAGCCGTCGGCGTCTTGTTTTGATAACAACAAATTTTGTCAACTTCCGGACACGAGCCAAGCAAGATGAGCATGGTGTGAGTGCGTGCGCAACGGTGCATGCGCCCAAATAAGATGAGAGAAAAAGGAAAAGTCAGCTGTGTCGTAACCTCCACAAATCTGAGCAGTGGTGTCGGATAAGCGGTCGGGGAGGGAGTCGCAGGCGGCTCACCTTCTCACTTGTGTGACCGGGCTCCCTTGCGCGGATAGAGTGGATCTTTTGCCTCCCCTTTCTCGCGTTCCGGCCACTCTACAGATCAGCCGCGTTTTCATCTCGATTCATCGAGGCTCGGAAGCCGTGAGGGAAGTTTTAGCGGGCCGCGGCACGACGTCCTGCGCGCTTCTTGCTGTCGTTTTTGGTGGCCTCCGAGGGCTGAAGGTGGATTCAAGGAAAGCGTGGAAGAGGAGGCGACTGTCCTGGCTCCCCCTGAAAAGAAGCAGCCAGCCGGCGGGTACACAAAGAGGAAAGGATGGTTGTGGCTACGGTCCAGAAGTTGTTCACGACTAGTCAGCAGTGTAGCGGGCTTCTCAGAGGGCGGCGCTGGCTGCATTCGACCCACGCTGCGCTCCGGAAAAAAAGAACGCCGAAGGAGGGGAACGACAGCGGTGAATTCGGCCCGAAATAAACGGACCTCTTCTGCGGTCGGAGTGCGGCGGGCCCATCGTGACTGTGCCATCAAGTCGCTGACAGGAAACTTGCAGGCGCCTCTGAGTGTTTAATAGACGCGCCCGGTGTTGAATCTCAAGACATACCGCGGCAGCTTCTGCGTCTCTTATCATTCATTTCTTTAAGGAGAGAGAGAGTGAGAGAAAAGGCCACTTGCTGCCTCGAACTTATTTTTTTTCTTTTTTTTGCTTATGTTGACCTTAGTTGTCACCTGCGTATATAAATTTGAATGGCGTAGTTCAACTGTTGTATTTGATTAAGCACACAAATGAGCAAATGGTTGACCTTGCAGGCGTAGTTGTGTTATGTAATGTCAACCAATCGGCCTGATTTCAAGCCTCACCTCGACCACGGCAAAGAAAATTACGAGTGTAAATAATTTCGAAACTGGCGAAATAACATATACAAAGGACTATGTGTTATTGGGGGACATAAGTCGTGATCTTCGTGATTTCACTGAAGCACTGGTGCCGATAGTGCCTCCCGCTATCTAGCCAAAAGATGGGCACTGGCGTGTATTCTTCATATGAAAGTGGATCGAGTCTTAAGCACGCGATTCGTTCGTTAGATCAAACAGATATGAAGAGAAGGACAAGGCATCGTTAACTAGGACAAAAAGATCCGCTTTGTCGTTCCACAATGGGGGACGAAATACGTAGAAATTTAATGCAATACAGAGATCGAGGTTTACGATCACCCCGACCACATATCCCTGCACAATCTTATAGTTAACTATCTCACTTCGAAGACAAATTATTGATATAGCAAGCTGCTGTGGAATGCCGAGCTCAAACTTTCACAGCAGAGAGTGACGAAGACATTTGTAGAACTCGTTAAGGTCGACACGTCTACATTCCAGCACTGCTGGAAAACACTTTGAAAACTCACGTATTTAAATAGTAAAAACAACTGCCGCGTAATACTGTATAGGGATTGAAAGGCAAATATTAGTATCATTGAAATAACCGAGTGAGTTCTGCCGCAGAATGACCCGTAAAGGTTCATTTAACGTTATTTTTCAAACTACCACTCATTTATGATTCTTTCCACGCACAATGATTGAGTTAGTTGTTCTCAACGTACTTAAAAACTGACGTTGTCGTCGTTTTTTATGAATGAAAATATAAAATCACGCAAACTGTCCTGGACAACTTTGGCACACGACAGAAAATCGTCTTTTTACAACAGTTGTTCTAAGATTTTTTTTTCTTGTTGTGGCAGAGATGGTTTTCACACCTTCACCCTCCGACGCCAGAATGTTGTATATGACGCTATGCTATTCTGGTTAACTGTGCTCTTCGTTTGTCTCGTTCTGTCTGCAGAGAACAGCAGTTTTACAGGTCAGAGAGAAAGAAAGCGTGCTTCGACAGGACTTTGCGTGCCACGGCAATAAAAGTTTGCTATTTCAGCCCGCCAATAAACTGATTTAGTCTGCTGCTTTCGTTCTAACTTATTCACTCATCCTCAGTTTACTCTTCTTTTTCTATCGAAGACTCACTGTTGTTCTGGGGCGTTCGTTAAAATTGGAGCAGGTTTCTCCAAACGATCTCACATGTTCTAGTCAAGCAAAAAAAGTTTGAAAGAGCTTGCACGTTCCCATACTGGGTGCTGTTAACTGACTTACTCGCGCTAAGAGCGGGATAACAAGCAGTCCACAATACCGAAAAAAAAACAGGTTCGCGCAGCTTTCATGGACAAAAAAAGGAGCTTGCAAAGAGCGGCTCACAGAATCCTGATGGTTTGCTACTCGAGATGAGGTGCCAGGGAAAGATGAAGTAAAAAGTGAGAAAAAAAAGGAACGAATCGCGAGCACGCATTAAAAGCTGTAGGGGGACTTTAAAATGGTGAAGTAAACCTGCTTACTCCAAAAGGTTTTCTAGAGCACGATTTGTTTTTGAACCAACGATGGTCATACGCAACGGTCCGAGTATATTTTTCTCAGAAAATTTTCAAAGTTCTGTAACATTACTTTTGTCTGTAAATATGCGCTGTGTGTTTTAGTTGAATTGAAAACAAGTGCACTAAACACGTTCAATGTCTTGTTATGAATTACGCCAATCACATGTTAGTGAGACTGCGTGTCAAAGACAGAGAGAACGGAAATCCCAAACGACTGTCTGTTACTGTTTGAACAATCGCTTATTTGAAGTTTGAACAATCGTTATTTGAAGTGGCTGCTCAAAGACTGTGGACCAGATGGTCTTCAACTTTACTAATGTTAAGGTACGTGAAAGTGCAATAACAGTCATACCAACTAAGTAGACGTTTCCTTATATATTCCATCATGTTCATTGCACGAGAGGCTGAAGGCTCATAATGATGTGCTATAGCACAAGACTGCCGCCCTGCTTTGTGACGTGCTGTCCGTGTTTGTGTATGCGTTTGCGCACGTGTGTGCGTGCTTCCTCTCTTGGTCTCTCTTTCGTTACTCTTCGTTCAATCTGCGCCATCTCTTTCTCCTGTGCAGGTTAGTGTACCAGTTATACTAAACTGCTAGATATTCATGCTTTTTTTCTCTATCTTTCTTGTTTTTCTCCCTTTTTCTGTAAATGTTTAGCGCAGCCGCCCACAAAGACAATTTCTTTGTGTTCACTGATCTATTTGAGGTATTTCTAAAAGACTGATTCCGCACTGCGTTTCGCAACGTAGGGATATCAAGTCACTAGAGTTCTTACCTGATTATGAAAAAAAAGTGGGAACCTGAAAGCAGCAAACAACACGAAAAATGACATTATCTTAGAATGAAAGCCAGAAGAAGCACCGAAGGTGGTCATTCTTCGATGCTTCGCACAGCTTTGAAATGCTTAGCCTTACTTCTATAAAATATTTGAACCAGCTTACTTAATTCTTAAATATTATTGCCCTGATGCAAATGCTTGGAAACAAAGAAAGCTGGGAACAAAGAGGAATACCCAAAAAAAGTTTACTAGTTTTAACAGACGCATAATGCAAACGCCGCTATATGCTTCCATAGGTGTACATAGTTAAGGGGTCCTAACTTACGTCGTAGTGTATGCCTTTGTGACACACATGCAAAAAAAGAACCTTAGATGTTGCAGTAGCCTGCGCTGAAGAGGTAACACATTATCTCTATTGGTTAGAGTTGAATTTATCTCAAAAGCCCGATATTGTTTGAACATTGTTTAAAATTTCAGACAAACAAAGGTGGAGGAGCCTATAGCTTAGTTGGCAAAAATCTAGACTTTAAGTTATGCTTCTTTTTGTTTTCCGAGCAACCTTTGTTGCAAGCTGTAGTTGCAACCACAGAGTTGTAGTGACTCTTGCCGAGAATAAATAATAAAAAAACACAGCATGCTGAACGCTGAAACACAACATGCTGAAAGGCTTCTGTGCTTAGATGAACACTATTTGGTACTGGTTAGCAATGCTGAGCTTGCTTATAATATTAATTTAATTATTTCCAGTACTACGTATTCTGCGAACATCATCTTCAGCTCTCGAAGTTTCCTTCTCGTGATGTGTACCTAACGATAAGTGTCTCCGGGACTCGGTGTGTTGCCGAGACCAAGTTCACTTACACTGGCACTGGAGCAGGGTCTGTCGGGAGGAAAACCAAAACGGGCCACGTCTGAGGCTAGCTCAGTGTTCAGCTTAAGCTTTGGCTTGGGCGCCGTGGGTGGTGGGGCTTTCTTGGTCGCGCTGCTGCTAGTGCTGGTCGAGCGGTTTGTCACCGTTGTAGTTGTGGAGAGTAGCGACCCGCCCGACGGCAGCTGCGAGGTCTCCTTCTTTGTCTCCGTCACACTCTGCACGGAATTCAAACAACAAAATGAGAACAATTTACTCTACCTGTGCGTTGCAGATTTATTGGGATACTCGCTTGGACTAATCGTAAAAAAAACTTACAAACGAAACAACGAAAGTGAGACTAATGTGCTACACTGTGGGAGATGTGCTTTAGAAACTGTCAGAAGTACTCTATTAATTTGTGTTATTTCACTCTAATTCTGCCCACTAGTGGGTTTCAAGCGCATTTTCCAATGACGAATGTGGGCTCGTAAATGTGCACTTTGTCTGTAAAGCGTGCACCACTGCATACATTGTCAGAATGTGGTAAAACTAACGTAAAGGCCCCGCATTGACTATTTAAATGAAATGATCATTTCTTCACCTATCATCCAGTGTAATATTGTCGTCTTGCATGTGCTCTTCATAAACATTCATCAGAACCTCGTTCATACGTTTTTTTAAAAAAAGTACTGTATTGAAAAATGTAGGATCCGATTTCCCCCAAACATCGCACAGTATTGCTTGATAGCTATAGCGCGAACGTTAAAACCGAAAAATCCTACGAAACAGAAACATGTCAATGATACTTGATGTTATACTGTATGCGAGTGATCGGCTCTCTTCACTGTGGAACTACAAAACCAAGAAGATATAACCGACTATCCTCACGGCCGCATATATTCACCTTCAAGCGTGGAGAGCAATAATTAGGCGAAGCTTTCATTATTTGCATCCATAACCAATGTCAAGCATGTCTACTGTCTCAGTTTCTTGCCCAGTAAAGCGGGCTAATACCGGAGATGGTATAAGCACAACTTGGCCTGTTCAGGAGACATTGTAATCAGCGGGCTTCGTGGGTCCTGTTTGCCGCGTGCTGATGTCTTCGCATCGTGCTTTCATTCCAAGCAGGCACGCATTGAATAACCTGACACGTGCCGTGCAGAAAACGAATAGGTTATTTCACATACTTGAAGACAATGAAAGGTTCATACACCATGGGCATTTTTGCGTATCAAAATCTCGAAGTGGTGCGAGCGATATTCAAACGTCTACTGCACTTGTTTAGGAAAATGGCCGTGGCTGACTAGAAGGTTGCCTTCTTGAAGATCTCCAACAATCTCATATATTGCTGCTCATGAAAGTAAGAAACGCACTTCCTAACAACAGGTCAATGAGGTACTTGATAAGCCTTCATGTGCTCGTCTTACGCGCTTGTAGCATATGAGTATAGAGATATGGGAGCATTTCTATAAAGACCGTGGAATGTACAAGACAGAATTGTTCGAATAATTGTTGTTCAACTTCAATAAATAGCATTCCACCTCTTCAAGCATGTCTCAAGTTGTCACAGCCACGTATTACCGCTACATTTTTCTTATGGTAGTGGGAAGTCGTCACTCAGAGAACTTAAGCCGAGCTTATGCTTGTTATGCTTGTCTTATGCTTGTTAATACTTTTGTAATTATGTTCTAAAGTGCAGACGATAGCTATGCATGTGCAGGAATCCAGATGTTAACATATTTGGCTTGTGCGTCCTTCCTGGCTACTCTTTTGTCTTTGTTATTCCTCCACTGCCTCAGCGTAGGAAACCAGATTTTCCGTTTCGGTTTACGACGCTGCTTTTTTGAGTCCCTGATTTGTCGGAATTATATACATTTTTACCCGTTATTCGGGAACCTGATGTTTATCGCGATGTTTCAAATGCCTAAAAGGTCGAGAATAAGTGTTAATTTTGAGTGAATTAGTTTTAGCGTTTGGTAAATATGTTCGCAGCTTTCGCGCTTCAATCTCGCCCTTCCTTCAGTCAGCGCTCCCTACTACTTGAGCAGTAATCTCATAAATTGTAATTATATGTTTTATTTTTTAATAGAAGACCATCACCGAGTGTAAGCACCGTGTTTAGTAACCGTTTTTGAGATTGCAGAAGTGGGAAAGAAAGCTAGAGACGCTATATCAGTGGTGAGTACTACTAAAATGGTTTAATACGCCATTGATAAAGTTCGGTTTAATGGTCATGATATGCACTATCATCTTCCAAAAAATCTATTCCTATAATGACGCTGTTTAATTGTGAAAATATTGTCCTAATGGAGACACATGGCACGAAATTTTTAGTACCCGAAAGAAAAAAATACGAAAAGAAAACGCCAGGTTTGCGCGAAACATGCAGCTCATTCAGAGCGAAAGCTGAAGCAGCGGCCTTTCTAGAGTCCCTTCTACACTTTCTTGGGGCGACTATACTGCTAGTACACTAGCATAGCACTTGTTACGCCATAAATTAGCATAGTTTTGGGAAGTAGAAAACCACCCACTACACCATAATTCATCATTCTACGAAGAAGCGAAGTGCACATCGGCAAGGCATTCTAAAGTGAGATATTTTTGGGCAAGTTGATGCTTAGATTGCCGAGGTATGCTTGAGTGTGGTACACCGCAGATTTCACACCAAATTTTACAAAATGTATTCTGCGCCACAGTCAGCAATACGTAAGCAACCTGTAAGACATTATATATGGTGCACTTTGTTGATGCCATACCTGATGACAAATTATAAATAATAGCTCATACTTTTTAATTGGGGGGAGGGAAGTTAAAACACTCACTCGCTTCGCAATTCGCATTTTGTGACACCTGGAGGTCATTTTGATTTTCTACCACGCTATATTGAATCTGTTAGCGTGATGTCTCGTCCGACATGATGCCTATATAGTGTGTTCTTGCGAAGGGAGCTTCAAGCAGTTTCAGCGTGGCCTTGTGTAGCAATATTCAACTGCCACTCAGTGGGGCTGGGGTGAATCCCACTATATTTCGAATACATATATTTATTTCATTCTTTGCGATAGCGGTAACGCTTACCGATCATGAAGGCAGTGGACAACGTCACCAAAATCGGCTGTTGTGATCTCATAACAACTTTCACCGTAGAGCGGGTAAACGTAAGCAACTTGGAAGTAAGAAGGCGTTACTCTGTGTTAATGTGAAGCGAGCAAAGTATATGTATACAGGCATGACACCTCATCTATTCCTCTTGTGCTTTCTTTGAGGGAAAATGCACTTCATGACACAAATAGTATTACATAAAAATTGTTTTATTGAGCGATGTGGCACGTCTGTAGTAAATAGGCTCTGTGCAATAATTCAACGTGGTAGTGAATGAGAGAGGTCCACGAGGTCGTCTTAGCCAAAAACCGTTGTCCCAGGCTTGCCAGATCAGTTGTGAGAAGACTCAAAGCTGCTGGTCGATGAGAAGGTCTGCTTCGTGTACTTCATTTGCTGCAAACGAGAGACAAACGGACATATTAAACAGGGAACGTGCGTAAAACGGCATTTTATATGGCATTAATTAGCGCCAACACACAAACCCAAAGAATAGAGATAGAGATGTCCGAACATCCAACGGTAGTTTTAAAGCACTTAACAAAAATCGAGCTGGACTAGTCGAATTGCGATTGAAAACGTCAGAGCTTTTTAGTTTGCTTAAGGTAGGTCTAGCCAACAAAGTGCCTCAAGTAGTTCAGCGTCAAACTTCCGCGAACGCGGAGTGCCGTTAGTGTATACGGTTCACATTGCTGTTTGCGCTAAATGGCCACCAACACGAGAAACAGGTAGATCTGACATCAACAAGGCTTTGCGATGAATAACTTCAAGCATGTATTAACAAACATTCACCTCTTCAAGTGCGGTTCACAGGAGTCTGTGGCATCGATAGCGGTCACGTTGTGATTATCATGCCTGTTACTATTGCGGCAAGCAGGTACCTTAAAAACGACCAATGATGCAATGCTTTCACTCGAAAATAAATTTAGGGAATACGGGTCTTCGAGGTGAATTCACAAAGCTATTTGTTCGCGAATGTTGTTTCATATTTCGACGGCATCTTTCACTAATAACGTTAACACTATAACTGGCTAGCACGTACTTTCACAAACAATCTTTGCGTAAGAATTATTTTAGTATTCATGTTCTGGACTTGTACTCACATGAGTATTTGGCACTAGAAATTTTGTTAAGTGCAGATGGCAATCGATCTTGATGCTGGTCCTATTATTAGTGAAAGTGGCTAAGATAAACTGAAGGAAAGTGAAATTGACCTGTGCGGTCGAATTAAAAAAAATATTGCTTTTCAGTGTTTTTTAATCATTGACAAAGTGACTTTGTTTATGGCATGCTCATTAACAAGATTGTCTGGAAGTGTCTTTTTAGGAACACTTTGCGCATAAGTGCTCCTTGTGAACACGAGCTGTTAGTCAGTATTAAGAAATACGCATTACGCTTATATTGTTAATAAGAGCAAAAACCCAGACAATCATAATGATGGACATGTAAGTACAAAAGCTCGGAAAGGAGG
This sequence comes from Rhipicephalus microplus, assembly GCF_043290135.1. NCBI lineage: Eukaryota > Metazoa > Arthropoda > Arachnida > Ixodida > Ixodidae > Rhipicephalus > Rhipicephalus microplus. The sequence continues at coordinate 178,650,007 of NC_134710.1, forward strand.
CCAGATAGTGGCAAAGATTAATGAAGTATGACCAACTCTGAGACTTCAATCCCTGAGTTTTGAGGCAACAAAAAGAAATACAATCTTAATAGCTATAGAACAGCATCAACGGCATCAACAAGGACACGTTTTAAAAGAATGCTTTATCATGAAAACATATTGCTTTAGTATGATCATTAGCTTGATAAAAGTTGGGTGTAAATCAAAACTGTATCGCTACATTCGAAGAGGACAAGAAGATAAGTACTTCGACAGCGCCCATATCCTGGAACGTACCTATCTCCTTGTCTTCGTCAAATGTGGCGCTACAATTTTTAAGTAAGAATGTATCAGCAACTAGCCCTGCGACGTGTTTTTCAAATAGTTATTTACATTCTTATCAGTTGCCAAGCTTAAATATGTACGAGAATACCAGAGGTACATCGCAATCCTTGTATACGACGAACTGCGAGAAAAAATGTAAAAAGTGCAATGAACTGTTAGAAAGGGCGGTGGTCGGATTGCACATGCGTAGACATATGGGGCTTAGTCCGACATGGTGCGCACACAAGTGCTTCTTTAATAATCTGAAATTTTAGTGACTACATAACCATAAGACTATACTGAAATTTTCTTTCGGATGTTCATGTTCAAGCTAGCTCTATATTTAAAACAACTCTACACAAAAAAAACTAGCAGTTATAAAGTGGAATAGTCAATAACGTGCTCGTTCGACTACAAGTCTAGCCAGCACATTATTGTGGTACGATATGAAATCAAAATGCCATAATCAACACCTATCTGAGCGACGCAAAACTCACCTGCTGCGCAGTTGTCTTAACGATCCTCTGTGATTCATTGGACTCGGTGGACGACTGATGCACCATGGAACGACTGTCCTGCATCATCTTTCGCACGGCTTGACTGGACTCGCTGACCGTCTGGTCACCATGCATGGCGACGCGCTTGGACTGCTGAGTCTCGGTGCGGGACTGCGTGGTCTTCTTCATCACCGTCTGACCCTCGTCGGTCTCGCAACCGGCGGGCACCATAATGCCGCTACCAGAATCGGTTGGAAGTTTAAGCTGCATCTCCAGCTTGGCACCCAACGGCACGTTGATGACCGAGCCGGGCGTCAGAGGAATCTTGGTGCTGTCCTCCATTGCGCTCAGAAGGGCTACTTCGACTGCGGCGTCCGACTGCGCGAGTGCTCGACTCGTGGGTCGACTGAGATTCAGAGTACGTCTATAAAGCGGCGGCCCGGGCTGCGTCAATTGTAGTCGTGGAGAGGGCGGAGATGCGCTGGCTTCGCGGAAGGCGGAGTTTCGTTAGCGTGACGTGTTGTAAAAGCGAAGCACATCTACCGAGAAGCCACGGGAGAGGGGAGGAGCAACACCAGGAGGCTCTTCTCTTACGCCGGCCCAAAGAAAAAGAAGAGAAAATCTCTGTGGTAAAAGGGCAGTTTTCCTGAGCCCTCAAGCTCGGGATGTTTCCTGTCAATTCAGTTTGCCATGTGACAATATGAAAATATGGACGAATTTAATGCCCCCGAGGGAGTTCTTTTGATTCTTTGTGGAACCCAGTGTGGAGAGACTGAAGGCCGGGAGTTTAAAACGGGCTGGAATGTCGTTCTGTTTGTCTGCCCTCCACAGACACCGCCGGGTGAGAAGGGGGCCGTTTACAAGGGAGAGGAGGCCCTCCCCGCGCTGGCCCGTCGGCTGCGCTAAACATAGCGCGGCTTCGGCCCGAAAGATGTTGCCCCGCGGCCGCGTAACTGGAGACTGGGTTCAAGATGGTGCCGCAGTCATTACGCAGTTGGCTTGATCTAAAACAATACAAAAATATGCGCTGTGCAAGTGCCAAGCTTGCGGCTGAACTGTGCGTCCGGGGAGCATGGTGATGCGCACCCACATGGCCGCTGCCTCGAGAGGAATCCAGCGCGCGTCGAAACAGCCAAGACCTATCCGCGCCGAGGTCGCCCTGAGTCACCTGTGGGTTGCGTCAGTTTTGGACCTGGTGTCGAAGTCTGGAGTCAATGCTCATCATGTGGATATGCCGGGGAACGCGCAAACTGTTTGCTTGCTGCTTGCACCAACTGGTGACGAGAAGACAGTCACCACTTCTCGAAGAACGCGCACCCATGCATTGCGAAATCTCACTCTTTTTGTTATTCTTTTTTCTTTATTTCGGGAACTGGCCATTCCTTTTATTAAGTAGAGTGAACAATATTGCTAGTTTTACCGCAATATCGTATTGTGTGCAAATATGGAAAGCAGTGAAAAAAAAAAAGCTTTGAATAGCTGGAAAGGAAGTCCACTCACCGGATACGCAAACTGCACTCGGTGAAACTTACAGAAAGATCTCTCTATGACAGAGGATAGATGAAAGTGCGCAACAGAAACAGAACTCAATAAATAATATTTTTTTTTCTGTGGATAAAACTAGTGATACAAGCCATGCTGCATCGAGACTCGAACGTATACCAACATAGTACGAGCAGTTTTAACCCTTTCGACCCTAGTGTCCTATACGAAGGACATGAAGAAAGATTACTATATGTTGTGGCATTAGCCACAACTACATTAAACTACATTAAAACATTAACTACATTAAAAAAAGAATCTGAGTTAATATTAAAGGGCAAGTAAACAACACCAATATCAGTAAATTGTTATAAAAATATGTGCTCTTTTGCTTTGTTAACACGCTGCCACAAGAATTTTGCGAGAAAGGTGCTATATTAAGGAAGTTATAGGTATTAAAACATCGGTTTCCGCTGGTTTTAAATTCACGTGGCCTAACAACCCTTCTACTTCACAGAAAGGGGAAGGCGTAGCCCGTCGTCGTGACTGGATTAAACCAATCGACGAGCTGCGTGCTATGTCAAGTCACCGATTAGCGACTTAGTGAAAGTATATTGGTGGAAAGGAGCACGGGAAATGTTTTTGGAAGTGGAGGTTCTGCGTGGTGCAGAGCTGTAATATTCGGCAAACGTGATTGCGGTCGCCTACTGTTTGAATTGCCGAGCTTCTTTTAAAGGTGTAAAAGAAAGTCGAAGCCTGTTGACTGGCTTTGGAATGCCGCTGGGCCAACATTGATAGCAATTCATGGTTATCTTCCTGGTAAGTCTGCGGAGTTCAAAACAAAATAACGGAAGATTAAAAAGACAACAGCTTGAAGAGAATACACGATAATAATGAGCCAACCCTACAGTAGCTATCATGATTTTTTTATTGTTCCTAAAGATTAAAGGGCTCGCTTGTCATGGACAGTTTTCCCAGTCTACAATCTTCATGTTCTATAAATATAGTGCAATAGTACTCAAAGATTGTGAGAGCTTTGAATGCATGCTTGACATTGTTGCTTATGTCACACTCAGATATTCTGTCGTTATTTTCTTGAGGCAAAAATTGAACCTGAATTGCTTTAATAATCAGCTAGGCGACTTCGGTAGCGAGATCGTTGCATATAATGGATGTGAAAACGTTTGTTGCGCCATATAAAATTTGCCTTAAGAAATTAGAAGATAATAGCAACAATGTGGGATGCTTCCTGCTGCTTGTTATTACAGAAATAAGGAAGAAATAAGATTACTGAGGCCCCTTATTTACTTCGAAAGCACAGGGTCACGTTCTACTGCATCGAAAATCTGTAACTAGCAGCACAGCAGAACGTCAAGCTGATTCGATCACTGGCAGTGCGATCTCATCGTCTTCGCCACGAGCTTGTCCTCATCTTCTTTCCCACAGCAGTACATACAAGCCTGTCAGAAAAGATACCAGCTAATCATATGTTTGTGGCAATATCACTCTTTCAAGGCGTACTCAGTGTAGTTAATTACCATCCGATCTCTATCTCATGCACCACGTGTAAAATATTGGAGCATATAAGTCCTAAACAATTATTCAATATATTGAATTCTATAAACTCTTCTACAAGCATCAATATGCTTTCCGTAAACGCTTATCAACCGTCAACCAATGTTTTGAAACAATACACACATTCACAGCTGCTCTTAACTCTAAGGAGTGAATAGGCATGATCGTGATAGATTCGTCAAAAATATTTGGCACAGTTTTTCATGCAAAACTGATAAAAAAAGCATAAGTTTGGCGTTTCCGTGGACATTATAAAATGAGTCACTGATTATTTGGATAACAGAGAGCAGTTTGTGGAAATTACTAGAGCATGGTCACATACGTTGCCTGTTTCGACCAGGCAACGTATTTGACCTCGGAAGAGAGCAGCGCTTCGAGGTAGGTAATAGTGCACTTCAAGTGTAGAAGAGTAAGTCTATTTAGGGCAGGTAATAACCACGGAGCCGAACCACGAAGTTGAAGTAACCAGAAGAATAAGAATGGGGTGGAGCACATTTGGCAAGCACCCTCAAATTATGACAGGTAGATTGCCACTATCCCTCAAAAGGAACGTATATGACAGCTGTATCTTGCCGGTACTTAGCTATGGAGCAGAAACAGGAGAAACCTGGAGACTTACAAAAAGGGTTCAGCTTAAATCGAGGACGACGCAGTGAGCAATGGAAAGAAAAATAGTAGATGTAACCTTAAGAGACAAGAAGAGAGCAGAGTGGATTAGAGAACAAACGGGGGTTAAGGATATCGTAGTTGAAATCAAGAAGAGAAAATGGACATGGGCCGGGCATGTAGTGCGTAGACAGGATAACAGCTGGTCATTAAGGGTAACTGACTGGATTCCCAGAGAAGGCAAGCAGGATAGGGGGAGACAGAAGGTTAGGTGGGCAGATGAAATTAAGAAGTTTGCTGGTATAAATTGGCAGCAGCAATGACAGGACCGAGTTAACTGGCGGAACATGGGAAAGGCCTTTGTCCTGCAGTGGACGTAGTCAGGCTGATGATGGTGATGATTATAGTGATACTATTGATATTCATCTCATGAGACATATGAGGCTTTAGGATTTCTTAATAATATCGGTGGAATGAGGGTGGACTGCCCAATCTATATTGACGTCAGCTCTGACAAAGCGACCGATGTCAGATCTGACATCTAACTGCATGGAGGCCATTGAAGTGCATTAAAGAGTGAAAAGCTTGTTTTCCAGTGCTTCAGGCGCTTTAACTAATATATAACTGCTATCATGTTAGCCCTAAAGCATTTGTATGCGTCAACGAGACAGAATTAAAAAGTTATCATCAATTACACTATATTTTACTTTAAAAACACTCAGACCCGGTTTATATGAGACGAAGTGTGAAAACTTAAGCAAGCCGGTAGGACATAACTGAATACACGAATATCGCAACCTAGAAGTAGTTGCAGCTCAATTATGGGAGCAATAAACAAGCACAGAAAAGAGCGCTGCGAATGGAAGCTTATATGAGACGTGGTGCCATTTTTATTATATACTGATGGGGCACATGAAATATACTGTTGGGCGAAGCTCCTTATAGCGGCACCCGTTTATCCCTCGTAGTCGTAGTAGTAGTGTGTAACCAGTCTTGCATTTTGACCTCCAAGGTGCTGCCAGTGGGAGATTTCTTCTGTGCGTTGTTGAACAATTAAAAATTCGCAGCGTGCGCGTTAACTAAAAGCCAAATTTTCCCGTCTCTCATTCCCCCTTAGCAGCCATTGGCACGTACATTGAGCACTATCTGACAAGAAAGGGTTGCTACGTTATATTCGCTGGGCGTAACCTCCTTGGTTTTAAAAAGGTTGAGCGAGCGTTGGGCCGCAGTGCCATGAATACAGTGAACTAGTATATACCATGAACTCGAGGTGGTTAAAGGTGGAAAGTAGACACGAAACGCAAGCCGTAAGAAAGTATGCGTGTGCCTCCTCTCGTTCAGTCCTTGGAATGTCCACTGGATGGCGGTGCTTTCATATGAAGAATATATGATGAAAATAAGCAAGATAATGGTATTTGAAGTGTTGAATAGGCGGACGAATGGACACACGGACAGATGCATGGATGGACGCACGGATGGCTGCACGAACGGATGGACGCATAGACGGACGCAGGAGCGGATGCACGGACGAACGCAGGGACAGACGCACAGATGGACGTGCAGACGCACGAACAGACGCACGCACGGACGGGCAGATGGACGCACGAACGGCCACACAGACGCACGCATGGACGGACGGAAGCAAGAACGAATGGACGGACGGATGCTTCGCCCCACTCTCCATCATTCACTCCGTTGATATGCTGCCATTGTTTTTCATGCCCTTTAAGCATAGGCGTATCAGCCGGGAGGGAGGGGGAGCAAAAGGGGCGCCACTCCCCACCTCTCCACTGAGAAAAGTTGGGGGAGGCCGAGCCCCACGTTCGACAGTGATCACTCTTGGCTGCACGCTGGGGAAACCAAAAAGTAAGGCGAAGCTTTCCGTCACAATAGTATCACTCAATTATGTTCTTACGGGAGAATGAAATGGTCACGTGGTTTTGTTTTAACATTTGTTAATATGTTATATGTCAATATGTTATAACATAGTCAAATATATATATATATATATCTATATATATCCCGGCTGACGGGTGAGGTAGGTTCGCCCACTCAACCACTCGCGAAAGAGTTGGTACGCCTCTGCCTTCAGTGCTAGCAGAGTGCTACACACAAGAACAAATGTTTTTGACATTTAAAAAAAATTGAGAGTGGAGAGGGTTATACTTCTCTCTTTTGGTTTGCCAAGGGATTCTAAGCGGTAGATATGGGGCAAATTATTATTCAGCTGAAATAAGTTTCATGGGCTGTTACTTCATGAGTGCGGAGTACGTAAAAATATTGCACCTAATTGTGCCCGATGACGGTACGAGTGAATTAACAAAATGGTTGAAGTACTCACTTCGCACATAGCTGCTGCAATTATTATGTCATTTAGAGGACGATAATTTAATCTCATCCTCGCATTTTGAGTCACGAAGATGCTGCTTTCGATGCTCAGTGAAAAATAAAACCGGAAGTTGAGCGATGATGAAGAATGTGTAACTCGAATATGTGGGTGGTGTGTCACCGTGACATCAAACAACCAGGAAGTGCGCTTCCCGTCAGGCAAAAATATTCATGGTGCTCATTCTGAGTCACACTAAAAGGGAAATGTTATTCCATAAAACGAACTGTAGAAAGCTCTACTCAAAAGTTTAAATAGCGTCCCCGAAGGTGTCTCTTTTAGAAGTGTCTAATGAAAATAGGGTGAAAATGGATGAACTGAATTTGGGTTACTGGATAGCCAATATTCTTTCTTTTTTTCCAGAAGCTTTTGCTTGGATAGCGCCTCGCATAGCGTTTGTCAGCAATTGTCGAGGGTACGACTTTTTTCCCATCTAAGACTTCGTTAACTAATCAAATAAAACAAGTCCACCAGCAGGACTGAATGGCAATCGTATTATCATAGGTATCTAATTTGACGAAATAAATATCAATAAAAAAAGAATAATGAAATACAAAGCAATTTCCAAAGTATCTAATAAAATGACGTAACGCTAACGAAGCAAATGAGTTCATAAAACAAACCACTGTTAGACAAAATACTAAAGCAATCATGAGCACGTAACGTGAGCCCAGAAAAAAAAACTCAATTTTTAAATTAATTATCTACGAGAAAATCTCGCGGAGCCTCAAGAGCCAGTCTACACTTTTGAGAGCATCACTAAAGTCCGAATTGCACACAGAAGAAACACCAATCGGTAGTGTATAAAAAAATTCGAAGCATCTCTCACTGTTTCTCATAATGCGCACACTCAAGGAGACAGTGCTCAACAAAAGGTTCTATTGTATCACTCTTATTGCACTCGGACGATTTCATTTTCATCTCTTAATGCACGTCTTAATGCAATGAAATAAGACTCGCACTAACACTATACGTCATTCCACAATGACAAGCTCTAGTATGTATTTCTTCGGTCCTTCTCGTAGAATAGTTGCACCCTTACATTTGTTTAGCCCACTCTAATGTAGCAAATGCACAGTTGGATGCGCGAAATTGGTTGACTATTGATAGCCTATAAATTACGAAGAATGTATACATGTGCTGCTATACAGTAGGTTGATTAAAAGAAGGTTTCTACGATCACATTGATGTCCTCCATGCGTGGCGCTCTTTTCGCTGACGGATTTCTAATTTCATGGGTTGTAGGGCTTTCTGCCATCTTTTAAGTAGCTTTTGCGAGTTGGCGCTCTTACGCATTCCAGCTTCTTCTGTTGTGAAGAAGTTCATGGCTTCTTCCATTAGCGGTTGCTTGGACTGAATGACCTCTTTTTTTGAGCGATAAGCAGAACAAAGGAAGTGCATGCGATCAACTAGGAACAGGAAGCTGACCGTGTTTTTGAAGTATTTTTCTGTTATTTTGTTCATAAATGCGATTTTGTCGGATGCGTGAACTCGCACAAGGCCGTCGTCAAATCCTGCAGTTCCGACTATTTCTGTTTGAGTCGGCAGCAAACATTGTTGGCCAACACACTGTTGGCATATTGTGTTCTGTCACAGCGTGTACTTGAGAACAACTTATATCCAACCACTGCGCAAGCGCAGAGATTAATTTAGTGCGGTCTCCTCTTCTTAGGCTTGGCCACTGCGGTTTTCTTGGCAAGCTTCGACGCGACTAGCATGCGCTCTTTCTTGGCGAGCAGATAGCCGGCTTTGTTTTTACTGACATGTCAAGAGCACTCGAGCGAATGGCTGCTTTTAGCTGTTTTCTGCTGTCACCAGAAGCCATCTCTCTTTTATTTGTTTGGTGTGTTGAAAGTAAGACAGAGAAAAGTACTTAGCCACGCATGAGAAACACAACTTTTGGCAGGATAACTGAGGTTCACGTCACTTTTTTTGCCAGTTCGCCTGTTGCTCCTCATGTAGCAGATTGCGTGTTCAAGTTCTAGCACCGCTGACTTAACGGTAAGCGCTGAAGGCAATATTTTGCTCCGTTTTTCTGGTGCAGTCTAGCGGCCATTTCATGTAACTTACTCTAGGGGAATGGGTGTCACCCACACTTTCCTCCAACTGTCAACAGCTTCTAATGAACACGACATGACAATAACTTTATTTAATAGTCCTGAGGAAAATGATGAAGGTGGTCCTAAGGCTTTCGAGTAGGGTTGCTTTCGAGTAGGACCGCAGTTTGTCCTTTGAACACCCTTTCTATCTTGGCTGTTGGTGCTTGGTTCTGTAGCTGTAGAATTCAGTCAATCAGCATCGCCTTGTGGAACGTCACGTGGTTACTATTCGCAAGATAACTTTCCGTGTTGCAGCTTCCTTTACCACGTCATCGTACTGTGCTTTGGAAGTACGACATATCGCGCGGCAGGCAATACGGGCTGCGTGAGATTGCGCACGCATGTGCACAAGCGTTCTCATCTAAACCACTTGCCTTCTCAGAATAAACACGGCCCATGATTGATTGATTTATTTATTTGTGGGGCTTAACGTCCCGATATGATATGATTTTGAAACACGCCGTAGTGGAGGGCTCCGGAAATTTCGACCACCTGGGGTTCTTTAACGTGCACCCAAATCTGAGCACACGGGCCTACAACATTTTCGCCTCCATGGGAAATGCAGCTGCCGCAGCCGGGATTCGATCCCGCGACCTGCGGGTCAGCAGCCGAGTACCTTAGCCACTTGACCACCGCAGGTGTAAGTGTCTTACACGGCCTATGTCGTTCCCTTTTTTCGTAGCTTTTCATCAATTGAAATGCTACCGGAGCATTTAGATATAGCATTTTTGTTTTGCTATATGAGTGGTACCGCAAGAGACTCATTCGCATGAAAACGCTAGTACGAGGGCCTATGCGTTACGTCTCCTTGTAGGTTTTACACCACGACATAAAAAAAAAAACGGAAGAATAAATTTTTTTGTGCATAAGACCAACATGGCGGTGACCCCTAAACAAGAGAGCCAAATACTCAATAGACTAAATGTTGAAGAACGCGATAAGTCCCAACAGACTGGCTAGGGTGTGTGGAAGGGGGAGCATGAAAAGGTGAACGTGTGATTGACCCATGCAATCGTTATCTCTGTTACTTTTTCAACGGCATCGCGAGTAGGGTTCAACAGAACGGCAGAGACCATGGGTCATTTTACCGTAATTTTTGCACCCCAAAACGTTGCTTATCACGCGATGGAAACAGCTCCGAACTCAGAACTTTGTGCTCACGTTTGGGCTGCTTCTCGCACTGTTACTTCTTCCTTGATAAAATAACCCAGAATCTCCATTTTGGAGCTTGGTGAAAGATAAGGAAATATAAGGCGAATGCTGTAGTCATGCACCATGCGAGGAGTTCACGAGCTAAGTGCAAGTATGACTCTTGAACGCCCTATTTCGAAAGTGAGGCAATGGGCCGGCCGACGCTGGTTATCTACTGAAAACATCAAGCAGATTCTCATAAGAGTGGTAGTATTTGCCGATCGTTGAGGGGAAACAAGCTGGATGCTCGAATGAGTGCGCTCGTTGTAACCGTTACTGTGTATAATAATTGACACAGTTAACTAAACAGGTTAGAAAAGAATTACTCGAATTTTTATAAGAGAATTCTGTAGTTATAAAATAAACTCACTGTTGCCTCCAGGCATCAGCGTAGGTGGGATGCTGCTACCACCGTTGCCCTTCTCCCTCGGAGTGACGAACGTTTAACGCCCTCAAGATAGGCAGGCATGACACTCGTAATACCTCCCCTGGTTCAACGTTTTAAAAATGATTTAACTGATAAATTTCTGCGAGCCTGTCTACTCACTTCAAAGAGCTCTATATACCTTTGAAAAAAAAAAAGGTGAATGAGAGTCCCTATGACTGTAATAGAAACAGGGGGGTGGGTGGAAAGTTTGGTCACCAGTAAGGAGCGCTCTCCCTAAAATGTAAAAAAAAAGGGGAAACATTCACAATCATAACAATATGTTCAACATCATGTGTGATAAAGGAAAGGCTAAATGAAAGAAAAGGCTGTGTAGAATTGGAATACTCTTGTGTGTCAGTGTAATATATTGAACAAGTAGTGTATAGTAGTACTTATATAATATGCCTTTTCTTTGCGATGCTTTTTACCCGCATCGGTCAGATTTCAATGTCTGGCGACTATGCTCAACACTATGCTCACCATACTTGACCTTGAATCTAGACGAGTTTTATCTAAGAGAGCCCTTTTAATACTGAAGACAACACGTTTGTACTTCTGGTTGTAGAATAGATTATGTGTACACTGCGTAAATTTCCATAATATTGTGCAAACTGCTCGACCATACACCACACCAGAAGGTCCTCCTCACCAGCGTGTCAACCATAAATTTGCGTCCCCCTTTCTTAACGCGATAGTATTAAATAGCTCGTTTCGCAGAAATTTTTATGTCACCGTTGACGTAGGTGTCGGCGTCGTTAGTTGTCAGTAAAATGGCATCACCTTGTTCATCACAGAAAAATAAATAAAGATATTCCCAAACTAAAGAAAACATTTTCAATTTCGAAGAGAATTGAATCTATGCTGTCTGCGTGACAAGAACGTGTTCTATAACCTAGCCACGTTATTATCTGAAACTGATTTTGAAAATAAAGTGTATGGCTGTCATGTATAGTGGAATGAGTCTCCTTAATTGCATGCAGTATTGCGTGGCAAAAGCGTTAAATGGCGCCATGCTTTAAAACACGTGTAGTGTGCTAGGTGTAAGTGTCTTAAAGTCCAACCGATTACAAGGTAATCAGGCGTATTCAATTATCATCAGCTGTAAACGTATCACCAAAGTGAGCAGTTGCGTAGGTCTGCGTATTGCCTTGTGGTCGCTTTAGTAGGCCCTTAGCTCATGGGCAAAAAAAAAAAAAAAGAATTGTGGCCTGGTAGGCACCAGGGAACTGTACTGGCAGTAGACATTATAGAATAGTTTGAAACGGCCAATGTTACGCGCCCAGTCGTTTTTTTTTTCTTGAGGCATTGTTGAGGCAAGTGCCGAGAACCGAACCGAGGCAATCATTTGAGAAGGTGATGAGCACGGGTTCCGATTACTCTATCGCCTTCTACGTTTCAAGGTGATCTTATTTGTCATGAAAGGCATGTGCTTGTACCCTTGTGCTTATAATTTTGTTTATTGCTCCACGTCTGTGTTGAAACATAACACGCAGAGTGTCACAAAGAGCACAGAACAAAAGAAATGTCGGCCATACACGGGCATTTCTACTACGTAAAATGCCTATCCTTAGCCCAGTTTTGGAAGTTATTCAAAAATTGCCTCATGCGCGCACTTAAAAATTCGTATGAGTTCTTTAGTGCACTGGTTTGCGTATGAGTGTTTGTGACCATGCTAATACCAATTCGTACTTAGAACGACAGCAAGAGAATGGGTCAAAAGTTCATTTGTTTATTAGACACAATATAATGAGATCAACAGACAATGAAGCCAAAGAAGATTCAGGAGTCATTATTTGTAGTTTTTAGGTGTAGTGTTGTAATTTTGACATAATTGAAAATGAAGCCAAGTGGACAAAAAAAAAAAAACAACTTTATGCCGTAAAGGGCTGTACCTACAACCTTCGGATAACGCATTCGATGCTCTACAAATTCAGTAAGAATGGCGGCTGTTCCGCCGTCCACGTTCTTCGGGTTTTCGGGACGTGTGGTCCTGGGAGCGTTAGCCAGCTCCACTCCTAACAATGACAAAGAGCGTGGTGTGGCGAGCTTTGTTCGAGCTTCTCGATTGGTTTTTGTTCTATTCTGGACGACTGAGACATTATCTTAATTGTGTGTCTCTTGTTTTCGCATTATCTCGTTCCCATTTTCGATGTACATTGTATGAATGACGACACAAGGTAGAAAAACGCCGTGGAAACTACCTTATGTGGAGCTAAACCATTTTGAAATTTTTGTGAAAAGTCACTCCCATATTCTGCTGAGAGGTAGTTTTAGGTTAGAGTAGAAAATTCAGCTTGTATATATAAGAACTAAATGTCAAAAGACCTCACATGATCCCACTCGTCTGGACCAAGTTCAATATACTGACACTCCTCCGCGAACCTTCGAAAGCTTTCTGCAGCTAACGTGCTTTTGTGTTGCCTGCAGGTTCGTAAGCATCTCACCTGATTTTGGAATGGCTCAGTAATCAACCCGCCTTTGACCAAGGGAGGATGTCATGTGATTGCTTCATCATATTGCCGCGCCCGAAACAGAGAACGAAGACGATGTGCACGCCAACAGTCTCGTGAAAAGGGACATTGAAGAAGACGACGTGCTTTTTGTTTAGCTCTCTTGCTCTTGGCTCCTGCATAAAAACACACGCCGTCGAATCTCAGACTCACCGTCTTGGTGAACTGCTTACGTTGAATCGCGACAGTGATGGAGGCGCTGGGTTGCAAGCCTGCCGATGCTCAACACGCCATCTGGGAGCCGTTCATCAAGTCCCGACACGCAGCCACCTGTTACGACACCAGTGCACTGCTTCAGTCGGCGGTTGCTAGGCCTCTCTCCTGAGCTGACCTCCTTCGAGAACATTCCACCAGGCATTACGTACCTCGCCAATGGCCTCCGCCAGCCAGCCACACGTGGTCCAAGGGATACAAGACAGCCCCGTTTGCAATCCAGCCCAGGTAACACTTCTTCAGCCCATTGTGCCTGATTGCTTCAGTGGTGCCCCACAAGAAGATGAAGATTGGCTTGAGTATTACGAATGTGTTGCCGACATCAACCAGTGGAATGCTAAACAGAAGCTCGCTCGCACGTACTTCACTCTCGACGACAGTGATCACACGTGGCTTGAGAATTGAGAAGGCCGTATTTCGACATGAGATGAGTTTCGTCAGCAGCTGATTGACACCTTTGCTAGCGTCGACCATCGATAACGGGCTCAGCAGTTGCTTGATTTAAAGCTTCAAAAACCGAACAAAACTGTGGCAATGTTGGCTGGAGACGTGACGCGCCTATGTCGTCGGGTGATCCCACTATGTCCGAGGAAAAGAAGTTGCGCTACCTTATGCGCAGCGTGAAAAAACTGTTCGCTGGACTTGTGCGCAATGCCCCAACTACCGTGGCCGATTTTATAAGACAAGCCACTGCCATTGAGCTTGCTCTGCACCAAAGATCGAGGCAGTATGATCGCTCATCCACTACCACCCAAATCAATGCCGCTTCAGTGACTCTGTACAATCAGGGCTCCCTACGTGACCTGATCAGAGATATTGTCCGAGAAGAAATTCAGAAGCTTTGCACTCCTCCAGTGGATACACCAGTGACCGCCGTTGTCGCAGTCGTTCGTGACAAACTTAGGCACGCTTTTTCAGCAGCTGATCTCGGTCGCAGCAGGGTCAACAGAGTTACGCCGACGCTGTCTGCCGTCCGCCGCTCGTCCCATCTATTACGTCATACTACCAGCCACCTACAGCCACACCTTCGTCGCAACCATTCCAGGAGGCTTTCAGACGTCGGTCCATGTATCCGATGTCTTCATGCCACCAGCCACCACTTGCCGCTCCTTACTCACCACCACAAGAGGACATGGGACGCCCACAATTTCGCAGAACGGACGCTTGGCGCACTGTCGATTGGCGCCCTCTGTGCTTCAACTGTGGTGGTGCCGGCGAGCTATATCGCCGGCACTACCACCGTCGGCACCGCGACACATCGCTTCGCCCGTCTCGGCCAGGGTACGACGGTCGCCGTGCCAACGCCGACTACATTGTTCGCCATGACGACCCTGGTTTTCGAGGACCTTCAACAACGTGGTATCCCTATCACGAGTCGCTTCCCAATCGCCAGGCCAATTCCGCCCACAGGTCACGCTCTCCATGCCCTGCTCAGACATCATCACCAAATCGACGTACTTTTGATGACCTTCGGAGAACAAGGTCACCCAGCCCTTACCGGGGAAACTAAAGGAAACTAAAGGCGGTGACCTCTCGGGGTAAGGTCGCAGCCCGACCACAAGACGATAAAAAGTCCCCAGTACTGCCGCTACAGAACGACTCGACGCCGACGAATAATAATAACGACGAAATGGTGAGCGCCGACCTCAATGTAATTATTGATGGAGAGCAAGTGACAGCCTTAGTCAATACGGGTGCTGATTTTTCTATAATAAGTCACAAGCTGGCTGATCATCTTAGAAATGTAAAAACGTCATAGACAGGACTACATATAAGAACAGCGAGTGGTCAATTGCTGCTCCCCACTGAAAGATGCACAACAAGAATCAGCATAGGAGATTCTTTTTTCGTCGCGACTTTCATCGTTCTCCCAGAGTGCTGCAAAGATTTAATTATAGAAATGGACTTTCTCAGGGAGCATGGTGCAATAATCAACATCCCGGACCGCGTGGTTTCGTTTCACGAGAGTGCTCGTCTGACTGATCCTGCATCACCAGAGCCCAAATCCTTTCGTCTCAAAGACCACAATATAGTCGTGCCGCCTCGATTATGTATCCTCGTTTCAGTAGCATGTGATGTACCGTTAGACGGTGAAAGAGTCGCCGACCAACTAACATCGCTGCTTTTCACTCATGGGATTTCCGTAGCACGAGGAAGAGTCAATGTAATCGACGGCCGAACGAACTTGCTGTTGACGAATTTCACTTCCGAGCAACGGCACCTTCCAAAAGGCACAACTTCGGCACATTTCGACGAGATCGCAGATATTTGTGACTGCTTTTCAGCACTAGAAGCAACACCTACACAAGACCCACATGAACTAGCAGCTAACCTTGACGTCAGCCCTACTTTAACTCAGCAACAGCGGGAACGCTTGCTTGTGCTGCTATCCAAGTACCACGACTGTTTTGCGTCGACGTCGAAAGTTGGCCGGACGTCCTTGACGAAGCACCGAATCATCACAGAGGACACGGCTAGACCAATTCATCAAAATTCGTACCGTGTGGCTTCAAAAGAGCGAGAAGCGATAGAACAGCAGGTAACAAAAATGCTTGAAGACGACGTCAATCAACCGTTGAAAATCCCTTGGGCATCACCTGTTGTTCTAGTCAAAAAGGACGGCAGCCTGCGTTTCTGTGTGGACTATCGAAAGCTAAATCAGGTTACAAAAAAAAAAACGACGCGTACCCGCTTCCCCGCATAGATGATTCGAATGACAGGCTTCGAAACGCACGTTACTTCTCTTCCATGGACTCAAAAAGCGGATGTTGGCAAATTGAAGTCGACCCCAGGGATCGTGAAAAAACCGCTTTCGTGACGCCAGACGGACTGTACGAATTCAAGGTTTTACCATTTGGCTTGTGCTCCGCGCCTGCTAGATTCCAGTGTCCCATGGATACCGTTCTCTCTGGGCTTAAATGAAGAACCTGCCTAGTATATCTTGACGACGTCATTGTGTTTTCTGCAACCTTTGACAAACACCTTGAACGATTGCAAATGGTCTTGCAGGTCACACGGCCGCACGCTTGACGCTCAAGCCGGAGAAATGTCACTTTTGCTTTGAGGAACCGCAGTTTCTTGGCCATGTCATCAGTTACGCAGGAGTTCGTCCAGATCCCGAGAAAGTTGCCGCCGTCGCACAGTTTCCAACACCATCAGATAAAAAGGCAGTGAGGCGTTTTCGGGGTTTCTGTGCATATTATCGGCGGTTCATTCCAGATTTTGTGCGCATTGCATCGCCTTTAACTCATTTCACGAGGGATGACGTTGAATTTGTTTGGGGCGACGAACAGGAAGCTGCTTCCAATTACTTGCGGCAACGTCTACACACGACTCCCGTGCTTGCCCATTTTGATGAGACAGCCCCTACAGTGCTCCATATTAACGCCAGCAATGTTGGTCTCGGAGCTGTGCTTGTGCAGCGCCAGGATGACGAGGAAAGAGTGATCGCTTACGCAAGCAGAACTTTGTCATGCACAGAAGCAAATTACTCGACCACTGAAACGGGTGATTGGCACGCTGGAGGCTTAGACTACACGAGTTTGATATAACGATGGTGTATAAGTAGGAAAAACGACACGCGGACGCCGACTTCCTGTCTCGATCACCAATAGAGTCGGCTGATTCTTTTGACGAAGAGACAGCGTTCCTCGGAATCCTCGACACGTCGACCATCGCAGATCACCAGCATGACGATCCTGAGCTACTTCGCTTGATTAATTATGTAGAAGCACGAAGCCAGAATGCGACCAAAGCCTTTGCAAGAGGACTATTGTCGTTCTATCTGCGAAGCAATGTTCTTTACAAAATGAACTTTTCGTCAGACGGGTCCACCTACCTGCTTGTCGTCCCTACCACTCTTCGTTCTGAGGTATTGCAAGCGTGCCACAACGAGGTAACATCTGGACATTTAGGCTACACGCGCACAGTGGGCAGAGTTCGAGGGAGATATTACTGGCCTAGACTCACCGCTGCCGTGAAGCATCATGTTCGGATCTGCCTCGATTGCCAGCGGCGCAAGTCACCTCCAACAAAACCAGCCGGTTTGCTACACCCTGTCCAGATCCCGACAACGCCATTTGACCAGATCAAAATGGACCTTTTGGGCCCACTTCCCACCTCTAGTGCTGGTAACCGCTAGGTTATAGTAGCGAGCAACTACCTTACTCACTACACCGAGGCAAAAGCCATTCAGAGAGGCACAGCAGAGGAGGTGGCCCGGTTCTTCATAGAGAACATTGTGCTGAGACACGGTGCGCCATCGATCGTTATAACAGATCACGGAACCGCATTCGCGGCCGCGCTTTTAGATCATGTGTTGGTGCTCAGCGGTACTATTCATCGCAAGTCGACAGCTTACCATACACAAACGAACGGGTTGACCGAGTGACTCAACAAAACTCTGGAAGACATGCTTTCAATGTATGTGGACATCAAACACAAAAACTGGGACGAGATTCTCCTTTATATAACGTTTGCATACAATACTGCTAAACAAGAAACCAAACGAATGACCCCATTCAGCTTTGTTCACGGACAAGAAGTAAGAACGATGTTGGACCCGATGCTGCCACACGAATGCGATGACAACAAAATGAGTTCTGACGCGTTTACTCAACGCGCAGAGGAAGCCAGGCAGCTCGCACGTCTGGGAATATACCAACAGCAAGAGTACGACGCAGGTCGCTATAACCTACGTCATACACCTGTAACGTACGGAACCAGGGACAAGGTGTGTATGTAGACGCCTGCACAAAGACGGGGACTATCCGAAAAATTTCTCAGAAGGTACTTCGAACCTTATAGAATGCTGCGACGACTAAGTGACGTTACCTACGAAGTCCCGGATAGCCCAAACTGTACAAGGCGTCGCCAGCACCGACCTGAACTTGTGCACGTAGTGCGCATTAAGCCATACGTCAGCGAGTGACTCTGTGAGGAACCGTCGCTTCTACAATGTGACTTTATGCGCGAATCACTGGCTCAGCTATAGCATCGGGGCGACGCTCTTTTAAGGGAAGGAAAATGCCGCGCCCGAAACAGAAAACGAAGATGATGTGCACGCCAACAGTCTCGTGAAAAGGGACACTGAAGAAGACGACGTGCTTTATGTTTAGCTCTCTTGCTCTTGGCTTCTGCATAAAAACACATGGCGTCGGGTCTTGGACTCAACGTCTCGGTGAACTGCTTACGTTGAATCGCGACAATAATATGTCGCTTCATGTGACGTCATACTGACGTCAGACGTCAAGAATACACCTCAAAATTAGGTTATTTGTTATGTAACGGTGACGCCATATGTTGAAGTCATTGTGTCATGATTTTCTTGAAAATATTGTACTGACGTCGCCGATGTCAACGATGACGGTCACTTTTCTTTTTCTTTCTTTTTTTTCTTTCTGAGCGCGAAGAATAACTCGGCTGAAGATAGACACACAAGACACATGGGCGCTTGTATCTTTGCAGTTTCTGTTGCTTTTAAAAAAAAAAGGCCGTTTATAATACACCAACAAGCCACTTCAACACACTTGTTGGCCACTTTTCGCCTTTCACAATTCATCTAATAATTTTGCTTTAAAAAATTACAAATTTCTAAGAAGTGAGCCATGAAGAGTGGGGGATGCTCTGGGTATCGTGTTGGTGAGTAATGGTAATAAACCCAAGTGTTGTCCTCTTTAATCTAGATTGAGTGACATAAACTGTATATGAAAATCTAAGTTTATCTCACCTTCCAGTCGTATTAGGCAATTCCAGGAGGATTTAAAAATTTCTTGAGTGTAGGATATGCCTCGAAAAGGGAATACAAGAAACTGCCATCTTACCGGTGGCAATTTACCATTTTAATAAGGATAGTTTATTGGAACATAGAGTGCTCGATGTGTACCTTTGTGTTACAGGTTTCCTTGAGAAGGCTCAACAACTAGGCATATTTTAGAAGAGGTCAACTAACTAATACTTTTCTGGATGAGTTATTTTCATCGGGAACAGTAATCCTTTGCGTTATGATTAGGCTATATTTACGTTGTAGTCTATAGCAAAAGGTTTTTTGTGTCTCACTTATGTTTCGACTATAGCAATGGTTCTTTATCATGTTCACAACAGAAGACAAGGCTAGGCCCTAAGGAGCTTCGCCCCTAAAAAATGCCACCCAACAATTTTTTTCCTTTCCATTACGTTTCTTCACCTTGCGGGCTTTCGCAGAAGTGATTTGCCACGAGAGCGCCAATTGTGCTCAGATACTGAAGAGACCTACGCCACTCACGTAGGCACGCGGAACGCAAACTGTTTGCTTCCGTTAAGTGTAAATGCATGAAAACGTTGTAGGTAGGGATCCGAGAATAACTCCCGGTGTTCCGTAACCAGTGGCAAAAAAAATAAATAAATCTTAATAAGCCATGAATGAGTCTTGGTTGCTGACACTCCAAATTCTGGCACCGCTAAAGTCGAACGCCTTGATTCGTTGGCCCTGTGAGTCACGCCCTGGCATAGTCAGCTTCTGGCGTGCGCAGGGTGGTGATTCGTGGCTAATTTCACGTAGAGCTGAGTGAAATCAGATCTTCGGGTTTGGAAAACACAACCAAGATTCATTTAGTGCCAATGTCTTGATAATTGAAGGCCGCAGCTGTGGCTTCTTGTCAAATGTGAAAGCCTTCGGCAACGAGCTGACGTAACCTTTCTCTAGTTGAGGGTTTAGAAAAACAGACGGGACAAGTAGCTAGAAGCATTATATACTTGAGAAAAAGAGTGAAGTTTTAGCCACGTGCCAAAAGTTTGAAAACTGTAGTTGTGTTAGACGAGAAGCTGATGACCAGGAGAACTCAAGCTAAAAATATCGCCCTGGTCGTACGCCTGTCTTGTACAAAACTAGAGCGTGCGGTATGCACTTCTTATTTTAATTATTTTTAATGCCAGATGAAACATATAATCGACAAATCAAAGTTTAATGAAACAGGTAATCGAGATTCACAACATACGTGTGTAAGTAGCTTAAGCTCGCGAGTTGCTTGAAATAGCTGTCGTATTTACTGGAATGGCACTTTGAAAATCCCAGTGTGGTTCTGCATCTGAGTGCATTGTCATGGAATAAAAAACCGGATGATGTAATCCGCACTGATACGAAGACGAAATGCGGTAACACGTGTGCGCTTAACGTTTGCTGCGCATTAAGAAGCCTTAAAACATAAATGGCATCATGTTCACAGTACCAAACGAAGCCCAACAGTCTGCTTTCTGTACCTTACACAATAAGTGCTAATAATCAACGATTTCGGTGCTATTGAAATTTGGACAGTATTAGAGCTTCGCCTTCAAAAGGAAAACCTTATAGCATATTCGGGTCTTTTTGGTACCATTTCTTCAATTGCCAACAAGGCTTCGCTTCTTGTTGGACACCGTAGCACAAGGACAGGAACGTCTGTGCGAGTAACATTGGCTCTTTCAGACTATCCCGGAACGCGGACTGTGAGAAGAGTACGCCCCAATTCTTACTTTTGCGAATTGAATCCACTACGCGTCCGTACGCAACACAAGCTTCCGCACAGCTGCACACTTTGTCGGTGCCGTTACTAGTAATGATGATTAAATGTGCCCATGCGCTTTTTAATAGATGGGCCTTTAATATCAATAAAACGAGGTGCAATGCACATGTTTTGACACCTAATGTGATTCTACATGCTTCTTACTTTGAATATTGCATGCGTTAAAGAGGCCCTGAAACACTTCTTCAAGTAACCATAGAATGAATTCCCTGGAAGAGCTTATTGCCTCACGGATTCAGAGCCACAAAAATTTTTAAGAATCCGTGTAGTGCGAGTGGTGTTACAAAGGCTTGTCGCATGCTGCAATTGCATTCTCTCTTCTCTCGTCTCGACAAGAGCGCTGGAGGCTAAGCATGGAGAAATGGCAGGGCCACAGAAAAACGTCGCGTGTGCCTCATGACCTTAAGCACTTTTTCGTTTTCAGTTTTCTTCGAATGCACGCCTTTTTCAGTGTGATCGCGTGCGCACGGGTAGACAAGTAGGGGCCTCCCGCGGTGACCTCTGTACCGAGTGAGCGCTTCATGTTCAAATCAGCCAATGGCTGATAGATGGGTCGTTTACGTGTGATTTTTGGTCATATAACGTGATTTGTCGATAGAAGACAAATCAATGTTTAGCTGACTTTGATAATTTATTGTGAATTCTAGGCCACGTGCTGCGCTATAATAATCGGCTCGCGCATTGTCGGGGGCCTCTACAATCGATATTTAGCGTTTTCTGATCATGCTCAAAAAGTGTTGCGCCTTTAGAGACTCGTTGCACTACAATGCATACGTATAGGTTTTGTTTTTGCGAAACATTTTGGAACAGTGGCGTGGCTCTGTTGTTGAACACCTGTTTGCCACGCAGAAGTCCTGGTTGAGAGTTCTATTCAAACATTTTTATTATGCATTTATTTGCACCTCTTTCAAATTTTAACTCCCGGAAAATACTGATTTTTCACTCACAACCAACGACAATGATATTAGAAATTCTGCGAAACGAGATCTTTAACGCCATCGCGTTAGTACGCAGAGCAGTGGTCTCAAACACCTGGCCCGCGACCTCAACGTAAGTGTTTTTACACCACTTTTTTTATTTATTTAGTTGTTATGTCGTGAGCTGCCCAAGCGTGATTGGTCTAAAGAATTATTTTCATGAAACACCCCATGTGGTCACCATGTCGTAAAACATAACACTGAAAAAAAAAGAGAAATCACAGTCATACCCACAAAGTTAATGATCTTGGAAGAGATTTCTCGGAGATGACTGGGTAACCCGCGAATTCTCCGTACAGATCTCCTGCCATCATATACAGGCGTGCCAACGTTGTTATATATTCCGGGCTGTCCCCGCAGGGTCTTGTCGGCGAGCTTGAGTTATTGCTGCGTTGCGAGTCCGCCGCGCTGCTGTCTTGGCTTCTGAGGTGTTCGTGCGGCCAAACGATAACGAAGAACGTTCTCTGAGTTCCCGGCGAAGAGCAAAAAAGCGCACGAGACAAAAGTGGTGTGCGCCGGTGGGCTAATAACGAAGATAGTCTTTCTTAGGGCAGTTCGACGAAAAAAAAAATTGATCTGTCTGTCTGTCTGTCTGTCTGTCTGTCTGTCTGTCTGTCTGTCTGTCTGTCTGTCTGTCTGTCTGTCCGTCCGTCCGTCCGTCCGTCCGTCTGTCTGTGCGTTCGTCTGCTTGTCCGCCGTAACGATACCCCAAACGATACTTAAACAGCCAACCCCATCTGCAGCACCCACCATTATTTCTCAAGTGTAAACGTTCATACTTAAAAATAAATTATTGCGAATATCTGAGGCGCATTAACAACACGTCAATATTCTGTATGTGTGTCTTCATACTGGAGAAGGCATACATAAAGAATTCTAAGGATCTTAGCGTTTATCACGCTGCGCTGACCATGCAACGCTATGCTCAAAAAGGCGAGTGTTTCCAACGCTTTGCTAAGACGACACGGTGGTGGCACCTCCCTGTCGCTTTGAGTTATACACCTCATGGCTTCCGAGACAGGCAGGCACGCCTTCCTTCGTTTTCGAAGAAAACTGCCAGATAGCGCTTGTGTCCAACGAGCCTCAATGCGCTCGTTCGCCTTCGCTGCACGGATCGATACACTCTAACGCAATGCCTCCAGAATACAATTCACTGATTTCCTCGCGCAGAACATCGAATAAACGTTTTGTTCACTGTATCCACACGCAAGACGTTCGTCTTTCGACGTTATTTGCAGTGAAACTTGGAGATATGGGGCCAATTTTTTAATGAGCATTTTTTGAAACCACCGGAAAGCCGACGCCTTGAGTAGTGGCACTTCATCTAGTGAGCAGCCCCGCCATGGTGGTCTAGTGGCTAATGTACTCGGCTGCTGACCCGCAGATCGCGGGTTCAAATCCCGGCTGTGGCGGCTGCATGGCGGAAATGTTGTAGGCCCGTGTACTCAGATTTAGGTGCACGTTAAAGAACCCCAGGTGGTCAAAATTTCCGGAGCCCTCCACTACGGCGTCTATCATAATCAAATGGTGGTTTTGGGACGTTAAACCGCGCAAATCAATCAACCGTCTAGTGAGCAATGTTGTGATCACCACAAAAGACGCCTGAGCGGTGGCGCGTCATTTAGGGAGCATTGTTGGAATCACCGGATAGTCGACGTCTTGAGCGGTGGTGCACCTTGTAGTGAGTGTTTCAGAAATCAGCACAGAAGCGTACAGGCCTCCGCTGTCGGACAAGGCACGAGCCTAAGAAGCTTGCAAAGCAAGCTTCTAAATTTATATTTCAGAATTGTTGTCACGACGTCAGTCATCTTGGTGATCGGTATCGACAATTTCTTGGCAGGCCCATAGCCAGGGAGAGCCCTACGAGCCCAAAGTTTGGATGGAGCATGGTCTTTTGGTCTTTTACCGAAATATGGCGTGTGCTTCCACAGCCTGCAGCGAGTTCCCCCCCCCCCCCGAATAAATTCCCGAATCATTGAAACACATCTACTTCAGAAATAACCGGAATAATGAAGATATTCCTGTCGGTCTCTACGCGAGAGATGCCCACTACGCACTACGCGCGTCCTGCAGGATTAAAATAGAGTTTTTTTCATTCCATTTTATTCGAAAGGTCTTTTTTTGAAATTCTAATATTTTTGACAATTTGTGCAAGCTTCACTGCCCCCTCCCCACCCACCCTTCTTACCTTTCTCACTGCCCCCACCCACCCCTGCACTAGAGAAAGGCAGAGACAAATGACTACCGTATTTACTCAATTTTAACGAAAGGGTGTATTTTCGGTGCTAAGGATAAGACAGCGGGACTGTCCTGACAGAAGGTGGTTGGCTATTTTGTTCTGGGCATGTTTATTAAAGGGTGAGAAGGAGGAGAAAACAATTTTACGATTTCACTACACACGCACGTAATGAATCGTATTGTAATGTAATTATTATTTTATACGGTGACATCTTGTTTTAAGGTATGCATACTGATTATATTTTTGCTGCAAATATTCACGTACAAACGCCGCAAAGTATGGCTCTTAGTCAATGCCATGTTTGTATCGCCTTCGTCTTGCTGTAGCGACGTTTCTTCACTAAGAAACGTGCCGAGGCGTTTAACGTCAGGCTCGAGAAAAGTGGTGATGCACGCTGCTCTTTTGAAGAAAAGCAGAAGTTCCCGTATATACAGAAATGTCTTGCGCTAAATTTCCACGTTTTATATGATTAGACACATTCATCGGTGAGCTTTTCGTTGCGATAAAGAAAATAAATACCATCAAAAATGGCTGCTGGTCTCTTTAAAAAATCACCAGGCTTGCGTGAAACGCGCAGCACAGTCTGAGCGAAAGCTGGAAGATCGGTCTTTGAGAGCCTCTTTTAAACACTCCAGATAAATGCTGGAAGCCCACTTGCTGAGTACCCACTATGCCATATATATTCGTTATTTCTGGATAGTTGGCCGGCATTCACCATGCTGTCCTCCATCATTCTTCGGAGGAACGTATCCGCTAAACACTTGAAACGAATGTGCGAATTTGTTTTTAATGCAGTGGCTGACGACGATGAAGAATTACGCTGGAAGTGGGCATGTGCCACAGTTAATAGGCGATGACGAACAATGTTTTGTAATGGGTTGGGGCATTGGACCACTTGTTACGCGATTCACATTGTGTGACGCCTGGTTGTTCCTTTGCTGTTCTAAGACGCGTCATTATTCATATTAACGATTCCTTTCTCGACATATAGCCTGCCTAAGGCAAGTTTGCGAAGGAGCCTAAGCTACAGCGTGGCTCAGTGGTGAAGTACTCCTTGGCCTGGCACGAAGTGGACCCTGGTTCAAATCGGACTATGCCCTTAATGTTTTTTATTAAGTTTTTTTCTTATTTCATGCGATAGTGGTTACGGACACAGGTGACGGCGGACAACTACGGCGCCGCGCGTGGCCCGTGTTTTGATCTCATAACAGCTTTCGCTGTAAAAAACCGTCAGTTCTATGCGGAAAGTGCAGCACAGTCACAGTGAAAGTTGGAAAGGCGGCCTTTCAGAGTATTCTTTAAATACTTTTTGGGTAACTGCTTCAAGTACCCTTACGTGGTACCCACAGCGCCATTATTTATCAGAATTCTTGTGTAGTGGGGAGGCACCTACTAGGCCATCCTTCGTCCTTTTTCGGAGAAGCGTGATATGCGCTGCACACTTGCAAGAAGTATGATGTCGCTGACGATCATTAAGAATTATCCCTGAAGCTTCTGTAATGAGTTGGAGCATTCGAATACCCACTCGCTACGCCATTCGCATTGTGTGACGCCTGGCTGTTGTGAAGCCTGGTTGATGGGACTTTTTATGCATTAACAATGCTGTTATAGATTGTGGTCGCTCCGAGGTCACGTTCTCGCCGCTGTGTGACTCTGTTTTAGTCGGCTTGCCGCCTCTACCTGCAAAAGTGTTCATCGCAACCGACACTACGATACCCATTTCTCTTCTGCTTTAGTCCTGATTTCCTGTGACGCCTCTGTTGGATCACCATTCTTTTTACACCAGCTGAAACCACTCTTCGCCGCAAGTGCTGCTTGCTACCCTTCGCCATCCTCTCAATTCAATATTCTTCTAGTGCCATTTACGTTTCAAACCTGTTTCCCTGCCTTTCCATCCTACTGAAGGGAGAGTACCTTGGCAGCGTTTACGCCCTTGATTACTTTTCCGAAAGACCCGCCGCGGTAGTCTAGTGGCTAAGGTACTCGGCTGCTGACCTGCAGGTCGCGGGTTCGAATCCCGGCTGCGGTGGCTGCATTTCCGATGAGGCGGAAATGTTGTAGGCCCGTGTGCTCAGATTTGGGTGCACGTTAAAGAACCCCAGGTGGTCGAAATTTCCGGAGCCCTCCACTACGGCGTCTCTCATAATCATAAGGTGGTTTTTGGACGTTAAACCCTTTATATCAATCAATACTTTTCCGAAAGTGTCGCCACTGACCAGCGAACTTCTCTCCAGATTATTGGCGTCAATTGTCCCATTTTAGCTTTGTTACCATCATTCACTGATACACTTTCCAGATGCATCGACAGCCACCTGACGTCCCAGCAGCGCTCTGACATCACCGTCTTGCTTGAGCGCTTTCGTACCAGCTTGGATTACCAATGACCATCCTTGGTCCGTATACTTCAACCGTAGCTCATCACATTGATACTGGCTCCCATGCCCCTTGACGTCAGCGACCATATCGTGTGTCGGCAGCTGAGCGTAAGATCATTGCCGAACAAGTTTACGACATGCATGGCGTTATTTCTCAGCGTGGCACAACGTGGTGTAATTGAGTCCTCTGACAAGCCGTGGAATCGCCGGTAGTACTGGTCCAGAAGAAGACGACGCAATACGGTTTTGCGTTCGCTACATGTGCATGGCTAAACAACATAACACGCAAAGATGTCTACACGTTACATCGCTTAGGCGATGCTCTCGACTGCCTACAAGGAGACGAATTTTTCTCTCCATTAGATCTGTGCCCCGGTTACTGACAGGTACCAATGTCTGAAGCTCACCGCCCCAAAACCGCTTCCGTTAGTCTCAATGGCTTGTATGAATTTAATCTCACGCCATTCGAGCTATGCAATGCATCTGCCACGTTCGAGCGCATGATCGATAGCCTCTTCCCCTGCCTGAAATGGCAGGCGTGTCTGTGCTATTTGGATGACATTGTAATATTTCGCTTGCCTTTCCTACTATTCTTCAACGCTTGGAAGCAGTCCTCACTTGCTTCACATCTGCTGGTCTGCAGCTGAATGTGAAGAAGATATGCTTTGGTGCTCGCAAGGTCCTTATATAGGGGCAAATCGTCTCCAGCGAGGGTGTTCCAGAGAAATCTTCGTGTGGTTTCCGAGTTCTCTAAACCGAAGACATTGAAAGAAGTTCGACGTTTTATCAGCCTTTGTTCGTATTTTCGCCGTTTTATCCGGAACTTCGCATCCATCATACCACTTTTGACCTAACATCTTCACGGCGGCCACGACCTGGCAACGTGGTCACCAGCATGCGACAATGCATTCACCACACTTCGCCGCCTTGTAACTTCACCCCCAATAATGCGACATTTTGACCCACTCACCCCGACTTAACTGCACACGGGCGCTAGTTATGTTGGCCTCGGCGCTGTGCTTGCACAACGTAAACCTGGATTTCACGAGTACGTCGTCTGTTACGCCAACCGTTCGCTCACCAAAGCTGAAACCAACCACTCCACGGCTGAAAACGAATGCCTAGCCATCATATGGGCCATAGACAAGTTTCGACCATATCTTTATGGACGCCCTTTTAGCGCAGTCCCCAGTCATCTCGCATTAGGCTGGTTTGCTTTCTTAAAAGATCCACCCGGCCGACTTACCCGTTGGGCACTACGTCTGCAGGAGTACAGCATTCGCGTCGTTTACCGGTGTGGACGTGAACATTCTCACGGTGACGCTCTGCCCCGGTCATCTCTTCCATCTGACGGTTCAGCTCCGTCTACATCATGTTCTGACGTGCCCTCACACTCTGTCACTGACGTGCATAGGTCAACGAAACTTGTGGAGCTCACTCAGACTCACTCATAAAATATATTTTGAGCTTTGGACTCACTCGGACTCAGACTCATCGAACCATTACTCCCCCGGACTCACTCAGACTGAGACTGACTGCTCGATCTGAGTCTGACTGAGTCCTTGTGAGTCAACTCATGAGTCCGTCAGCCTAGTATTAGCTTCATCGACGGTGGTGTGAATGCGCTTTAATACCAATATTTCACGTAATCAGTGCTCTCTTGGTGCCGTTTGACATAGTATCTTCGAAAACGAGTTCTGAGTGCTTCCAAAATAGTAAGATTATTTTGTTTGAAGAGATGACAGCATAATATATAATCGAAGAATTCTTTACAAGATTTTGTGGGGGAAGGTCAAGGCACCTCCCTAAGTAATTCACACCTCTAATTAATAAATATTAAAACGGTGCATGAGCGACACTACTTTGGAATACGTGTGAGTAGGCGGGAGTTTACACGTGAATCTAGGTAAGGCTGATAGTAATGCTTAAGATTACTAGATATGGCTATATGTTGGCAAAAGAAAGTGGAGCTCACTCAGACTCAACGAAAATTCCCTGAGCCGAACTCACTCGGACTCACACTCACCAAAATTTCCTTCAACCGGACTCACTCGCATTCAGACTCACGAAAATATTACTCCCCGGACTCACTCAAACTCAGACTCTGAACTTGATCTGAGTCTGAGTGAGTCCGAGTGAGTTGACTCATGAGTTAGTTCACCGACCTATGGCGACATGCCTCTGCAGCAGAAGACTCCTGGGTCACTTTTCTTACAAATTTGTTATCTCGGCCTCGATCACACCTCATTCCTAGAGAACTTTTACGCCAATCTGCAAGCGTATACGCGTCAGGTCACGTAGATAGGGTTCTCTTTAGTATTATACGCATGCCGTGTTCTGAAGCGCTGGTGGTTCTCCTCTATTGTTTAGTGCTGGATCATGTCGACTCGTCTGCATATGTGATGGACAGTTGCGATACATGTCATTACCGTCAATGTGCTGACAATGCTACACACTCTTTCCTATTAGAAGCTCCTCTATGCGCTGGGGGAGAAATAGGAAAAAAATGAACGGATTGCGATGCTTAATGAAAGGAGGTATGTGGTCCAGCTCTTGTGCCTTAATGTTTCTAATATAGACTAACCTAAATATTGTAGACAGCATAGTTACGTGGTTCGCACTGCAAGAAACTTTGGGTTTGGTTCTCGCTTTCGTCCCGCCCAACCCTACAAATCTTGCATTTATTCAGAATATAGGCCTAAGAATGTGCTTAAGCAACTAGGGCGAAACGTAAGGAAAAGGTACACGTGAAGCGCCACGTGGGTCTCGTACTTCGGTCCACGCCTGTTAAGCACATTTTAACTTTGTCATGCTAAATCAACTAACCCGATATGAAGTGTACTAATTCACATGCATTGCCCCGCCGTGGTGGTCTAGTGGCTAAGATACTCGGCTGCTGACCCGGAGGTCGCCGCGGGATCGAATCCCGGCTGCAGCGGCTGCATTTCCGATGGAGGCGGAAATGCTGTAGTTGTAGGCCCGTGTGCTCAGATTTGGGTGCACGTTAAAGAACCCCAGGTGGTCGAAATTTCCGGAGCCCTCCACTACGACGTCTCTGATAATCATAGCGTGGTTTTGGGACGTTAAACCCCACATATCAATCAATTGCACACGCATTCTGAAGGAATGGGAAACGCTGTTTGTAAAGTATAGCCCATTTATGGACAATATTGCCTCGACAGGTGAATGCTATGAAACTCCACTAGGACCATGTTTCTGCTATTTGTGCTTATCACCTGTACACATTCACGACATTCTGGTACATAATATACTTTTGTGGTGGTAGTAACCAAGGTGGCTTCAACGTTATTGTACCTCTCACTCATACGACGCATGTTTGACAACAGAGCCTACTTCAACTCAACGAGTAATAATAATAATAATAATAATAATAATAATAATAATAATAATAATAATAATAATAATAATAATAATAATAATAATAATAATAATAATAATAATAATATTAATAATAATAATAATAATAACAATAATAATAATAATAATAATAATAATAATAATAATAATAATAATATTAATAATAATAAACACCACTTGCTCTGTTGGTGTTGATACTGTGCGCTAGAGTCCGGGAATGCAGGTAAAATATGTAAAAACCGATCTGAGCACATCAATCTAGTTCTCTCACTAACAGTGGAAATGATTATCCTTTCGCATTGATCCGTCTTTGATGAACAGATAAGCGCATAAGCGCATCAAAGTCTATTTTTATTATTTCGAGGAAAAAAGCTGGGAACAAGGTTAGTAAATAAAGTTATTGTCACCTTCTTTTGATAGCGCTTACAACACGCAACACTACCGTAAGGACATCAGCAGCCGAGAGCAATAGGTGTTCTGCACCGAGCGGCCGTAAATCGATTTTCGTCTAGACAAGCTTATCCTAAACCAAAGACACACCAATATCGACGCCATACACACTGTTGCATAGACCATGAAGGCAGTCTAACACACATCTACTGCAATTCGAGGTGACCCTATAGACAACAGGCAGCTTGTGCAGCAAAGTAGGCCAATGCTGCTGCTCTAATGAGCACCCTTGATTGCGTACAAGGGCCACGAATATACGACTGCACTGTAAGCAAAAACTATCCGAGTTTGGAGTTTTTCCGGCTCATGACCTCTGAAAACTCTCTCGGGTTTAAAATTACTACCTCGCGTAGGAGTAAAAGATGGTACATGACATAGTTTTACCACCACCTCTCAGGCAAGTAGTAAAAGGATGGCAAAATCCAGTTTTACCACTTAGGGAGTTTTCTATCACGTGATTTTTAACCTGCGTTTCAGAGTTTATTACCACGTGACTGCAAGGTGCAGCTGCTTCGGCGGCTTTTGCCCCATGCCCCCCTTGTGACGCTCTCAGTGAATACTGAAGGTACGCGAAGCCCACAGATGTTTTTTTTTGTTTTTTTTTGCATCGCCGTGTCTCTGGACTGACCTCGAGTCAGCGCACTTTTACTGGAACTGGGGGCAGCATAAGCACAACAAGCGAGAACAGCATTCTTTGAACGAAAAAAAAAAAAAGACGAGGGGAGGGGGGGGGGGGCTCTCAAAAGAGAAAAAAAAGAAAGAAAACCTGCTGTGGAAAGCTGTCCTGCATATTTTCGCAAAATGTTGCTTTTGCTCGGCGGTGGCCTTGGAGACAGACAGTGAAAGAAGCTCGGTATCTGTGTGTCTGGTTGGGCTGATGGATCTCACGTATTTCCTACATCACCGAGCGCCTCCGAACCTGCACGTCGCGGATATCTCACTTCCGAGCCGAATCGTGAAGATCTGCCAGTGGTAACAAAATCAATCTGGCGTCATCGTTCGTGTTTGCCTGCTGGAGAAGCAATAAGCAAAATGCTTCACTCTGTCGTCGTCACCGAGCCGTGGCCACCAGTGACCAGTGGGAGTGTGTCGCCGGGGCAGGTGAAAGAAGCATCGCATATATTTTGTTCCACAGTAGGCGATGTCTGCATGAGTAAAGTGCTGCCCGAATTGCCCACCTCATGCACCAACTGTTCTCAAACATGTAGCGCGAAGCCGATACGAGGCAGACGGAAATAACAAGAGGCTGCCCGTGAGCACGAAGAAAATTCGGATGGTGGTCTTTCGTTGGAAGTGTGCATACACCGCCCCGTCCCCGTAAGATAGCGGTGACGTGTTCATTTGTGTCTGAAATGACGACGAAATTCGCACAGGATATGTGTTCTGTGATCGCCAGCTGTGTTTTATCGGATAGCCGTGCTCCTCAAAAAGGCCTAGTACGCCGTCGGTAAGCAGCTTGTATGCAGGCGTGGACCGCTCTTCTACGCCCGTTGTGATGAATACGTGCTGCTACTGTGTTTCTGCACCGTCGCTGAATGAAAATCATTGAGCTACCATGCTTTGTGCGTACTTAAGTATATTTTGTGGACTTGTGCATCAGCAGTGCTAACATGCGTGGGGCAAAGAGCCCGGTGTGCCAAGCAATTATTGGATAATCAAAAAGGTGAGATCGTGTAGATTTATAATAAAAGGTTGGTGTGACATTTAGTGCCCTGCAGCCCACCTGAAGCTTACGCTTGCACCTTCAAGCGTTGTTGTTAATCGATGCAAAAAAAGAGCTCTCCTACCGGTACTACATTGCCGGTCAAAAAGTCGTGCCTATATATATACCGGATTGTCGAAGTGTAGTTGAGCAACGCGTGCAGTCTGTGCTAGTGGTGTATTATTCTGCATTTGTTGTGTGTGCGTGTTTGTCTGTATGTGAATGTATGTGTCACCAATTCTGCCGTTCAATAAATTCAATCAATTCTGCTATTCAATAAATTTGTCGACTCTGGGTGAATGCACCCGTCATTTTTATTTTTTTACCACCAGAAATAACTCCCAGTAATCCCCTCAAAAACCTTGTGAAGGTAGTAAAAATTTACTCTCTCTATACTCGCTGAAAACCTCGCCGGGGTAAATAATTACTACTCTCGCTACGTTCCAAAACTCAGTTAGCACGAGAGTAAATTTTTACCTCGGTAGTAGGTGGTAAAAAAAACCCAGGAAAGGTAGTGCGCTAGAGGACAAATGGTTTAACCAGTTTTTGGGGTTATTTCAGGTCATTTTTGCTTAGTGTGTGAGGCACCCGTTCGGTGAAAGTAGGCAAGGAAATTCAATTTCCGGTAATTCGACGTACCGATGTGCTTTGCGAGCATGACGCGCTCGAAATCCCGAACTGATTGAGGGCGTTAGGTTGGTCAGAGTAGTTAAAGAAGCTGTCTAAATAACATAAGACAAATGGCACCGTGTGTCCGAATGTGACTTTGAGCAAAAATTAGGAAGTCGTACCAGCAATCAAAATACTAACAAACTAGAAGTGACCCTCATACATTTTGTTCTTTTTGTATTAACCATTACCACAACAAAGAGGTTCGACAGAGAGAGCTTTGCGCAGGTTTCAACCCAGACTATTTGCTAAGGTTTGTGGCGAGGGCGCTAAACGCTTGATATCGGCATTATTAAGGCTGGAACATATAGTGTGAGGCTGAAGAAATTTTCGGAATCTGCAGATTATCGGTGCGATATTGTGCTCTCGAATTTACTTTTGCGGTAGCTGTTTCACTTCGCCGAGTATTGCTAATTTTTCAACAGTCCATGCGTGGCGCTTGTTGCAACGCAGTCAATGCACTTCATGCTCGTACGTGTGGTATTATATTTGTTTTCATGTGCACAGTCACTTAGTTGCCAGCTCAGATGTGATATTTTGAACATCGTCTAAAGTGGCCATAATGTATAACATTCTGTCATGTTGGCATTTTGAAGCAATTAGAAAGGCCGTGGCTGCTATATCGACCAATTAAAGGCGACAAGACAGCTAATGCACAACGTTGTGAAATTCGGTTATGCACAGAATGACATACTGGCGCTCGAAATGTGAACGTGGAGTGAACGTGAAGTGCTCAGTTTGAGCGCGGAGCCCAGGAAGTGCTCCCTCGTAACAACTTTAGAAGAAAGGTTGATGCTTGCTAAAAATCTGCTTATGTTCTCTTGGTAATTAACTAAGAAGTTCAGGTGAAAATTCGTCATTGTTTTAAGAGTGCCAAGGATATTCCTCCTGGGGATATGGATGTCTTGAGAACAATTTCGAGAGCAAGTGTAGTGATTTTGTATTAGCCTGCCTTCGGCTAGTGCATTGTGTCTGCCTGCACTTTTCGTGCTAGCTTTGATGATACGCTTTTTGTTTTCGGAATTTGTCAGGAATATGATCAGGTGGTCTTTATTTTAGTGTTTTTTTTGCTGTGTATATATAGATATATAGGAAGGAAAGAAGTGTACCGTCAAGGACTGGTTTTCTTTGTTAGACACAATATTATAGAGATTGCCTGTTATATCTTATCAGTTGGTATACAGGTGTTCCAGCTAATTTGCACCAAGCATAAAAAAAACACTCATAGACGCTAGGCGTATCGAATAGGCGCAGTGTTCGTCTGACTGACCAAGAGCTCGTCATAATATTTTATTCAATCTGACGAACGTGGTAATTAACTAAGATTGCGCAATGAACTTTTTAAACAGGAATTCTAGCGGAAAACTTTCTTTTGAAAAGTTGTACCAGTTGTTCAGAAACATGGAAGTTTCAAATCTCTGCTAAGGGAACAAGCCTGCTTAATTCTTTCCAACCGTTCCTTAAAGCACGCGAACTTTAACAAAATACCTCATGACTGATCACTAACGCAGCGCCCTTTTATTGCCATCAAATTTAAGTTGAATGAATTACCAAAGGCAGCTCCACGCACTTCCTTCATTCGCACTGTCACCCTCACCATCGCCAACTTGTTTTTTCATTGATGGCAAAACAATATGAAAATGCCTACCCCAGTTTGCAAGCTGCCTACAGCCTCATATGAACATTGCTTCTGTCTGCAACTTTGTCACTCAAGCATTGTGTTTTAACGCGATAGCGTTAGAGAGCTCGTGTTGCAGGAACTCCGCCGTCGGCATCGGCCCCGTTGGTTATGAGCGAAAAATCGTCCTTGAGTGAAAAAGCTCGATACTGAGATCACCGCGGGAGGCCGCTACTTGTACACGCGTGCGCGCGCGATCACACCGAGAAAGCCACGCATTCGAAGAAAAAAAGAATGCTCAAGGTCACGAGGTTCAAGTGATGTACTTTCTTTCTCCTGCCACCTCTCCCTGCTTAGCTTCCAGCTTTTTAGTCGAGACGAGAGACGAGAGAATGCAACTGCAGCATGCGACAAACCTTTGTAACTCCACTCGCACTGGACGGATTCTTAAAATTTTCCCGGTGTTGAATTCGTGAGGCAATAAGCTCTTCTAGTGAATTCGTTTCATGGTTACTTGAAAAAGTGTTTCAGGGCCCCTTTAACGCATTTTGTTCGAGAGGTGTCTCAACAAAAATGAGCCCATTTGGCGATTTGTATGCGCATTTGGGAGGCCTCAAACTACGTCGAAAAAGGACGGGATTGTGCAGCCATCGCCGCTAAAAACACACAGGAACTTTCAAACAGCTGTGAAAATGGACAACTATGCCAGTCTAGCGGAAAACATATGCCTTTCCAGAGGCGCTGATCAAGCAAACAGCAAACGCTAGATATTGTGCTGCCATCTGTGAAGCATTGTCCGACTCTTCATGACCTCCGAGATGGCAAGCGCGTGGCGTGTATATTGGAGGCCATGTGATTGTTGCTTCAGGTCAAAAACCTGTATGTACCATTCGCGCGCGCGCGCTGGTACAATTTACTGTGTGTGCGTGTGTGTACGAGCGCACGTGTGTGTAATTGATTGATTGATATGTGAGGTTTAACGTCCCAAAACCACTATATGATTATGAGAGACGCCGTAGTGGAGGGCTCCGGAAATTTAGACCACCTGGGGTTCTTTAACGTGCACCCAAATCTGAGCACACGGGCCTACATCATTTCCGCCTCCATCGGAAATGCAGCCGCCGCAGCCGGGATTTGAACCCGCGCCCTGCGGGTCAGCAGCCGAGTACCTTAGCCACTAGACCACCACGGCGGGGCACACGTGTGTGTATGTAACAAAACATATTGTAACGGAAAAAAAAGAGACGCCGTAACGACGAGGCTGGGGATTAGATATATTCCAAACCAGCGGTAATGGCGTGCCCGGTTCACCAGCGATCGAGCGGAGACAACCCTTCGTCTTCCTCGTCAGGCACACACGCGCGTCGCCCCCTAGAATATCAGTATACATGCATTTAGCATAACCCCCGGCGGCGCAAGCGCCGTCTCGGCGCATTTAGATGTCAACGTCACTAGGAGAGTTGTAGGGCTTCAAGCGCGCAACATGTACAATATCGGTAGCCTGTTGGGCACATGAAGCCAATGGGGTGGCAGGACCAATTTCATATGTTACAGGCGTAACCACACGGAGGACACGGTATGGGTCTGTGTAGCGAGTAAGCAGTTTTTCTGACAAGCCAACTTGACGGGTCGGAGACCAGAGCAGTACCAAAGAACCGGGTGGAAAGTGTACGTCGCGGTGTCGTTGGTCATACAAGCGCCGTTGCTTCTCTTGAGAGGTCAGAAGGCGAGTACGGGTGATTTCGCGTGCGTGAGCGGCCCGAGTGATAGCGTCCATGGCATATTCACTGGTGGGTACTCCAGGAGACGGTATGACGGTGTCTAGAGGCAATGTTGGTTCTCGGCCAAACAGCAGAAAAAATGGAGAGTAACCAGCAGTGTCATGGCGCGAAGAATTGTAGGCAAATGTCACGTACGGCAACGCGAGATCCCAGTCGGTGTGGTTGGTAGAAACATACTTAGCGAGCATGTCTGTAAGAGTTCGATTTAGGCGCTCCGTGAGTCCATTGGTTGGCGGGTAGTATGACGTAGTCAGCTTGTGTCTCGTTTTACAGGACTGCAAGATGTCGGCTATGGCCTTCGACAAAAAGGTGCGGCCACGGTCTGTAAGCAGCTGCCGTGGGGCTCCGTGTTGCAAAATCACGTCCTTGAGGAGGAAGTCGGCGGCATCTGTGGCGCAGCTTGTTGGGAGAGCTCGTGTGATGGCATAACGCGTGGCGTAGTCGGTGGCCCCGGCTATCCACTTGTTACCCGAGGAAGACAAAGAAAAAGGGCCAAGTAGGTCCAAGCCAACGCGGAGGAACGGTTCTGACGGAATATCGAGTGGTTGAAGGCGTCCGGCGGGAAGTGTCGATGGCGTTTTGCGGCGCTGACATTTCTCACAAGCCGCAACGTACCTTCTGACTGAGCGTGCAAGCCCTGGCCAGTAGAAGCGTCGGCGTATTCGGTCGTAAGTGCGTGACACACCAAGGTGACCAGCAGTCGGAAGGTCATGAAGTTCATGTAGAACTTCCGAGCGAAGGTGTTTCGGAAGGACGAGCAGCAGAGCCGGTCCATCCGGCTCAAAACTTTGGCGGTATAATACACCATCGTGGAGCACGAACGAGCGATAGGACTGACTGGAAGATGGTGATTCGAGGCTCTCAATGATAGCACGCAAGGACGCATCATAGCGCTGCTCGTCACCGATGCATGTCACTTGCGAAAGGGAAAAGACGCAAGGCTCGGTGTCGGTGTCATGCATAGTGCTCGACTCAGCGACCGGGTAGCGCGACAGGCAGTCTGCGTCCTGATGTAGGCGTCCGGACTTGTACGTCACCGTAAATGTATACTCTTCGAGTCGCAGAGCCCAGCGCCCGAGCCGGCCAGTAGGATCCTTCAGTGACGTAAGCCAACATAGCGCATGATGGCCAGTTATCACAGTGAAATTAGTGCCATATAAATATGGGCGGAACTTTGAGACTGCCCAAACAAGAGCAAGACATTCACGCTCCGTAATGAAAAAGTTGCGCTCAGCAGCTGTGAGGAGGCGGCTAGCGTAGGCGACAACTCGGTCGTGTCCCCG
The DNA here is from genome assembly GCF_043290135.1 of Rhipicephalus microplus. Taxonomy (NCBI): domain Eukaryota; kingdom Metazoa; phylum Arthropoda; class Arachnida; order Ixodida; family Ixodidae; genus Rhipicephalus; species Rhipicephalus microplus. The sequence goes on from NC_134710.1 coordinate 178,687,306, forward strand.
TTGGCGCTGGGCTAACACGGCTCCGATTCCGTGACCACTAGCATCGGTTCGAACTTCCGTCGGAGCGAATGGATCAAAGTGAGCCAATATGGGTGGAGTCGTCAGTAGCGTGATTAGGTGAGAAAAAGCAGCAGCTTGGTCGGTACCCCACGTAAATGTGACGTCTTTCTTTAGAAGCTCTTTGAGGGGTCGAGCGATGGTTGCGAAATCTTTCACAAACCTTCTAAAATAGGAGCAAAGTCCTACAAAACTCCGAACGTCTTTGGCTGACTGGGGTACAGGAAAACTGGTGACTGCACGAATTTTCTCGGGGTCCGGCTGCACACCAGAGGCGTCGACAAGGTGGCCCAACACTGTAATTTGCCGGCGTCCGAAGCGGCACTTCGACGAGTTCAATTGGAGGCCTGGAGTGCGGAATATGTCGAGAATAGCTGACAAACGCTGAAGGTGGGTCTCAAATGTTGGGGAATATACAACGACATCGTCAAGATAACAAAGACGTGTTGACCATTTGAACCCTTGTAGCAGAGAGTCCATCATGCGCTCAAACGTGGCTGGGGCGTTGCATAGCCCAAATGGCATAACCTTGAACTGATATAGGCCGTCTGGAGTTACAAATGCAGTCTTCTCTAGGTCTTTTTCGTCGACAGCAATCTGCCAGTAGCCGGAACGTAGGTCTATTGTGGAAAAGTATCGGGCGCCGTGGAGACAATCGAGAGCGTCATCGATGCGGGGTAAAGGGTAAACGTCCTTTTTCGTGATTCTATTCAGAGGACATTAATCCACGCAGAAGCGCCACGTGCCATCTTTCTTTTTAACGAGCACAACGGGGGACGCCCATGGGCTCGAAGAGGGTTCAATAATTCCTTTGGCTAACATCTTGGTGACTTCTTGTTGAATGATTTTACGCTCGGTGGCAGACACCCGGTATGGTCGCCGATGAATGGGATGAGAATCACCTGTGTTAATGCGGTGCTTGACGAGTGAAGTCTGGCCGAGTGGACGGTGGTCGACGTCGAATATGTCGCGGTATGAAGCCAGAAGGCGGCATAGCGCGGTTGACTTCTCAGGTTTGAGGTCCGGGGCGATCATGGAGCGTAAGGTCGCATCGAGGCACGTGACATCTTGCGAGTGATGTGGGTGCTCGGGACATACGTCTGCCGTAAAACAGGTGACGTGGTCGTCAATTAAGGGCCTTAGTGTGGCGACCGAAATTCCTTGGGGTAGCACTTGTTTTATGAAACCGAAATTGATAACAGGTAAATATGTTCGGTTAGAGGCCATGCTTACGACAGAGTGTGGTACAGTAATGTCACGCGCCAGGAGAACATCAGTAATCGGCGTCACGATATAATCACCGTCAAGCACGGGAGAGGGTGTTGCCAATTCAATGAATGTGAGAGCTTTAGGCGGTATCCGGAAGAAGTCAGTGGTGCACAAGCTGTTCGGGAGTTCAGGGTCAGAATCCTGGAGAAGAGGAAGTTCTAGGCAGAGAGTACCGGCGGCACAATCGATGAGGGCAGAATGCGTCGATAGGAAGTCCATGCCGAAGATTAGGTCGTGGGGGCAATTTTCAAGCACCGTAAATAAAACGGGAACATGGCGGCCGGCAATACTAACACGAGCGGTACACATTCCAGTGATGGCCACAGTTCCACCATCAGCGACACGGAGGGCTTTAGTTGCTGCAGGCGTGAGAACTTTTTTGAGCAGGCGACACAGATGAGCACTCATTATAGACACTTGAGCTCCGGTATCGACTAACGCCGTCAAGGAAATACCGTCCACATACACCTCAATCAAGTTCGTATCAGTGGGGAGCGTCAATGGAGGATTTGGATCAGTCGCAATTGATGCAGCACTACCTCCCGGAGCTGCATGGTCTAGTTTTCCATCCGAGAGGATCCATATTTGACCGCCGACGGATAGCGGCGTGGTTGGGGCGATGGGGAACGGCGACGTTGAGGTGGCGGCGAACGAGCAGTGGAGCGGCTGTTGGGGATGTCGGAAGAAAGGTACACACGACTGGGCGAATACCGACGGGAGTCCTCGTATGATTGATTAGAGGAAAATTGACTCCAGTTTGAGGGCGTCCAAGTGCTGTGGCAGTAGCGGGAGATATGGCCAACTCGGTGGCAGCGGAAGCAGATCGGCTTGTCGTCTGCAGTTCTCCATTCCGCCGGATTGCGGGATCGCGGAATAAAATGTAAGTCATGGCGTGGTGCATTTGTTGTCATTGGTCTGGAGACGGGTCGGGACACAGAGCAGGCCACAGGAAAACCAAGCTTTGCAATTTCCTGCCTCACGACGGCTTGAATAACGGAGACCGGCGGAGGCGTTTGTGCGGCGCCATGATCGAGCGGATGAGGAGGAAATGGTGCCAGACTTGACGCCTCAAGCTCCCGTCGAACTATTCGTGTCACGTTGTCCTGCATGGGTGGTGCGGCACCGAGATCGGTGCAAGTGGATGTAACAGCCGTGTTTGGTAGCCGCGTAAATTGAGGCAGAACACGGCGGCTTTTGGCCATTTCGAAGCGATGGCATTCCTTGATAGTCGTATTTACGGTCGTGACGTTATTGTAGACGAGCAAATTGAAGGCGTCGTCCGCGATGCCCTTAAGTATGTGGCCCACCTTGTCACTCTCTGTCATTTGCTCGTCGACTTTTCGGCACAACGCGAGCACATCCTGTATGTACGAGACATACGACCCATTTGACGACTGCACACGAGTGGCGAGTTCTTTTCGCGCTTCCATTTGGCGACCGGACGGGTCCCCAAAGATGTCGCGTAGTCGCTCCTTGAAGGTATCCCAGCTGGTGAGCTCGGTCTCATGGGCGTCGAACCAGAGCCGTGGGGTGCCGTCCAAGTAAAATATTACGTTGGCGAGCATCATGGTAGGGTCCCATCGGTGTGTGTGGCTAACACGCTCGTACATACGGAGCCAGTAGTCGACGTCGAGCCCAGGTTGTGCGGAGAATGTACCTGGATCACGGGGGGTGGGCATCGTCAGGTATGTAGTGGCTTGAGCTACAGATGGAGACGCTGACAGGCTGTTGTCATTGGTAGCCATGGCCGGAGACTGAATGGTGCGGCCACTGCGAAGCTTCGTGGTGAAGACGGGGAACGTTCCACCTCCACCAAATATGTAACGGAAAAGAAGAGACGCCGTAACGACGAGGCTGGGGATTAGATATATTCCAAACCAGCGGTAATGGGGTGCCCGGTTCACCAGCGATCGAGCGGAGACAACCCTTCGTCTTCCTCGTCAGGCACACACGCGCGTCGCCCCCTAGAATATCAGTATACATGCATGTAGCAATATTATTAAGTATGCACTTAGCGGTTGAAGGGTTCACTAGGGGCCGGATTCCGCTATCGCGTTCAAGTCTTAAAGGCGAAGCATAAGGGTCCTCCAATTTTTCAAAGGTACGGTGCTCGGCGCTTATCATTTCATGCCACACACACACACACACACACACACACACACACACACACACACACACACACACACACACACACACACACACACACACACACACACGCACACGCACACGCACACACACACACACACACACACACACACACACAACTCAGCAAATTATTACTTACCCAGACTCACTCAGGCTCAGACTCACTGCTGGATCCGAGTCTGAGTGAGTCCGGGTGAGCCGACCTGCGAACTAGCTCACCGACCAATGAATGAAAGGTGGTCCGCGCCGGATGCGCAGAAAACGTGGCCTCTCTGTTAACGTCAGATTGGAACTACCCGTGACAGGGAACGAATGAAATGTTTAAATCAAGGCGTGGTGAAAGAAGATTTGGTCTTGGAAATCGGCAAGCATTCTGATATACTCTAGCAGACAGCATAATCTATACGAGCTGCGATTTTCGAGGTTTGCCTGTTTTTTTTTTTAAACTGCGGGAAGCAGCAAAAAACTACTTTTCCTTTCTTAAGAAGCACCGCTGAGAGGCTGGCCCCGAGTTTTATGCTTCACAGAGCGACCTCCAAGATTGCGCACCAGCGGTAATCTCGGAGGCCACGCACAGAGAAGGAAAATTCTGATATTGTGGTTATCTAGCCTGATCGAAATGAACAGATAAGCAACAAGTAAAAAAACGCAAAGGTACGACGATCCACTGGCACAAGTGAGAAAACTTGTCATTTTTCACGAAAAGATAAGGCTGCGACTCACCGTCACTTAAAAATTTTCATTTTCCTGTCACGGGTAGTTTCAGTCCGATTTAAGGGAATGGTCACGCTTCATGCGCACTGGGCGCGAATTGAATGAAACAACAACAACAACAACAACAACAACAACAACAACAACAACAACAACAACAACAACAACAACAACAACAACAACAACAACAACAACAACAACAACATTATTTTCGTCCTGTGGGAGACATTATTTTCGTCTCTCACGTAGGGAATGTCAGGAAATACCTGGCGACCTTTTCTAGGGCCTGCTGGTCGGCAAGAAGTGAGCTTCTGAGGCACCTCTCTCACTTGTTTGAGGCAGAGTCGAGATGAGAATTTCCACACTCAAAGAGCATGTGTGCGAATGTCACTGCGTGTCCACACGAGGAGCACGTGTCGCTCAACTTGACATTGCCCTTAATATAATACCTGGGCTTTCACGTCCCAAAACCACAATATGATTACGAGTGACGCGGTAGTGGGGGGCTGCGGGAATTTTGACCATCTGGTGTTGTTTTAAGTGTGCTGATATCGCACAACACGGAGCTTATAGCATTTCGCCTCCAACGAAATGCGAGCGCCACGGCCGAGATCGAACCCGCACGCAACTATTAGGCAGCCGAACACCTTAACTGCAACGTCAACGCGGCAGACTTGATATTGCTTTTATAATTAATTTATGAATTTTGCGAACTACGTGCAAGTTCTTTAATTAAAAAGGGAGTATGTGATGAAGGACGATGCCCCCCAACTTTCTAGTATGAGCAGCTGCCCTGAAGTCAATAATGAGAATAGCTAATGAATAAGCTTTTGTTTATTAAACGTGTCAACATAACTTAGCTGAGGAAAAGTATTTGCGCCTTGATGTGGAGTTCGTGTGCGAAAACGACATGAGCCTTATCATCAGAGATTCGTATGAAAAGTTTGTATTGGGCAAAAAAATTGGCCCGAAGCTACATGTTACGCTGTGAATGTCGTCGAAAGACGATAGTCTTGCGTCTGGAGAGAATAAACAAAACGTTTATTTGATGTTCTGCGCAAGAAAATCAGTGAATGGTATTCTGCAGGCGCTGCGTTAGAGTGCCTCGAGCGTGTGGCGGAGGCGAACGAGCGCATCTAGGCACGTTAGACACAAGTGCCATCTGGCAGTTATCTTCGAAAACGAAGGCGTGCAGTGCGCGGAGAAAGATGCGTGCCAGTCTCGGAGGTGATAAGGTGTAGTACGCAAAGCGACGGGCAGATGCCACCACCGTGACGTCGTAGCAGAGCGTTGGAAACACCTTTTTGAGCATCGTGTCGCACTGTCAGCGTAGCGCGATTAAACGCTACACTCCTAAGTGTTTTTTGTGTGTGCCTTTTCTAGCATAAAGGCAGGCATAGAAAACATCGAAGCGTTCTTGTGGCGCCTCAGATATGCACAATAATTGTTTTTTAATTGACAATCGCACAACTATGAACGCTAAACCGTGAGCAATACTGGTGGGCGCTGCGGATGGGGTTGGCCGTTTGGTGCCGTTTGAGGTATCGTTAGGGCGGACAAACAGACAAATTTACAGACAGACAGACAGACCTAAATTTTTTCGTCGAAGGTCCCCAAGAAGGACTATCGTCTTTAAAAAGCACCCGTATTGCATGAAGCAAAGAAGTTAAAACAATCAGACCGTGGTAAAGTTCAATTAATAAGCTGACTGACTACTGACACAATCACAATGCAGCCGCAAGTTTTCTGGTTTATTTTGATGGTTGGTTTATCATAAGGCTTAAACATTCATACTGATAAGTACATCGTAATGTCGTGTCTTGTGAATGAACTCAAATAGTGTTTGAATTCCTACAGCATATTGAACGAACACAGCTGCAGGCATGTGATTAAACTGGATGCCGTTTGTCGGGAGCTGACAGCGTTCCACTTCACAAATAAACAGTAGTGATTGGGACAAAAAACGTTTAGAATGGTTGATTGAATGGTTGATTAATGTCTTGATTGATATGTGGGGTTTTACATCCCAAAACGACCATATGATTATGAAAGACGTCGTAGTGGAGGACTCTGCAAATTTCGACCACCTGTGGTTCTTTAACATGCACCCAAATTTAACGTGCCTCCACCGAAAATACAGCCACCGAAGCCGACGTTTAGAACGAGACATGATAACTAAAAATTGCGGCAGTATTCTTTGAGAACGTTGTTCCGCAGCTGACTTAGGTTCTTAGACACTGTAAGTTCTCCTCTGGATACGTTTGCTTAATGTTTTCTAGGTGCATCTTGTAACTATAGGACTAGTTTGCGTAAATAACCTAAAGTTTGCAGAAGTATAACCTGGAAATCGAACACCAGAAGAGGTGAATAAACGCTAATGTTCACGCAATGCCGTGGTTGGTGACTCCTAACGGTGACGCATACAAGCGACAGCGAATTAAGAGGGTGAATGCTTTGTGAGCGGGTGCACGCGACAGAGTCGACGGGGTACGAGTGACAGCGGTGACTCACGTGTCAAGCAGGTGAACATGTGCGATTATGCAGTTGTGTTTGTTCGCTTGTCATAAATGCAGTAAAGCACAGTTGGAGGTGAGGTGTTGTGGTGAAACATCGTACCTTCGACGAATACCATAACATTTTTACCTACGGTGTCAACAGATGAAGCAACGACGACTGTCTGCTGGTCACAAAGAACGCGAAGACTCACGTCTCCCGAGGTGTTAAATTATGGTGCTTTACAGGAGACAGTGGCTACACAGTAGCCCAGCCAAGATACAGGGACTGAAGGTGCACTTGCACCTTTGCACTGACAACCAGAGACAGTGGCAACGGCAGCGATGACGCACGGGTCAATTGTGTGGATGGCTAGTCAGCCCACCATTGTAATTACGTACTCGGAGGTGCTTCCCTACGAACTGTCAGCGCCTGAGGTCGAAGATGTCGGGAACCGAGGTGAAAGGGAGCTTAGCGGTGGCGGCAAACCAACGAGTGGGCGAGAGGCAGTCATTCTTCGAGGAGGTGGCGAGGAAGAATTCGGGCCTGGCACTTTAAACGGCAGCCGACCGGGAGTAAAGAAAGGAGTTGTTCCTGCATTTTGATTGGACTGTAAGAATGTTTGAATGGAGGTACAGGGAATGAAATCAGGGGTGCAGTGACAGTGAAGAGATAAAAGACAAAGGAATAAATGTTTTTACACAGATTATGTCGGAGTGGTCCTTTCCTGAAGGTTCCAGCAGATTATAGTTGTCTTCGGCTTCCTTGGTGGCAGCAGCAAATGTCGCGCAATGAGTGAGGCGAGTGGAAGAACCAAATGCAACCTAACTGGCGCAGCCGACAGGATCTGCATAACTGAACTGAGGAGAACAGCGGGGAGTGACATCATCCGAGACTGACGACAACCACCTCAAGTGACTACCAAGTTGCGAGATCAACAAAGCAATAATATTCCACTGGATTCCGAGGAGGAAGAGCACACCACAAGGCTATTCAGGTGGGTACCTCTTGATTTTCTGTAAAGCGCTGGCGATGACAAAGCATGACAAAGGGGCGGGAAACTTGCAAGTGTTGGGTGTCACTGACAACGTCATGGGGGGTCATGGTAGCAACACGCCAGAATACGCTTCGGAACAGCAGCTAGCGCTGCACCAGCTTCAGCACAAAATTGCTGAGGTGGACACGGAGAAGCAGCGTTTGATGCTGGAAACACAGCGGCTACGAGCCCATGATAAGGCAGATCCAACGACGGCGATGACAACCCATTGCTTCACAGAAGGTTGGAGGAAGACAGGCGACTTAATATCGTAAGCTTGTCTAAGGGTGTACTGGCACCAATGCCGAACCAAGAGGCACTTGCGCCGATGTGGTTCGAGGATATTGAGGCAAGGCTCGAGTCGTATGAAGTTCCGAGCGAATGGTGGTCTGGGCTAGTTTTGCCACAGTTGAGCGAAAGGGCACATGGGCTGCTGTGCAGGCTGACTGCAGACGAGCGAAAAGCTTACGTTAGGTCAAGTATTTTGGGTGGTCTGGGGCTTTCGGTGGTGCAGTACAAAAGGCTATTTGTAGGTCAAAAAATTGATAAAAGCAATCCTGGAACCAGTTTGCCGTGCGCCTTGAGAATTATTTCTACTATTATGTCCAGAGTTTAAACGTAGGTAGATCATGGAACTCATGTAGCTAGTGGTCGCGGATCGCTTGAAAAAGTGTTTGAGCCCGGAAGCAAGAGCGCATGTTGTTTGTAATCACGTGAAGTCTTTTCGTTACCCAGTGGTGTAGCTAGACTCACGGAGAGCTCCGAGGAGAGCGGCAAGTGCAAGGCAGCAGAAAAGAAGGTGAATATCGAGGAGTGGCAAAAAAAGATAAAACACCTGTAGAATCACCCATGGATGGAATGTGGAAAAACGATGTTTTGAATGAAAGGGAACCGGCCAAATCGCCAGGAATTGCCTAAATAAGGGTTTAGGTGCAAGTAAAGGCACCGAGCCAGCAGGACGACAAAGAAACGGTCCAATGGTCGTGAGAGTGACGGCCTTCGCATCCGGGTCGAGAATAGAAATGACAGACAAGATGTGGTAGCTTAAAGAACAGAGACAACCATCACTGGAAACGGTAACCCTTAAGAGCTCAAGGTGGCCATTAAACGCCTTGGCAGACTCAGGAGCCGAAGTGAGCGTGTTTAGGAAGGCAGTGGCACCTTAGTACAATGGTACGGGTTCGCAGGTAAAGTTGATGGGAGCGTTCAGGACAGGTGACTGATGCGTTGGCTTACGTGCCGCTTACAGCTACTGAAGGAAGTCCTTACGTGATGTCCGAGGCGGTGCAGTCTGCCGTGTTCTGTGCAATCACAGATAAGCTGCTAGATGGCACGGAAGCGCTGATCACGCCTGAAAATTACGCATAACTTCTCGAGGAAAGGGTTAAACGTGACATGGTGTCAGAGGAGTATTCAGCAGTCTAGGAGACAGAAGCCGTAGTTGATCTGCCGGATGAGACATGTGAGGAGTAACGGGCGATTGCAGGCGTCATAACCGCGGAAAGCAACAGCAATAGTTCAGAGCCGGTTAAAAGTAAACAGCAGTTTCTGGAGGCTCAGGAAGCAGACCCGGCTTTGCGAGACACTTGGACGAAGGCAAAGGCAGGAACGCATGGTATGCTTGTTCAGAACGAGTTGTAATATCATAAAGAACACCTCGTGGGTCACATTTGCCAACAGCTAGTGCTACCATCGCACAGGCGCGAGGAAGGGCTGAAAATGGCTGACAATTTATCATGGGCAGATCATGTAAAAGAGCAAAAAACGCTGTAACGGGTGAAAAACTCATTTTTACTGGCCACAGATGTCGTGAGATGTAAAGGAGTACTGTAGATTGTGCTATGGATGCCAGGTGAAATCTCCGATGAGGCATATAGATAGGGTTCCGATAACGCCCTTGACCAGCCCCAGTGTGCCGTTTCATAAACATGAACTGCATCAGTCCCATGGTACCCCTTTTCACTAGAGGTCACCGTTATGCTCTTTGTGTCATAGACTTGCATACCAAATGGCCAGACCTAGTATGCCTCCGTTCACTAACGGCAAAGGCTGCATGTGACGCGCTACTACAGATATTTTTTCAACATGGGGTGCCAGAGACAATTTCCTCAGATAGGGGCCCCAACTTCACGTCAAGGTTGACACAGAAGATGTTGAAAAAACTGGGGCAACACCAAGGATTTCCACGCCTGATCACCCTCAAAGCAACGGCTTAGTGGAACGCTGGAACGGCACGTTCAAAAGAATGCTGTCTCACATAATTAACACGGACGCGAGTGGAATATGATGATTTCGTTTTATGGGCATATCGCGAGGTTCCCCACACGACTACAGGGCGGTCACCGTACTAGCTCAAGTTCGGACGTGTGCCGAACGGGCTTCTATCAATTCTCAAAAGGACTTGTCCAGGAGACTGGGCAGTCCCGGAATCACTGGGTATGCTAGCAACGGAATATCTTGCGAAGCTCTGAAGTAGTTTGGAAGAAGCTAAGAAAGGAGTCGCCCGGCAGAATGAAGTCAGTCAGAAGGAGTACGTAGGATGCTGTTACGAAGAAAAAGGCCCCAACGGTCTCTTTGGTAGCGTGTCGCGAGGGCCAACGCCAGGAAGGGAGCATCTAGGCAGTGGCAAGGCAAAAGGCAGCCAGAAGGAAATAAAGTGATTATATTTACAACGTATGTAGAGAACGTGGACGAGGAAGCCTTCGACGCAAGATGCGCTGGCCTTTTTAAGGCACCGAGACGCTCGAGGAGGAGGGAACCGCCCGCTGTTGGACGCGCGCAGCTTCTCTGAGAGACGCGTCCAGCGTATCTGACGGAGGCCTCCCGTCTGCATGAAGGACGTGTCAGTGTCTCTGGAAGGAAGGCCAGCAAGGGGGCGAGAGAGCACTGCCTAGTGCATAGCGAGTTCATAACAATGCTAAAACTTGAGATGGTCACAGACAAACAGTTTGTCCTGGAGGACCAAGTATTATGGCTCGAAAAGGAAGAAGAGGGGTAGCTAGTGGCAAAATGCAAGGGACCGATTACTGTGGTCAGAAAACTGCGGCCGCAGAGTTATTTAGTTGAGCTAGATGACGGTTCACGCAGAACCGTTCACGCTAAGAAGCTTCGCACATACCACACCCGAGTTACTACAGTAGGAGTGACATTCAAGGGCGATCAGGAATTTGGAGAGGTTCCGGTCCCATCATGCGGGCTAGATGCGCAGAGGACACTGTAGCCTGATGAAATAGCACATCTAGAGCCTATACAAAGAGAACAGCTGGGAGACTTAATGACGATGCATGCAAGGGTATTTGCAAACAAACCCAGCACCTGCAAAGTGGGAATACACAAAATACAAATCAAAGTGGTAGAGTAACCAAGACGGGCATACCTGTCTACAGGGTGCCGGTTACGCGGTTGCACGAAGTAGAGAGGCCGGTAAATGAGCTTCTACAGTGGGGATTTATATACCCGGTTGAAAGTTCAAACACGTATCCACTGGTATGCTCTTGAAAGGTAGGTGACATTTGCATCTGTTGCGAGTAGTCTGAACAAAATAACATAAACAGGCGCATTTACTATGAGCGTGGCGACAGATCTGTTATACCAGGTGGCGAAGGACAAGTACATAACTCTGCCAGACATGTTAAGACGTTACTTACTGGTAGACACCTCTCGACGAGCACGCGGAGGTTTGTACTGCTTTTGCCACTCCCTCAGGCCAGTACGCTTGAAAAGTGATGCCGTTTGGATTAAAGAATGCTGCCAGCACATAAAAAACGGTAATCAACAGTGTACTGGCTCCACATATACATTATGTTTGTACTTACATTGACAATGTAGCAATATTCTCTGAGACCTGTAACGAGTACCTGGAACATTTGAACAAGGTGCTTGCGTCTCTGACGAAGGCAGGGTTGGCGCTCGACGTAAGAAAATGTCGTTTTGCACAGCAAGAAGTAAAATTATTGGGGCATATTGTAGGATGAGGCAGGCATGGGGCGAATCCAAAGAGGGTTCGGGTAATAAAGGAGCTCTCAGCTCTCAGAACAAAGGGATAACTTCGTGGTATCTTAGGGCTAGCCAGATATTATAGGGACTACGTGCCCGAGTCCTCCAAAGTCGTAATGCCACTGACCAACCTTACTGGCCGACATATTCTGCAGAGATTACCTTGGAATACAGGGGCGCAGGAAGGTTTTGACGAAGTGATAAAGTGTCTAATGCAGGCGTCGGCGTTGGAGGCCCCAAGATCAGAGGCAAGAATTCATCCTCGCCACAGATGTGTCCGAGAACGCTGTTGGTGCATTCCTGGAACAGAAGGATCTGGAGGGCAAAGAGCACCGTATTGCTTTTCTGAGCAAGAAGCTTAGCCTGGCTCAGACCCGATAGGCCACAATAGAAAAAGGAAGCTTATGCCGTCGTTTCGGCACTGAGAAAGTTGGATGGGACGCTTGGTTGTTTGGAGCTAAAATGAAGGTGGTTACCAATCATGACCCACTCAAATTTCTGACTTCACAGAGCGCGAGGCCAACACGCTGGGCGTTGGCGCTATAGAAGTATAACTTGGAAATCGAACAGAAAAAGAGGTGTCTAAACGCTAATGCTGACACAATGCCGCGGTTGGTGACTCCTAACGGTGACGCAGACGATGGTGACTCCTAACGGTGACAGCGAATTAAGAGGGTGAATACTTTGTCAGCGGGTGCGTGCGACAGAGTCGACGGGGTACGAGTGACAGTGGTGACTCACGTGTCAAGCAGGTGAACATGTGCGAATATGCAGTTGTGTTTGTTCGCATGTCATAGATACAGTAAAGGACAGTTGGAGGTGAGGTGTTGCGGTGAAACATCGTACGTTCGACGAATACCATGATATTGTTACCTACGGTGTCAACGGATGAAGGAGCGACGACTGTCTGCTGGTCACAAAGGGCGCAAAGACTCACGTCTCCCGAACGATTCAATTACGGTGCTTTACAGGAGACAGTGGCTACACAGTGGCCGAGCCAAACTACAGGAACGGAAGGTGCACTTGCGCCTTTGCGCTGACAAGCAGAGACAGTGACAACGGCAGCAATGACGCACGAGCCAATTGTGTTGATGGCTAGTCAGCCCAATATTGCAATTACTTACTCGGAGGTGCTTCCCTATGACCCGTCAATGCCTGAGGCCGAACATTTCGGGAACCGAGGTGAAAGGGAGCTGAGCGGTGGCGGCAAAACAACGAGTGGGCGAGAGGCGGTCGTTCTGCTAGGAGGTGGCGAGGGGGAATCCGGGCCTGGCACTTTAATCGGCAGCCGACCGGTAGTAGAAGAGAGAGTTGTTCCTGCATTCCGATTGGACTGTAATAGTGTTTAAAGGAGAGATGGGGAATAAAACCCCGGATGCAGTGACAGGAAATAGCAAAAGAGAAAGGAATAAACGTCTTTATTCAGATAATGTCGGAGCAGTCCTTTCCTCAAGGTACCAGCAGGTGAAAGTTCTTGTCTTCAGCTTCCTTGGCGGTAGCAGAAAATGTCGCGCATTGAGCAAGGCGAGTGGAAGAACCAAACAAAACTCAAATCACATGCTATTTTTAAACGCCCAATAATTTCCACAAATGTGCTAAAGTCTGAGGCTGCGAACCAGTTCTACGTCATTTGGAACATACGTGGGCCACCATGTTATATGTAAGAAATAAATGTTAGCACTGACATACTAACCTCAGCAAAAAATGAAGGCAGAGAGCTTAACCATATCAGTGGCTGGTTTGCTACCCTGCACGTAGCTACTCTAGATAATACCCACGGAGAAGAATTCCTCCGTCCTGGGAGCAACGAAATATTAAAATACATAACTGAGCCAATAAAAGCATAGAAATTATTAATTTTAGTCCCTAACTGTAGGATAGTAGTCATTACGTCAAATTGAAATGAACAAAGTCAACGGAAAATGCGTCCTTTCTGTCTGTGGAATCCGAACGCAAAACCTACGATTTACGTGTTCAATGCTCCACTAATTGAGCTGCGAGGCCTCCCCATCAGCTCCTTTGGGAAATTGTGTGTGTGTAATCCATAAAGTGTTAGAAAGTGCCACTAATAGCGAAGGTGGTGAATGTGGAGCACTAATGATAAGTCTTAAGTCAGACATCGTGTCTCCTGACAATACGTGATGTCTGAACAGTGTCCTAACAGTATCTATCAGAGAGCCCAGAAAGGACTTTCATGGGACATATTGCTGGTTTTAACTTCGAAGCTTTTCTTAATCGCTTTAGTAAATACTAAAGGTGTTTCAAATATCCGAGTGGAGACATCTACTAGACATTTCATCATCATCAGCCTAATTAAACTGACTGCAGGGCAAAGACCTCTCCCACGTGCCACCAGTCAACCCAGTCTTGCGTTTTCTGCTGCCACATTATACCTGTAAACTTCCTAATCTCAACTGCCAATCGAATTTTCTGTCCCCCTCTGACGCATTTCAATTCGGTTGGAATACAGTCAGAGCTAGACCTTTAATGACCAGCTTTTATTCAGCCTAGCGCTTCGTGCTAGGCCCATGTCCATTTATTCTTGTTTTCAACTCTGATATCCTTAACCCATATTTGCTCACTGACCGACTTTGCTCATTTCCCGTCTCTTGAAGTCACACCCATAACTTTCCTTTCCACTGCTCACTCCGTCGTCCTTAATTGAAGCCGAACCCTCTTTGCAAGCCTCCAGGTTTCTGCTCCGTAGGTGCAGTAGATGCAGAAACCAGGAAAAACCGTTAAGATGCAGCAGTTGTGTACTTTTTTCTTGAACGATAGTGGTAGACTACCATTATTGATTTGAGAATGCCAAATGTGCTCCATCCCATCCTTATTTTTCTAGTAATTTCGACCTCATGGTTCAGCTCCACGGTTACTTCTTGTCCTGAGTAGGCGTTTTCTTTTACAACTTCCAGTGTCTCGCCGCCTGTCGGAAAGCGCTGTTCTCTTTCGAGACTGTTGAACAATATTTCAGTTTTATGTATATTAATTTTTAGACCTACTTTTTTGCTTTCCATGTTCATTTCAGCAATCATGGTTTATTTATTGATATGTGGGGTTTAACGTCCCAAAACCACAATATGATTATGAGAGACGCCGTAGTAGAAAGATTTGGAAATTTCGACCACCTGGGGTTCTTTAACGTGCACCCAAATCTGACCACTTGGGCATTTCAGTAATCTTATTCCTAATTCTCTTAATTTAGGGCCCTGATAACCTCCAGTAAACACGAGCTGAATGGTATTAGAGACATTCTGTCTCTCTGTCATACATCATTCTTTATTGGGATTGTATCACTTTCTTTATGGAAGACTATGGTGGCTGTTGATCAGCTGTATATATTGTCGCGAGCAAAAACAAGACCTGCAGCCAGGAGTTCACCTGAACCCGAGCAACGAAAATGTTCTCTGCCTCTTCGTCACCCAAAACGGGTATGAGCCACAGCGGCTCGTTCATATATGGTGGCATTACTCCCTCTCCCAAGAAGCATCGTCTCGATGCTGTACATGAATGCAAAAAAAAGGAAAATGAGAGGAAAATTACCATGCAAGCAAAATGAATGGCATAAGGCGGAATAACATAGTTGGTTGTGGAGCCAAGAGTTAAATGAGAAATAAGAAAAATAGGAAAGAATGTAAGGGAGAGATGAATAAAGTAAGTCACTCACTGGCGATTCACAGCTCGAAAAGTATGGTTTGAGCCGTGAAACTTGAATGACTTCAGTTCACGGCGTGAAACGGGAACGTCTCGAAGTGCCTTCTGGGAGAACCTCGTATGTGACGTCGCTGAGACGTCGTACGACCTTGTAAGGGCCGAAGTAGCGGCGAAGAAGCTTTTCTGAACGGCCAAGTTGTCAGATAGGGGTCCACACCAAGACTTCATCACCGGGCTTGAAAATAACTTCACGGTGACGAAGATTGTAGCGGCACGCGTCTGCGGTTTGGTTGAATACGGTGACGAGCAATTTGACGGGCCTCTTCTGCACACTGCGCGAATTTGGTGGCATCGGTGCGGTATATTCCTAAGTTGTCGGGCAGGAGCATGGCGTCAAGCATCGTCGTGACCTCGCGACCGTGGACTAAGCGAAAAGGTGTGAAACCGGTACTTTCTTGAGCAGCAGTGTTATACGCAAAAGTTACGTAGGCAAGTATGGCGTCCCAGTTCTTGTGATCGATGTCCACGTGCATTGACAGCATGTCTGCAATTGTCTTATTGAGTCGTTCAGTCAGCCCGTTTGCTTGCGGGTGGTAAGCCGTTGTTTTACGATGTTCCGTGCCACTTAATCGCAAGACTTCCTGCAGCATCTCTGCGGTGAAAGCTGTCCCACGATCAGTTATGACGACAGCTGGAGCACCGTGACGTAAGACGACGCTGTTCACGAAAAATTGGGCGACATCTGCTGCGGTTGTTTTTGGAAGCGCCATGGTTTCACAGTAGCGTGTTAAGTAGTCGGTAGCGACCACAATCCACCGGTTTTTAGACGAAGACGTGGGGAATGACCCCAGCAAGTCCACTCAACTCTGATGAAAGGGCGCCTTTGGTGGGCCTATTGGTTGCAGTAGTCCCGCTGGTCGTAAAGGTGGAATCTTACGTCACTGACAGTCGCGACATGTCACCACTGATGACACCATTGATGAACAAGCCGCCGTGGCTCATACCCGTTTCGGGCGACGAAGACGAAGAGAACATTTTCGTTGCTCGGGTTCAGGTGAACTCCTGGCTGCAGGTCTTGTTTTGGGAGATGTAGCTGTCTCCACGATGGCCGACACAGCCGAAGTACACGTACCCAGCACCTCCACCAGTAATGTCGCAAGCAAAAAACAAGACCTGCAGCCAGGAGTTCACCTGAACCCGAGCAACGAAAATGTTCTCTTCCTCTTTGTCGCCCAAAACGTGTATGAGCCACAGTGGCTCGTTCATCAATAGTGGCAATATCTTTCAGTGTTAAATAGGCTTCGCCGATTCCCTCAGTGCGCAGTGCCTGCATGACTGCTGTTGTCTTGACCGAATTAAATCCCTTCTGGTAATCAGTGAAGTTAGACATTTACTGTGTGCCTGTGTGTTTTCTTGGGTGTGTGATGGCGCCGTGGAGAGAGGAGCCATTGGAGTTCATTCAAGGATGACGCAGGCCACACATAAACCTCAGCGTTGTGAAACTTCCCTTTCTCATTTTCCATTATTATTTCCTAATGTCACGTGTAGGGTAGACAACTGGAAGTTTTTGTGGTGAGCCCTCTCTTGTGCCTCTCTGCTTCCTCTATTCTTGTCGGTAGCATTGCCTATGTCAAGATAAAGTGGAAAACCTGCATGACCATCTAAACCATCAGGTTGGGAATGAAGTATGTTAGGTTCATTCGCATCTTGTAAGAGAAACCTTTTTTTTAAGTTTAGACCTGAAAAAAAAAGTCGTGTGCTGAAAAAACTCAGTCTGGTGTTTTCAATGTGTTCTAAAGATACAGTATTGTTGTGACCGTGTTTAACCATCAAGTGCGGTTTAGAAATCTTCTTTTTTATTCACAGAGACCACAACTCTGAAAGCTTCCAAGAGGGGTCTACTAAATAACAACTTTCATCCGCACGTAAAAGCTTTCACTTTCGCGAGAACTGAATACAAGGCTCCAGCATGTTTTCTAGAACACTTTCACTATGGGTAGCTCGAGTGCCAGCAACCGCCGACTTTTGCTGTGCCCTCGATAAGTCGACTGAGCTCGCAGAGCATGAACGTCTGGCAGGGCCCGTAATATCTTGGTTTGTATGTTTGTATGCACATATTTTTTCAGTCTTTTTGTTTATACGTTGCTTTTTACGCAACGTGCGGCTATCACGTGGCCTGGCTTATGTAAGCAAATTTAGCAACTTCGGTACAACATTCGTGTCCTTGCCAGCATCTAATGGACCGCGTACAATGTATCCTTATCTTATCGACTGTCTAATGTGACGGTTGCGGGCCTGGTTCGTATACGAGACGAGCTAAAATAACAAAGTTGGGTGTACATGTCTCAACTCGATGTAAACAGAACGGGTCTAGCATACCTTAGCAAACTGTCCCGATATTGTTTTTCGGCATGCGCGAATACCACCTTTGTTATTACAGGTTGGCAAATATAACTGTTTGTACTTGCACCATGCTGGAACAAGTATATCCACGTTAGCACGACACCAATATGACCGCTTTAGGTCACACCAGTTTGCACCAAAATAGCAAAGGTGTGAGCTCTCATAAACAAGTACTTTTACTTTATGATTACATCGCTTTGCTATAGACTTATGCGCTTAGTTTAGTCAAATGTTGGTCATGGTAAGAAGGCAAGTGTGTTTCATCGGTCTAAAATACCGTACAAAACGATAATGTGGTGCTTTTCAGCGTGCCTGCTTCTGTCAACTGTTCTTCATTGGGATGAAAGCTCGTTGCACTTGGGCAAGAACTAACATGAAGAAGAATTTACCCGATAGAGCGATGAAGGCGTCTCCTGGGACTCCTTCTCGATGGTAGTGCGGACTTCCTTGGTGATGCCCGTGAGGGGATCCTTGATATGCTCCACCGAACTCTTCACCTCGCGCATGGTGTCGGGACTCTTGTCCTGCATTTTGCGCCCACAGAAAAGTACAAATTTTAAATGGCTAACATACGCATGTTGCGACATTGTAGTTAACAGTGAAAAAAGAACGCCAATCAAAATAAAACCCTCTAACAAAACAACATTCTCCAACATTGACGCAAGGTTGTGAAAACAGATGTCACTTGTCTTCAGTGATGCTGCGGTATGAAATCACCAACGAAGCTTCGTAAAAGTCTTGTGCTTTCGCGAGAAAATTCGTAACAACGTTCTATAAACTGCAATTTAAATGTAACCGTAAGTCATGTATAAATGCACTGTTTTACCGGTAGCCGGCATATTTCACTTGTTCTCCTTTTTCGTGTAGATTTTGTAAGTATTTCGTGTGAATTTTGTTGATATTTCTCGCAGCAAAATAATGTCGCTGTATGCATGACATGCAGCTGATTAGTTATTTCAAATTTATTAAAAAGTTTTGAGAGACCCAATTGGCCCCTGCCAGTGGAGACTCAGTTGGCTAATCCTGACCGCCGCATCTTTGGCCATACATTTAGTGTAATATTTGCGGCCCATTGAAGCCTCTCTCCCTTTTGAAGCCTCTCTAGTTTGGTGATCGAAGCTGGCTGTTCGTTTACGGAACCACTGGACGTTTTTAGGCTTTTCAAAACGCTTTCGAAAGCCTTATTCATGATGTGAGGAGATAGCAAATGAGAATGAGAAATTTCGAAAGAATAAATTAATCACTTGTTGAGTGAGGTATTTTTATTAAGTGTCGCGAACGCCATATGCGTTAAAAATGCATGTAGCCTTTTTCTCTGTTCAATAATTAGTAGTTACCTGATGGCGAAACATTGCTCAACTCAGTCTGTGCGTCATCACGTGCAAGTGAATGAAAATGTCGGTCCTTACTTATGTACGTATAAGCCACAGGTGTTGTTTGCCGAGAATTTATTTACTCGTTTGAGGTAACTCAAGGGGATGTGAGATTTTTCGGCCACCCTTCACCTGGATTTTGCACACCACTGATTTTTTTTTCTGCAACTCGTACCTGTAGCGCTTCATTACCTTCCATATGGGAGTCAGCATAATGAGTTTCGATCAGCTCTAATTTTCTAGCGTGCCACATTCTCTTACACTTTAAGCAATAGTCGGAGAGGGCTCATTATTACAAATTGATCGAGCTTGCGGACTGCTAACGAACAAAGGTTCTGACCAAAAAGGCAATATTTCTGCCACATGCGTGCTTCTTAAGATTCAACATTTCTCTACATAACGTACCGATGCCTTTGTTGAAATGAAGGCAAACCTGCAAGGATACGTTTACGAGATATGAGCGTGGCTTGCACTAGATTATCTGAATGTAATTAGATCTGATGCATTATTGAAAAACTTCTCCAATTTGTAGGCGCTTGTTCCGCTAACCAAAGTTAAGTCAACGTAGTTGTAATAATCTTTTATTACGTCTCTCACAATAGGTACATTGAAAGGGGCAAAATAAATTTTAAATGGTTTATAAAGATCAGTAGAGACCAATACTTTTATTTAGGAGTGAAAATCACTGATGTAAGATAAGTGTGTCTTAAAAGCTGAATGCTTAAGAAGGCTATGGGAAACGAGAAACAATTTAAAATGGACACCTTATTGAATATAATTTTTTCTTAATCTAGTTTGCATGAACATTCGGGAAGTCATCGTAGCGCAAAATGAAGCAAACACGAAACGGGAGACAGTTCAGTTATCGGTACTATTTCTCATTTTGTGTACGTTTATTTTGCGTTGCAATGACTTCCTCAAGGTCATACTTATTTTGGGAATGTCGATCACTCGCAAGAAAACTTTGTAATATTGCGTGTAATTATTTGTTCAATGGAACAATGAAGCAATATCTTTCAGAGAGCAGGGTAGTACAACGTTCTAAATGAACGACAATTTAAATGGTGTTTATACTTGAACAACAAGCACACACAGACATACCATTCTCTCTTTTTCGTGCTCGAGAGCTTCAGCTGTGCCGCATTGCGATACGACGATATATATCCCAGTTTAGGTTAAATTTTCTGTCCACAGAAGAGGTAGCGCGAAAAGTGTAAACGAGGATTCGGAGAAAAAGAAATCGTGAGCATGCTTGTTTGTGAGAAACGTCTATTCTTGGGAACACTACTTTGAGGAAAAGAGAAATGACAGTATAGAAAGGGGTGATGGTGAGGGAAAGTATTTACTTTTCTGACAACAGAGGGACCTGGCTGAAACTATTCATTGATACTTGGGTGCCTGCTATCACACATGGTCATATATATGTGCCTATCTGTGAAATAAACTAAGAATGACGGAATGGTAGTCATAATTTGGCATGAAGAGGCAAACATGTGATTAGGCCTCCCAGCGTCGCCGTAACACTAATGAAATGTCACCTGAAAGGGCACGAAAGGCCTCGGGATGTTCCCCAGGTCACTTAGCGGCCCCTTCAGCGTCGGGCCGGTCCTCGGAAGAGCGCTCGTACTGGTCAGCAGGCCCTTCGAAAAGGCGCTACTTCCGGTCGGAGAGATCTTCGGAAAGAATGAGCTTCCGGTCGGTGCTGTCCAAACTGGAACCGCGGCTGCGGCGGCTTGCGTTTCGGTCTTTGGGTGCGGGTTGTCTTTCGGCTTGTTCTCGTTCTCCTTGTTCTGCTCGTATCCCCTGCACAGATGGCAACCAGTCGTGGATGATAAACGTTAGACTTTACATTTAGAATTTTCGATGGAAGTGGAAATGCTGTACACCCGTGTGCTCAGATTTGGCTGCACGTTAACCCCAGATGGTCAAAATTTCCGGAGTCCTCCACTATGGTGTCTCTCGTATTCATATAGCGATTTTGTGACGTTAAACTTCACATATCAAGCATTCACATTCAGAGACACTTAACAATGACAGCGGCATGAATTAGCGAAAGGTTCGCCGATGTTTATGGCCAACATTCAGAAAAAGACAGAATTGTGTGGGCTATGGAATGCGTATGGGGCCGATAATAAGTGGCTTAATATAGCCACTGAGGCGCCAATGTAGGAAACTTTTCCACCGTACTGCACAATAGTTATGCCACCTACCTCGGTTGTCGCTGAGAATGTTTTTTAGTGAGCAATTTCATTTCACTGCAAGGAGCAACATGAAAGAAACAGACATAATAGAGCCAAGAAAACAGACTTTTGATAATTTTGTTGCATAATGTCACTCGGAAAACTTAAAACAAAAACAAAAAACTGGATCGAAGATTATTATTCTGCCTACTGCGAATTCTTAGAGAAGATTCATGTTATAGAAAGGCCAACTGTGTTTGAAGTTTTCGCTGTCCGCAAAGTATCGACTACGCGATTACTCAAACTTTTTGTGAAGTAGGACAGTACCCGCAATGCCATTATTCATCTTCCTGCGAATACGCTATATATCCGCTTCCCATTTGTTAAGTATCACGTATACTTTGTAGATGTTGCATGTGGCTGATGATGATGACGAATTATGTGTGAGCACTTTGCAGTGAATGGAGAGTATGAAGCTGCACACTAATTGCACAATCAGCATTGTGTGATGACTGTTCTTTATTTTACTCATCTGCAGGCTATATTACATAGATTAGGGTGATTTCCGTCCCCGGGTGACACCTGTATAGGATCTTTTTGAAAATTAATTAAGAGCAATATCGTGGCTCTTGGGGTAGAATATCGGACTGTTACACAGAGGGGCTGGGTAGGAAAACCCATTCGATCCTGGAAATTGTTTTCTCGTTTAATTTTCGTTATGCCTATCGGTAACTTTTTTTATGTCTACTGGTTACGCCAACGATGGCGACGGTGACACCGCTCAACGCAAAAAAGCACGCTTCAAAGCTGCGTTCCAAAATGAACTTTAAAACGTGCGTCCCGCCTCGGTGGTCTAGTGTCTGGTGCTCGAATGCTTACGTTGCGGACGGTCTCAGTATTACCTGAAGGTCACTAATTTGCGGGCTGCAGCGGCCGCACTTCGATGTTGGTGAAATTCTAGAGGCCTGTGTTCTTAGATATATAGGTGCACGTTAAACAACCTCAAATAATAAAAAAATGGATTGCTGCTTTACGGTGTCCTATAATTATGTCGGATTTTAGGAGCGTAAATTTCGAACAATCAGCAAGTATTAATAAAGAAGGTACGTTTATCAAAACGCCTGAAATTTTGAAAGTTGTACGGAAAAAAATTAAAAAAAGATGAAAGATTAACATAATGAGTAAAGTCCGCTTATTCGGAGGAGAAAACCGTATGCACAATTTTTTTTGTGTTCAGTGATACTCGATTAGCGACCATGTTTAACGATGTACTGGACTGGCGCATGTAAAATCCGTCGAATTTCGCGGAACTTTTGCGATACCGCAAGAGCTGTCTGGCGCATACAGCGACGACGTCCCTACGCTTATGTGTTAAGAAAGCTTAGCCATGAAAGGGGCTTTTCCTCGAAACTTGCGCGTTCGAGGGAAAGAAGAAGGCACGCGATACCCACTTGTTTTAGTTATGGTTTTATTTTTTAGCTCAGCAAGGGATGATGCTTAGAGAAAGAAAGCTTATTTCCGGGTCTCGAAAATTACTTTGGACACACTTAAATGTTTCCGTTCACAAAACTTTGCGTGATAAAATGGCCCATCGCCATATGCGTAAGGCCCTAAAATAACACGGAAGTGAAGGCAATTTCAGTACCTAGAAAAACGGCGCTGGCTGCAAATATGATGGACTGAAAACATCGAAATTTAAAACCTCTATTTGTGAAGTCACCGACGGCACTTTTTTTTTTTGCATCAGGGACACCTCTTATTGCCATTTTGTTTTTACTCCCTGCATGTGCATGAAGGGATTCTTCGTGCGTGTGCATGAGTAAGATGAAAATCGTATGCTGTCAGCACATGATCTAACTGCTTTCTAAGAACGCCTGCGTGGTGTGTTCAGTCTCACGTGAGCAAACTGCCACGTTAAACTAGGGACAGGGTGCGATATTCGGAAGAAACATTCTATATGTATAGTGTAATCTCTCAATCACTCGGTCAAGTTGAGATGACAGCGATTAAGAAAAACAGCATGTCTGAACGTCAGTGACGTTTTGTGCGTCTTGTCTGAAGCTTGAGAGTCAATGAAAGCTTCCCAAGTGCCGCATCGACACGACATGCTCCTGTGAAGCCATCGTTTGATCATAGTCACTTTATATCCAGTTTTATCATTCACAGCAGCTGAGCTTACTGTCTCCATCAAACTGTTAATTTGAGGACAAATGAATAGGGAGAGGCTTAGGTTTCGATGTGTCAAAATACCCGGCCACAGGAATGAAGACGCCAGTAGCCATCTAAAGGACATTCCTTTTTCGCCTTAAGTTAGGCTTAAGCTCTTCGATAATGCCAGGTATGCTTTGCGGTAAACAAAAAGAAAGTGGACGCGAGCTTATTAAGGCAAAATGAAGCCGGATGCGAGTGGCAACTAACCTGCGCACTTCGATGACCAACTCGGGGCAGCCGGACTCGACAAGAGCCATGGCTTCATCGTGGCTAAGGTTATCGCACGGCTGCCCATTGATGCAGATCAGCTGGTCGCCTTCGAGGAGCACTTGGTAGGCTTTACTCTTGCGCCGCGTCTGCGTGGAGAAGAGGAAGATATATTTAGATAGCGGCTCCACGAGTGATGAAATAAATTCAACTTTTAAGATGAGGCTTCAGTATAACAGAGGTACGAATTCCGAAATAGATTTCATTATGTGCATGAATCTAAGCATATTACCAGGTGTAAGAGTTGCAGGCGATATAAAAAAGTGGGCATCATAGGTTGGCGAGGGCCATGGTTATACTCCACTTCTGGAGCCAAAACAAAATTAAACGATAAGAAACAGATGACGTTGGATTTAATCAGGTTAAAACCGATGAATTCAAGATTGCAATGGAGAACAAGTACAATGTTTTAGAACAACAAGAAAATGAAGAGAAAAAAGATACGAGCGAAACTGTAAATAAAGTGATTTATGAAGCAGCAGTGAAAGTTGGAGGCATAGCAGCAAAGCGAGAATAAAGCAAACCACCTGACATCACTAAATACTTCATACAAACGACGACATACGAAAATAACTACATCCAGAGACAAAATATAATTTGCTGAGCTGTCAAAACTGCTGAAAATAAGTAAACACAACGACATACGGACTATGACGTCAAAGAGTTGAAGGCAGCAGCAAAGAAGAGTGGCAGCATCAAGGCAGCTAAAAACAAAAAGCGAACTCATATTTAAACACCCAAAATACATGCCGGGAAAAGTAAGTAAAGCAGTATTGTAAACAATTTTAATGACATAGGGAAGGCTATTGAGAACTATTACTCAAAACTGTACAGCTGCACTTACTTACTTCAAGTGAAAGGAAAAGCGATCATGAGACGAAGTCCCAAGCACAATTATCGACGACGTTAGAAAGTCGCTACAAGGAATGCCCGCAAAAAAGAGGCTGGAGACAACGGCATAGCTACCCATTTCTTTCATAAGATCAAAGCAACATTGTATTTATGGAGCTTGCAAAACAACAGAATATGCCTTGCAATT
The DNA here is from genome assembly GCF_043290135.1 of Rhipicephalus microplus. Classification (NCBI taxonomy): domain Eukaryota; kingdom Metazoa; phylum Arthropoda; class Arachnida; order Ixodida; family Ixodidae; genus Rhipicephalus; species Rhipicephalus microplus. The sequence goes on from NC_134710.1 coordinate 178,712,140, forward strand.
TTAATGTACGACTGATTAAAAAAAAGGCCAGTATTTTAGTAATATTCAAAGAAGGGAAACGTGCGTGACGGAAGAACTGCAAACAGATCCGCCTGTTTTCAGGGTTGTAACAAAATAATAACAAAAGTAATTCAAAATAGCACAAGAGTCACACTTGCTAATAAGTTGGCAAAACTTGTGGAGCTCACTCAGATTTACTCGTATAATATATTTTGCGCTTAGGGCTCACTCGAACTCAAACTCAACACAATTTTCCTGAGCAAGAGTCACTCAGACTTAAACCAACAAAAATGTTCCTCAGCCGGGCTCTTTTGGTCTCGAACACCAAAACAATACTCACCCGTACTAACTCAGACCCACTCACGGTGCGATCTGAGTCTAAGTGAGACTGAGTAAGTCGACTCCTAAGTCCGTTAACCTAGTTAACTTTGACTATAGTGTCAATGCTTTTTAACACCAATATCTTGCGTGATTGGTGCTCTTCTTGGCGCCTTTAATTATAGTACCCCTGAATACGAGTTATGAGTGCTCGCAAATAAGTAAGGTCCTTTTTCGGGAGACACCAACATACAAAATATTTAGCAAAATAAAAATGCCTGGTCTGCGCGGAACAAGCAGCACTGTCAGAGCGAAAGCTATAAGAGCGGCCTTTTAGAGCCTTTTCTAAACACTCATTGGGTAACTCCTGCAAGCACACTTGCTTGATAGCCACTAGGGCATTAATAATAAACTTTTCGGTAGCAGGCCGGCATTCGCAATGCCATTTTTTGTCATTCTTATGAGAATCGTGGTATCCGCTAAACACTTGCAATGAATTTCGTGCCAATTGTTCATGCAGTGGCTGGCGACGAAGAAGAATTATTCCTGGAGGGGGTATGTACCACAGTTAGTAGGTGAACAAGATTAGGCTTTTGTAATGAGTCGGATCATTGGATGGCCAACTTTTTACGCAATTCACATTGTCTGACGCCTGGTTGTTCCTTTGATGTTCTAAGACGCTCTATTACTCACGTTAACGCGATTACTTTCCGGACATCAATCCTGCCTAAGGCCAATTTGGAAATGAGGTGCAAGCCCAGGCGTGGCTCAGTGGTGGAATGCTGGGCTGGCACGCAGCGAACCCGGGGTCGAATCTCATTGTGTCCTTGGTGTTCTTCATTTAAAGAGTTTTTTGTTTGTTTCTTGCGATACTGGTTACGGACGTAGGTGGCGGCGGCGGACAACTACGGTGCCGATCGTGACCCGTGTTCTGATCTGATAACAGCTTTCGCTGTAAAACTTCTCTAGAAAAGTAAATGAAAGGAGAAGCTCAAAGCTGCGCCTACGCAATTCGCGCCTATGATCAATACATTTGAAAATGCTGTATGAACGACAATGCTTTGAAATAAGTGTGAGTAAACTTGAGTACAAACGTGAAGCACGAATTCTTTACGAGCTAGTTCAGCTCTCTGTTATTCTAAACCTGTAGAATCAGGAAGAAGCTAGAGAAGTTAGGGCTCACCCAACCTTCGACGAAACAAAAAGTGAGGGGCAAGTCCAAAGACACAGCAAGACGACAAAGTCAATCACAAACGAAATGGGGTAGCCGATATCGTACTAAACGTTAAGAAGGGCAACATTGGGGAACCCTTCAGCTAACGCGAAAGCGACACCCGGTCCCCTAGTGCAAACGTGTTTGTATGGTTTCATACGGGAAGTTTAAATTGAGGATAGCTACAACCTCATCGATAAATTTGGAAGTGGCTTGTGACAGTAAAGCTTTCACATTATATGTAATGAGTAGTATGTTTTAAACTATGAGCCATCATGGGCGTGAAATGCTTCGGAACTTGCCCGCAACCACTACGTGGTCTTAAGGGAATACGTGCAGTAACGTGTATGCCTCTAGTAATGGGTGGCTGGCTTCAAGCCACGAAGTCGGCCACGCCGGTCGCATTTCGAAGTATGCGAAATGCCAGAGGCCCCTGTACTGAGCGACGTGAGTGCTCGTTAAAAAACCCACATGGTGGAAATTTCCGGAGCCCTTCCAATACGGCATCTCTCATAATCTTTTTATAGTTTGGGGCACTTTATGCCCCAGATAATATTATTTAACCACAAGGTCGTCATTATAATCACATATTCTGGCGCCCAATGGCAATGTACGCTTGTACCACACAATATTATTGCGATATTACATGTACTATGAAGCCTGTATGCAGGACTGGGGCGTTTAGAAACGCGACTATTGTCACTGCATTTCCAAGGAAAAGACGTTGTTTTCACCGCATTTCAAAGCAGATGCGTGGTTGTGTGGTAGAATACCTGCTTGCTACGCAAACGTCCTGGGTTCGAATGTCACTCGGACTCGGAAACGTTTAGTACTCATTTTATCTACAGCATTCAAGATTTTTTTGGTCACGGACAAGGCTATTGTTTTCTCACAGCCAACGGCGCCCACAGTCTGCCTCGGTTAAACAGTGGCTATGGTGTTCGGCTGCTGACCGGTCACGGTTTTGAACCCGGCCATGGCGGTCGTATTTTGATGGAGGCGAAATGGCAGAGGCCCGTGTCCTGTGCAATGTCAGTGGACGTTAAAGAACACCAGATGGTCAACATTTCATTTCCGGAGCCCTCCACTATGGTTTCCTTAAAATTATATTGTTGTATTGAGATGTAAAACTCCAGATATTATTGGTATTGTTATTTATTACGCCAACACCGAGGCTGACGCTGAAATATCTGCGAAACGAGCTGTTTAACACTATTGTGTTAAAATGGATCTGGGCAGGTGAAGTCATGAGGGGACAAATAGCAGACGGTCAGTTAGAATGCCGGAACGGATATCGAGAGATGGGAAGCGTGGACGAGGATGGCTGTGTGTAAGCTGGAGCGACGAAATTAAGAGGTGTTTTTGTTGCAGTGAACATAAAAAAAGGGCGATGATGACGGCGATGCTCATGATTATCAAACTAATGAAACTTGGGTGAGTTGTAAGAACTAGGGAATGTACTTGAAGCGCGAAAAAAGGACGAAGGCCCAAGAATGTCCCGTCTGTCCTAGCTTCTGGCTTCGCGTACATTATTACATGTCTAGTATACATGAAAGAGTCGTGATTACTTTCAGGAATCAGAAAAAAAGGGTCGTAGGCTACATGTGATGGGGCTACTCTTTAGGTGAAATTGTCACACCATGGTTATCGCGGGTACCATTGACCTTATTTGGATCTTTCGGAATGAAATCGCACCGACAAGAACAAGGATGGGAAATGGCGTTTTACGCTTGGCGAAAACGACCGTTTCGTTAGTGAACTTTTGCACTTAACATGTGGTCGTCCAAACACGGCGGTTAAACGAGTATTTGTCACGGCTGTCACCTTCAGCGTCTGAGAACGAGAACAAATATTCGAAGCTTCCTCCACATATACTGGGCAGAGCCATTAACTTTACGCTTGCGTTAGTAAAACTCCGTCAACAAATGAATCAGTTTCATATCAATTTTTTGGACCTACTATTTTCTTTAACAGGCAACGAATTTACGTGGCCTGATTCAGGAGGTACAACTAAACAAGTTTTGGGCCCCCTCGAAGTGCCTCTCATTAAGAGTTGTTAAGCGTCGGAATGTAAACACGGAGGGGAGCAATAACTGAAATAGGGGTGTCTTTTAGACAATCTTTGGAGAGTTGACCGTGGCTTGAAGTTTCTGTACCCGACTTCAATAGCATTGTCGTTCGAACGCGTTGTGTGCGGGTTCTCTTAAGCTTTCTGGGGGGCACAACACATAAGCATGAAGCGTACGATGAGATAACAGCTAAATAAATGGCGTTCACAAAAGAAGCACCGTGTCGTGTAAGATTATGCTTGATATTTTTAAACAAAGGAAACTTACGAATGAATCACAGAAGTGTGTTTTTTCGCTCATCTCGTCTATTTTGAACTCCTTTTACCTTTTTTAAATGAATAGAAAAGAAAACATAACGGAGTATGAAAAACGGCACACGAAGAGGAGGCTCATTTAATAGAAAAGATATGCTGAGAGGTAGGCCTGGATTGAAGTGCCAGCCCGCTGCTCTGTTTTGGTGAAGGAGAGTGGGGGTAACACAGAGCTGAGAGGGTAATGACTATGGGTGTTGTTTGTACGGACGAAATTGGCAAGAATAGGACTAAAATGAATCCAGGTGACATTCCACAATACTTTAAAGAGAGCCTTTTGGACATCACGGAATATCATGTTGTCTGCAAAAAAAATAAGTAGTTTCTTGTGACGCTTTTTTTTTTAACAACAGCATTGCATGTGTACAAATGAGTCAATAATACCAGCTTTGATTTTTCTTTTTTTTTCTTTGCTAGCATGTCAACATTGCAAGTTTTAATGGCTTCTTGGCTTGCCTCATTTGGCCTAATATTATACCTGAAAATCTATACAATGCACGTGGATTATACTTTAATTAAACTCAAACATATGGACATTAAAAACTATTTTGTTTTGCATAAATAATCACTGATATTTCAGGCGAATGAAGATGGCGTCGCAAATTTCGCAAAACCAAGTCTCGTCTTGCGTTTACAAAATATTATGATACGTCAGAACTGCTCTCAAGAAACAATCCAATCGCATGTCGGGTATGTTGTTGACGATGCAAGTCAGCGCATATTGAACCAGCAAAGAATGGTTTATAGAACTGGGATTAATTTTAAGGCTTGAAAGCGTGTGTATCACGTCTGGTTTTTCTTTATTGGCGATTGCAGATTGTTTATGAACAGCTGATAAAAAAAAATGCAGCTGTCACATACGCAGACAAATTACATGACTGCTACTGAAGTTACAATGTACATACTCATTGAAATGTGATGAGTAATATTTTTATAATAATTTGAAGCATGTTGTCTATATATAAACCCTGTAGAGAGTCAATATTTGTGGCACCCTCAATTTTCAGACATAAGTTGCAATGTGCATACTAATTAAAAATGTGATGATTAACACTTTTGTTATAAACTTGAAGGTAGTTGTTTATGTGGAAACTCTGTAGAGAATTAGAATTTGTGGCATTCTCATTTACAAGACATGCAAAATGTCACAGTTAATTATTTGAGATATTCATAATAAAGCTCCTTGGCCCAGATCCAGGTGGTATAAAAACCGAGAGAGACAAGAGCACGACAAAGATGCTTGCTTTGCCACGACAGGCAATAACCACCCGTGACAAAGTG